>NW_028227266.1:98000526-98443026 GCF_978045245.1 Mus caroli
GCAGTGAAGACCTAAAACCCCAGGAGAGAGGTAGGTGAAAATTTGATTCTGCATAGGCCTTTTTCTCCAGCATCAGGTCATATCAGTGAGGAAGTGACAAAGATACCACTCTTTAACTATAATTTACTTAATATAGATTTGAATTTTTAAAGCTCTATCCATCTTATTTTAGGTGTGAGGGTTTTGCCTGTACGTTATGTGTACGCGCCACATACATGCCGGGTGCCCTTGGAGGTCAGAACAGTATCGACTCACCTAGAACTGGAGTCCACATATGGCTGTGAGCCACCATGTGGATGCTGGGAATCAAACCCAGGTTCTCTGCCAGAGCATCAAGTACTCTCGACCGCTGAATGTTTTCACCATCTGTTCTGGTCCCTCTCCTCCGTTGTTTAGACTCGCTTTTCCAGCACTCACTACTTGATGGGATTTCAGTTTTAGAGTCCATGGCACTTCCTCCTGATGCCAGTAAAAGCCCCTGGGCTAATTTCAAATGGAGTTCTCCATTGTGATAATGAGAAAACTAAGGTTCACAGGCCGCATTAGCTTGTTGCTGCCACTTTCACTAAATGCCACAAGGCTCATGGCTTACAACAATAGACACATTATCTTATAGTTACGGAGGTCAAAGTAGGAAATGGGACTCTCTGGACTGAAATCTAGCCAAGGCAGAAATGCTCTTTCTTGAGGAGTGCTAGCCAGCCCAACAATGGCTATTGAATGCTGGAGAACCAGAGAATAGAAAGCTGCTTAGTATGGGAAACCTGGACTGGAAAACTCAAAGCAAGGGGACCCATGATGGAGCCCTAGCTTAAGGCTGGGGACCTGGAAGCTACCTGGAGAGGTGCTGCCCTGAGCTTGTACTGACTGGCTGGTACTCACACATGATCATACATGATCACACGTGATCGAAGCTGTGAAAGACACACAGAGGAAGAACAGAGCTTATACCCAGAGCTGCTTCTTCTTCGCTGCTTCTTCTTCCTCTTCTTCTTCTTCTTGTTCTTCTTGTTCTTGTTCTTCTTCTTCTTCTTCTTCTTCTTCTTCTTGTTCTTGTTCTTCTTGTTCTTGTTCTTCTTGTTCTTGTTCTTCTTCTTGTTCTTCTTGTTCTTCTTGTTCTTGTTCTTCTTGTTCTTGTTCTTCTTCTTGTTCTTGTTCTTGTTCTTCTTGTTCTTCTTGTTCTTCTTGTTCTTCTTGTTCTTCTTGTTCTTCTTGTTCTTCTTGTTCTTCTTCTTCTTCTTCTTCTTCTTGTTCTTCTTCTTCTTCTTCTTCTTCTTCTTCTTCTTCTTCTTCTTCTTCTTCTTCTTCTTCTTCTTGTTCTTCTTCTTCTTCTTCTTCTTCTTCTTCTTCTTCTTCTTCTTCTTCTTCTTCTTCTTCTTCTTCTTCTTCTTCTTCTTCTTCTTCTTCTTCTTCTTCTTCTTTTGATATCATCCAGGCCCGCAAGCCTGTCTATTGGATGGTGCTACCCACATTCATGGGTCTTCCACCAACAGTTGTTCTCATGCATGCCCATCTTCTCTTTAAATGTCCTCACAGACACATGGAAAAGTGTACTTTCCTTGTCCCCTCAGAATCTCCCAATTTAGCCAGGCTGACAATCAAGATCTATTATTATAAGTGCTGGAGAGGGGGCCCAGCCATTAAGAGCACTTGCTGGTACATGCCGGCACTCCGGAGGCTGGGGCAAGCAGATGAGTTTGAGCCAAGCCTGGACTACAGAGTGAGTTCCAGGACAGCCAGGGCTGCACAGAGAAACCCTGTCTCAAAAACCAAACCAGAACAAACAAAAGAAATACTTACTGATCTTGCAGAGGACCTGGTTTGGTTCCCTGTACCCACATCCATATGTGATTCCAATTCCAGGGAAATCTGACACCCTTTCCTGGCCTCCAAGGATGTACATGGTACACACACACACACACACACACACACACACACACACACACTTTATAAACACAAAATAAAAATAATTTTTTGAAGAAGATTCACTTTCACAAGTAGGCATGTGGAAAAGTTTTCTTGTCTTTTCTAGGTTTTCGAGGCCACTTGTGTCCTTGGGTCACAGTCTCGTCTATCTTAAAAGCCACACAATGACAGGTCTTCTCACATAGCCTCACTCTGGTCTTGCTTCCGTGGTCACAGTTTCATCCCTAACTCCTAAACCGCACCAGCCTTCTTTTGAGACAGCGTCTCTTTATGTAGCCTAAGCTGGTCTCAACCCTTCGTCACTCTGGCCTTAGCCTCCTGGGTTCCAGTTCTACAACTGTGTGCCACCATACTTGAGATCCACTCAGTGTCAAGGACCCTGTGACTGTGTTAAGACCAGGAGACAACCAGAAACAATCTCCCTCCATTAAGGTAGTTGATTGGCTACCTGAATCCCAGCTGCAATCATCAATTACCTTTGCTGTTGAACCAAATACACTCTCAGATGCCAGGGATCAGAGCATATTGGAGAAGGCAATTTGTTCTGAGGTCAAACGGTGAATCAGTGGCAGAGCTAGCAGGCCTGGGTTATGCAGTTTGCTTCCAGCATACAATACCTACATGGTTTGTTTCCAGCATATGTACACATACGTGCATATATACAAGTACACATACATACATACATACATGTTTCGTGTGTTCTAGGCTGACCTCCAACTTGATAGGGCCTGATGAGCTTGTCCTTTTGTCTTCCCCCTCCTGAGTGCTGAGGTCAGAGGCATGCACCACAATACCACTTTTATGCAGTGCTGGAGATCAAACATAGGACTTCATGTATGCTAACCACAGGCTTTACCGACTGAGCTATATACATAACCTATTTTGTTCTTTAAAACCTTTTAAAACTTTATTTACATATGCGGGTGTTTTGTTTACTGTGTGTCTGCATTGTATGTGTGTGCCTGGTGCTGAAGCCAGAAGAGAATGTCAGATCCCCTGGGATTAAACAGTTGTGTGGTGCTGGGAATCTAACCCATGTTTATTTATGTTATGTATATGAGTACACTGTAACTGTCTTCAGATGAACCAGAAGAGGGCATCGGATCCCATTATAGATGGTTGTGAGCCACCATGTTGGTGCTGGGAATTCAACTCAGGATCTCTGGGAGAGCAGCCAGTGCTCTTAATTGCTGAGCCATCTCTCCAGCCCTAGCCAGGGCCCTTAACTACTAATTTCCAACCCCATGTTATTATCCTATTTTTTTTTAGACTTAGTCTTAAAATAAAACGTATAGCAATCCTCCCGCCTCTGCCTACAAGAGGCAATAACCATGCCCAGATAACAACCCATATTTCTAAAATTCCTATTCTGTGCTTCTTGTAAATATGACTGAGAAATGGGGTTAGGATAATTTATTGTGGCTTACATAAGACACCTCTCTATTTTCCCTCTATCCTTAATTTCACAAGCTATCATGAAATTCTCTATTACGATTTGGCTTCCTTCAAAATGCTGTTGAGTCTAGAGTCTGGAGCCAGCTGGCTTGGGCTCAGACCCCAGCTAAACTATTCATTTGCAGTTTGGGTTTTGGGTTTTTGTTTTTTTTTTTTTAAAGACAGGATCTCCCTATGTAGTTGTGGCTGGTCTGGAACTTTCTATGTAGAACAGGTTGGATTCAAGAGCCTCCCAACTCTGCCTTCTGAGACGCTGAGACTAAGCTAAGGGTGAGTGTCACCACACGTGGCTTGGGTATGTTATTAAAACTCTTTTTTTGTTTTGCTTTGTTTTTTGTTTGTTTGTTTGTTTGTTGTTTTTCAAGACAGGGTTTCTCTGTGTAGTCCTGGCTGTCCTGGAGCTCACTCTGTAAACCAGGCTGGCCTCGAACTCAGAAATCCACCTGCCTCTGCCTCCCAAGTGCTGGGATTAAAGGCATGTGCCACCATTGCCCGGCTTATTAAAGCTCTCTGTGCTTCTGTTTCCATAGCTGTAATGTGAGGAAAATAATAGTATATTGTAAGGATAAAAAATCATTATATGGCTGGAGAGACGGCTCAGTGGTTAAGAGCACTGACTGCTCTTCCAGAGGTCCTGAGTTCAATTCCCAGCAACCACATGGTGGCTTACAACCATCTGCAATGGGATTTGATGCCCTCTTCTGGTGTGTCTGAAGACAGCAATAGTGTACTCACATAACATACATAAAATAAATAAAAAATCTTTTTAAAAAGTCATTATAATTTAAATGTAGAACCATAACCATTTTTAAAATATTTTCCTGAGAGCTACTTGCTCAGGTGCGTTCTCTCTCTCTCTCTCTCTCTCTCTCTCTCTCTCTCTCTCTCCCTCCCACTCCTTTCTCCCCTTGCTCTCCTATCCTTTCTGCCTCACTCCCACTTCTTTCTTGGTTTTTAGAGTCAGGGTCTCACTATGAAGTCCTGCTTGCCCTGTGTCTTGCCCAGCCCATGATGGACTAACACTTGGGGTGATTCTCTTGCCTCTGCTTCTCATGTGCTGGGCTTTCAGGAGTGAGTCACTGCTCAGCCCAAATTGTCCTCCACCACCCCCACCCCTACCCCCCATTTGAGTTTGGTTCTCACTATAAAAATCGCTGAAATTCTGGTTTTCCACGTATGCCTGTGGAGCTCAGACTAGAAGTAGTCTTTCAGAGGTGGACCAGGTACAGGCAAAGGGAATCCTTAGATCTTAGACTATGCTGATTCTGTAAAAGGGCAGTTGTTCAAAGAGGCCCCACAAGGTCCCCATAGGCCACCTGGAAGGTCCTATCCCCAGTTTCACACTGTGAACAAGGGCACAGGGAAACCACCAAGCTAGACCATAGCATGGGGAAAAGGAAAGCTTACTGGGAATCCTAGTGCCAGGCCCAGAGGACAGTGAGGGGCTGCAAAAGCCTTGTCCCCTTGTCCATTCTCAGGGGACAGATGTGGCAGGAGGAGAGAGCAGCCAGAACCATCTGGAAGCTACTGTGGGTTGTTTGGGTTAATAGAGAGGCTCTCGCCTGAGACAGCTGGCCTTTGGGACAGATAAGGGAAGTAGTGGCTTTTCTGCTAAAGAGAAATCTGCCTGGGGAGAGGAATGCTGTGTTTAGACTTCCGTTTACTCAATGGCAACCTTCTAATCACCCAATAATGTCCTGTTTAGGACATTGTCACCAGCTCTGCCTTTTGGGGGACTTGCTTTGTACATAACACATACCACAGGAGACCTGCCTTCAGAGAACAGTGACAGGATTTTAACCTCTTTGTCTATGGTCACCTAGTGAGGCTGTCACATAGGAGACAATCCTGTCACAAGGACTACGAGGCCTCAGCAGATGAGAAGTGCCCTCATCTCCATGACCACAGCATTGGCAGAAAGACATGGCAGCACTTGTTTTTCCAGTGAAAGTTTCATGATCAACTTGATCCTTTAAAAATCATGTTTAATTTTATAACAATCTTGGAGATTATGACATCTTTATAGCTATAGTAGGTCTCTTTTTTTTTTTTTTTTCCAAAAGGATACCAGGACAGGGCACTGTGGTGTGTCCCTTTCATCCACTCAGGTGGATTTCTGTGAGTTCCACACTACCCTGGTCTACATAGTGGGTACAGGAAATAGTGAGATTGTCTCAAGAAAAAGATGGCAAGAGAAGAATAGAAAAAAACGAGAGTGCAGCCCAGAGTCGGGGTGCTTCTGTCATGGAAGAGGCTCTAGGTTCAGGTCTTAGCATGACTACCCCCTCTACAAAAACATTTTATTTCTTGGATTAAGTTTACCTAAAAGCTGGTGATTGTTTAGAGAGATCTTAAACATGCCATTCAAAAATCCTATTAATCCTTTTGTTTTGAGACAGGGTTTTACTAAGTAGTTCACCCTGGCCTAGAACTCTTCTCTGTTGTCGGGGCTCATCTTACACTTAGAATCTCCCACCGTAGCCTCCCAAATGATAGAATTATGGCTATGTGCTACTGTGTCTAGTTATTAACCTTATATTATTCAGGCACAGTGGCTCAGGCCTTAAGTCTAAATCTCAGCATGAAGGGAAGCTAAGGCAGGAAGGTCAGTTCAAGGTCATCCTTAGCTGCATAGAGTTTGAAGTCAGCCTAGGCTACTTAAGGTCTTAATGAAAAATTACAAATAATCCCCTTCCTAACCAACAAAACAAACAGAAGCCAACCTAATGCTAGTATGGTATATCTTTCTAATTATAAATAAACTAATATTGATGTTCATTACTTAAGTCTATAGTTTATTCTGATTTTCTTCAAGTTCTTATTTGTGCTTCCATTCAGGATTCAGAATTTCCTTTAAGCCCTTGCATACATACAGGCTTCTGTTGGTGAGATAGCTTCTTCGTCTCTTAGTCTGGATGACCTGGCAGTTGTGAAGAGTCAGGTGCTTTGGAGTCTTTCTGTTGGAATCTGTCTAGTGTGGTTTTCTTGTTGGGTTATGTTTTTTTGAGGTCAACCCCAGAGGTCAAGTCCCATATTCACCAGATCATAGCAAGGAACAGACAACCAGTATGACTGTATTAGCCAGGGTTCTCTAAAGGAATGGAACAGATAGAATATGAATATATACATATACACATACACATACACATTCACCTACACCTACACCTACACCTACACCTACACCTACACCTACACCTACACCTACACCTATACTTGGGGATTTATTACAGTGGCTTACAGGCTATAGTGGGATAATCCAGCAATGGGACTCTCCCAATGGAAAGGCCAAGAATCTAGTAGCTGTTTAGTCCAGGAGACTTGATGTTTCAGGAATCCCTATCTAGTGTTAGAGCTCTGGAGGATTCCTATAGAGCTGCTGGCCTTCAATCTATACTGGAATCCTGAAGAAATAGGTTCTAATACCAGCAAAGGAATGACTCAGCATTAGGATAGATGATCTTGCCATCAAGAGTGAGAGCAAGCAGGCAAAAAGCAAATGCTTTCTTCTTCTATGTCTTCTATGTCAGCTAACACCAGATTTAGAGTGAGCCTTCTAACCTCAAATGATCCAATCAAGAAAATCCCTCACAGATGTGGCATTAGTTCGGATTTTTTTTAACTCCAGATATAGTCTGTTAACAGCCAAGATCAGGCAGTGTAACGATCCTGGTGCTAGATTTGGCCACTCATCTCTTTCTTGGCTTTGGCAGAGTTTTTACAGTAAAGAAAATTCCAGTGTTGACATGATAATCATGCTTATAATCTTAGCCCTAGAGAGGCTTGTGGCAAATTGGAGACCAGTCGTATCTGGATAGTGAGTTCCAGGCCAAACAGGACTATAGAGTGAGATCTTGTCTATGAACAAAACCAAAACAAAAGAAAGAAGGCTCAGCGGAGTGGTGGCCCAGTACATGTCACTGACGTGGTACATGCCTGTAAGCCCAGCACTGGTGTAACAGATCCCCAGACTTTAGTAGGCCCCCAGACCTTAGCAGGACTTCCACCATGATGGAAGTAGCATTCAGGCCTTGGAACCCAGCATGTGGACAGCACCATCCGACAAAACAAGAACCAAGATTAGTCCATCAAAACCCATAGTTCTGGGAAAGTCCATACATGTACTAACCTTGCTTTTTGGCTTCTGCAATTCTGCTTTTGACTAACTGTTCTTGCTAACTGAGGTGTGTCAACCCGGCCTACCTCGAGAAAGGCTCGGGACTGCACGCAGGTCTTGAACGCCCAGTGTAGTCGCCAGCTGGCTGATGAAGACTTTCTTATGGGCTGGTGCGTGGTCTTCTCCGGTGGATCCCTCATACCATTCTGAGACAGAGCCAAGGGATCAGAAGTTCAAGGTCATCCTTGACAGTTTAGCAAAGCTGAGGTTAGCCCGAGCTAGAGTAAACCCTGTCTTCAAGATAAATAATAGGCCAAGCTAAGCGAAAGTTACTTCTGTCCCTTCCACGCTGGAAAGAGCCATGTTTCCAACCCATTGTGAAGACAGGGAAGGCAAGTGCCACCTCCTTGAGAGATATGCTGGCTTCTCAAGCCTGTGGTAACAAGATGCCACACTGGTGGAAGAATTTAATTTTATGGTTCCAGAGAAATACTCCTCCAAAAAACAAAAACAACAAAAAAATTCTTATACATTTGAAATGTTCATATACTTACTGATATTTTTCATTTTCACCATTTCTTTTACAATTGAATTATTTTTTTTTTATTTTGAAATAGTAGCTGTGTAACTCTTGCTACACTGTATAGATTGGAACTCACTATGAGCACCAGCCTGGCCTTGAACTTGTATGGGTGTTTTGCCTGCATGTATGTCTGTGCACAACATGCATACCTGGTATCTGTGGAACCAGAAGAGGGTGTCTGACCTCTCAGAACTGGCATCAGATTGTTGTTAGCTGTCATGTGGGTACTGTGTCCTCTGGAAGATTAACCAGTTCTCTTAACTCCTAAGCCACCCTTGAGCTCCTTCAATTAAATTATTTTTATTTATATTTATTTATTTTTGTTTTTTTGAGACAGGGTTTCTTTGTGTAGCCTTGGCTGTCCTGGAACTCACTTTGTAGACCAGGCTGGCCTCGAACTCAGAGATTCACCTGCCTCTGCTTCCCAAGTGCTAAGATTAAAGGCGTGTGCCACCATGCCCAGCATTAAATTATTTTTTTAAAGAAACATTTATATTTTTAATTATGTGTGGGAAGGTGCATGTGTGAGCTCACAGAGTCCAGAATGGGGTGTCGGATCCCCTGAGCTGGAGTTACAGTTGGTTGTGAGCTGTCCGACACAGGTACTGGAAAACCAAGCTCTGTACATCAACTACAAGCGCTCAGCCACTGAGCCACCGCTGCAACCCCCTGAATTATTACACTTTCAAAATATTTATGTGTGTGTGCCTGAGTGTGCGTGCACCATGTGCCTGCAGGTCCCTCAGAGGTTGGAAGAGGGTGCCCCTGGAACTGTGAGCCCCCAGTGTGGGTGTTGGGAATTGAACCTGGGTCCTCTGTAAGAACAGCCAGTGTTCTTAACCACTGAGTCATGTCCCCAGACTCTGTTTCTTGTTCTTTATTATTATTATTATTATTAGCTAATGTTTTCCTGTTTATATACTTTAGTTTTCTGTTTCTTAGCTTGACTAGAAGTGTTTCCACTGAAGCTTCACGTGTAAATGACAGCGACCAGAATCTTTTGTCTTTCTTCGCTGTCAGTTAAGCTACGTGTAGTTCAGTTTGCCTGTTTTGAAATCCGCTGTAGTTTTTCTTTGGCTGTGGCAGGAGCAACTCCTCCTCAGGGTATAATTTAGCTCTCTTACCAGACTTTTAGGGTAAAAGCCCTCTGGCTCCAAGAGTCCCCACAGAAGATGCTTGGCCTGTCATCCTAACACACAATTAAAGAGATGAGTCGTGGTGAAAGGCATGGAAAAGAGATTGAGCTATTGTGTCCACACTGGGAAGAACAGATAAAGTGACTCGGTGACCTCACGTCTGTCCTCAAGGGATTGTCAGGAACTTTGTGAGCTTTATGGTAAGGCAGACAAAGAAGGGGGGTGGGACATGCACGGGCGACAGACAGACAGATGGACAGACAGACAGATGGGGAGATTGCTGAGCATCATTGAGCGTCTGCTTCAGAAAGGAATGTTGAAGTTAGTGCCGTAGGCACCTGGGAGAGCAATGAGCTAGCTCATGGGAGGCAGCTGCCTGACTCTCGTGGGCAACTGTCATCATGGTGCTGGTGGGAATCTGTCCTGCAGGGCTCATTGATGTTTGGGGAGAGTTTTGGGTCCCTTGTCATAAACATTTTCATGTATGAGTTCTGTTACTCCCAGAATCCAACGTAACTGCTTCAGTGGATGACTCAGTGTGTCAGGTTACTTCTCTTGTTGCTGTGACAACATTCTCCACAAAAGCAAGTCAAGGAAGGAAGGATTCATTGTGTCTCATGGTTTGAGGGTGTGACTATCATGGAGGGGCCGGCACACTGCATGCATAGTCAGAATAGCGATGCTTATCTTTTATTTATTTATGTATATGAGCACTCTATTTGCATATATACCTGTGCAGCAGAAGAGAGCATCAGATCTCATTACAGATGGTTGTGAGCCACCGTGTGGTTGCTGGGAATTGAACCCAGGACCCCTGGAAAAGCAGCCAGTGCTCTTAACCACTGAGCCATCTCTCTCTCTAACCCTGCTGGTGCTTTTCTTGTTTTCTCCTTTTTATTCAGTCTGGGACCCAGTCCACATTTAGGGTGAGTCTTCTCACCTCTATTAATCTAATCTACAAACTTCCTCATGGACATGCCAAGAGGTCGGATCTCCTAGGTGGATTTTATTTTTTTCCTAGGTGATTTTAGGTGTTGTCAAGCTGGTAATTATTAACTGCCCCCAAGAAGAAAATGTGAGGCCAAAGCAGAGCTCCAGGTGCTAGGTGTGGCGGTGCACAGCTGTAGTTTCAGTATTTGGATGGCAGACACTACAAGTTCAAGGCCAGCCTGCTCTACAAAGCTAGTCCTAGGTGACCCAGGACTACTTAGCAAGATTCCACCACAACTGAAATAAAAACAAAAGTCAAAGCAGAGAGAGAGAAAGAGACAGAGACAGAGAGACACACAGAGAGAGACAGAGAGAGAGAAAACAAATGGAGTTTTAGTCCAGTGACTTGTGCCCAACTTCAGCTCTCCTACCAAAATGCAAATTATTATTAATAATTAATAATAACAATTATTATTTAACATTACTGTTGAATTTTGAGAGGGATCATTAAGAACTGTCCTCTCTTGCTGGAGCAAACTCAAAGTATTTGCAGCCCAATGAGGTTTAGAACCTCATTCAATTTCTGGAGTTTCTTTTCTTTTCTGAAAAACAAAAACAAAAACCAAAACAAAAACCTCTGAGTTGTGGCACATGCTGTTAATTCCAGTACTTGGGCGGCAGAGGTAAATCTGTAAATTCTATGCCTGCCTTGTTTACAGAGTGAGTTTCAGGTCAGCCACAATGACATGTGAGACTTTATCTCAAAAAGCAAAACAGAAAAAAAATTTTAAAGACTATTTTATTTTGTCTGTATGAGTGTTTTGCCTGCATGTATGTATGCTTACCTAGTGTGTTCCTGTTACCTGTCAGACGAGGGCTTGGCTGAAACCCATCATGTCAGTGTTGGGACCCAAATCCTGGTCCTTTGTAAGAGCAACAAATGCTCTTAACCGCTGAGCCATCTCTCTGGATCCTGGAGTTCCTTTTCTGTGTAGCTCCTTCCTCTTTGGGATTCTGACTCACTGTATCTGCCTTCTCAGACTTCCTGAAGTCCAGTTTCTTTCTTCTCCAGGCTTTGAGATAGTCATGGTCTGCTGAGAATAGTTCTCCCTTCCCCAGGTTCTAGAATCCAACTTAGTAGAAATGTAGGGCAGTCTGGTGACTCACACTATATTTTTGTTCTCTCTGGGATCATGGACCCATACTGGCTTGTGTGGAGTGTGTAAGGAGAGAAGTTAAATGTGATTTGTTCAGTTGGATTATGAAAGGCAGGAGAGAAAAAAGGAGGGAAGGAAGGAAGGAAGGAAGGAAGGAAGGAAGGAAGGAAGGAAGGAAGGAGAGAAAATGTTTTAAAATTGCATTTATTTTTATTTAATGATTCTGGTAGTTTGAATATGCTTGGCCCAGGGAGTAGCACTATTAGAAGGAGTAGGTGTGACCTTGTTGGAGGAAATGTGTCACCGTAGGGGTGGGCTTTGAGACCCTCATCCTAGCTGACTGGAAGCCAGTCTTCTAGCAGCCTTCAGACAAAGATATAGAACTCTCAGCTCCTCTTTCACTAGGCCTGCCTGGATGCTGCCATGTTCCCACCTTGATGATACTGGACTGAACCTCTGAACCTTTAAGCCATCCCCAATAAAATATTATCCTTATAAGAGTTGCCTTGGTCATGGTGTCTGTTCACAGCAGTAAAACTCTTAACTAAGACGACGATGGTGACAATAATATGTATGGGTGTTTTGCCTGCATTAATATCTGTGCACCATGTCCATGGCTGATATCCTGGGAGGCCAAAAGAGGGTATCACATCCCCTGGATGTGTGGATACAGTTAAGAGCCATATAAATGCTGAGATTCAAACCTAAAGAGCACCCAGGATTCTTAACCGATGAGCAATTGCTCTAGCCACTATATTTTCCATCACGTGTATGCATGTGTATGTATATTAGCGCACATGCATGTGCACATGGCCTTCAGAGGCTGGGGAACATGAGATTCCTTGGAGCTGGGGTCACAGGCAAGCTTGAGCCACTGTTGTGAGTACTAGAAACCGAACTGGGGTTCGCAGGACGAGCAGCAAGTGCTTAGCCACGGAGCCATTTCCCCAGCCTCCTAAGTAGTTTTTAAAGTTCATGTTGGAAGCAGAATCCTCATCCGTACCTTACTATTTCCATCCCCTCATCTTCTACTCCAGTGTTGCTCTCTTTTCCTGCTGCCTACCAATCCAGACATGGAACTCTCAGATCCCTCTCCATGTTTGCCTGCCTGCCACCATGCTTCCCACCATGCTGACAATAGACTAAACCTCTGAAATGCAAGCCAGTCCAATGAAGTGTTCTCTGTTATAAGAGCTGGCCACAATCATGGTGTCTTTCACAGCAGTAGAAACCCTAACTCAGAGAGTGGAGAAGGCATTAGCTGTCTGGGCGCCCGGCATCCGCCATCCGGAAGCCGTGAGAGACGCATGCTGGTACTTGTTTTCGCCTCTTAATCAGTTTGGAACCCAGTCCACATTGAAGGTGAGTCTTCTCACCTCGGTTAATCCCATATATGAACTTCCCCATTGACATGACTTTAGGTGTTGTCAAGTTGACAGTTATTAATCACCCCCAGGAAGGAAATGTACGGCCAAAGCAGTGCTAGAGGTGCTAGGTGTGGCAGCGCATGTCTGTAGTTTCAGTATTTGGAAGGCAGAGGGTCGCCACAAGTTCAAAGGCAGCTTGCTCTACAAACGTAGTAATTGAGTATAAAACTAGGAGTTAAATGTAGGGGGAGAGGTTGGTCTTTCCCAGGAGACTAAAAGTCTCTGAATTTTGGGCTGAGGGTTTATTAGTGAGTTTAATTCAGCTTTTTTTCTCTTCTTCTTCAATGTGCCTCTGAGATCATCTCTCCAGGATAATGCTCTGCTCTGTCAAAACCCTTCCCAGGCTTGCAGATCTTCAGCCTCACCCCTAAACCCTGTGTCTTCTCCCCTCTCATATCTATGTGTGGAAATGGTCATAGGCCTTTGTCTGTCCTGGCATGGCCCTGGCTGAGTAGTCTCCCTCTACAGGCCTGAGTTCAAAAAAAATCAGAAAGTTAGCCTTTTACAACCTCCTTCCTCTTCCTTACCATTCATCAGTTCCCTCCTCCCCTCCCCCTCCCCTCCCCTCTCCCCCTCCTCCTCCCCCTCCCCCCTCCTCCTAGTTGAGGAAGAGTCTTGCTATATAACACAAGGCAAACCTCTTTCTGTTCTCTCCCAAGTGCTGGAATTAAAAGCATGTGCCATGACCACACAGGATTTCAGTATACTTTACTTTAATTTGCATATGGTAACTGGATATGTTCATGGAGGGTGGTGTGACATTTTCATACAATGAACAATAATCCAGTCAGAATAACCGGCATCTCCATCACCTCAGATACCACGTTTGTTTGTGTTGGGAGCACTCAAAATCCTCTCTGTCAGCTATTTTTGGGTAAAGCACAATAACTCTTGGTCAATCCAATATTGCTAAGAGCGAGTGGCCAAAATTCTCATGTATTTTTACCCTTATTTAGATAAAGGTATGTACAACCCTGTCAGTTTTAAAAGTAGATGCATCCAAATTGTGCCAAGTATGTGAGCCAGGAAAGGAGTGACAAATATAGCAGCTTCTCTTGCCATTGCCTCAGACTAGAGATGCTGCGTGTCTCACGGGAAAGAGGATATATAAATGACAGGATGTCTGTAAAACAGTACAATGGTAACAAGATGATGGCGGCAGCCACGCCCCCATGGCTAGACCTTGAGTGGAAGAAGACTGACTCCCAGAGTAGGTAACATCTTTCTAAAGTAAGGAAACAGATGACTGACCAGAAAAGGGTGGAGAAGGAGGAGACCCTGAACAGCAGGGTGGGGGTGGGGAAGTGGGGGTGCGGGGTGTAGGGCTTCTGATGTGTGGGCAATGGTCTGGACACATGTTCTAGTCACGTGAGGTTTGCGCTACATTACAGATGTTATTCATCTTTTGCCAGAGGTTTATGCATTCTTTGCTGCTTTTCGCAACCCAGAAGCATTCTAGTGGGTCCCAGGACAGCTAGGGGCACATTGTGAGAATCTGCCTCAAAAAACAAAACAAGCCTAGGAGGTAGGGTGCACACATCTTTAATCCCAGCTCTGGGGAGGCAGAGGCAGAAGGATCTATGCGTTTGAGGCCAGCCTGGTCTACAGAGTAAGTTCCAGAACAGCCAAGGCTACACAGAGAAACCCTGTCTGGAAAAACCAAGACACACACACACGCACACACTCCTAAAACCTAAAACCTTTAAGTCATTTTAGGGTGCTAGTAAATTAATTTGTATCTCTCTAATATGCTACTTTTCTGTTACTATGTTAAATACCATTCCTACAGCTACAACTAGAAGGAAGGGCTTATTTGGGCATATGGTTCCTGAGAGATAAAAGTCTGTCAGGTAAGTGAGGCATGGCAGCAGGAATGCAGAGCGGTTAGAACAGGACGCTGAGAAACCACATGTCAATCACAAACACAAAGCAGAGAGAGCAAATCAGAGGTGAAGGAGTTTACAAATTCTCAAAGCCTGGCCCCAGTGATAGACTTCCCCCAGCAAGACCCGACCTCTTAAACCGTCCCAAACAGTATCACCAACCTCTCAGACAAGCCCCTGAGGGATATTTCTCAATTAGACTTCTACACCTAACTAGTAGTAAGTAGCTTTTTCATATTTGCTTTTATCGACTTGGATTTTCTCCCTTGGAGTTACAGATGGTTTTGAGCTGCAGTGTGCTGGGAATTGAACCTGGGTCATTTGGAAGAGCAACCAGTGCTCTTAACCACTGAACCATCTCTCCAGCTCCATGTTGTTGTTGTCATTATCATTATCATTATCATTATCATTATTATTATTATTGCAAATGAGGTCGAATCTCAGGAATGCCAGGCTAGCGTCACACTTGGCATATAGCAAAGGATAAGCTGAAACTTCTGCTCCTTCTGCTTCCACATCCCTGGTTCTCTGGTGATGGAGTGACAGGTGTGCCACCATGCCCAGCATCTGAAATGTAGAGACTCAAAATACAGGGTCTTTGCTTTCAAGGCAAACACCCTTCCAACTGAGCATCATCTCCAGCCCTTCATTGTGCTAGCGTAACACAGGCATAACAGGGACTTTGCTCATATTCAACCCCCACTACTCCCCCTTGTTAGTCCCCCCTCCCCCCTCTTCTGTTAGATGAGACCCCACTCCCACCCCTATAGCACTCTCCACTTTTAAGTCACTGGGTCTCACTATGTAGCCTTTGGTTGGCCTAGAATTTACAGAGATCTGTCCACCTCTGCCTCTCTAGTGCAGGGTTTTATATATATATATTTAAACTTAGATTCCATATGTGAGAGAAAGCATATGATATTTACCTTTTTGGCATATTTCATTTAGCCTGGTTATCACCATTTCTATCCATTTTCTTAATAATTACCCAATTTCACCTTTTTTTTGTTGTGTTTTGTTTTTATTTTTTGTTTAGATAGACAGCATCTCTATGTAGCCATGACTAAAACTTGCTATGTAGACCAAGTTGACCTTGAACTTGGAGCGATCCTCCTGCCTCTCCATTCTCATGCTTGGACGAAAGGCATAATCTGTAATCTGGCCATGCCTTGCATAATACTAGTTTTTTGTTTTTTGTTTTTTTTTTTCGACAGGGTTTCTCTGTGTAGCCCTGGCTGTCAGTGTTTCTGCGTGGAAGAGGGGTGAGGGTGGGGGCATCCTGGGACTCAGAAGCCCAGGAACCACACAGCTCTGAGAGGAATTCTTCTCAGCAGAGGCTTTGTAGCTCCCAGGGGAGGGGATTCCCAGATGAGCTGAGGAGCCTTGGCCTGGCTTCTTCTCTTCATTGCTTCTTTTCTTCTTGGCTTCTTCCAAGGACACAGTTACTTCAGGAAGCAAATCTCATGAAAGAGATGTATTGGAGGGTCAAGGGTGTGGAGGGACAAGTGCAGGGGTGGCTGCCCTCTGCTCCTGGGAGCAGACAGCAGGGAACTGGGCAAAGGGTCAGTGCTTGTGTAGGAGAGGGGGTGGAGCTTCTCACACAGGGATATCCAGAGTGAGGATTGGTGGGATTTCAAGTCCTGAGCTTGGAAGGGGATCAGAGATTGGTGGATTTTCCTGTTCAGGGGATTTATGGGTTTCCTGCTCAGCGATTGGGAGGAGGGGGGAAGTTGTGGGAAGCTCAAGGATTGGTGAGTTTTCCTGCTCAGGGATTGTTGGCTTTTTTTCTCCCCCTTTCCCTGCACCAGGTTCATGGGTTGGAAGTCTTTCCTGGCTGAGGCGCTATCTCTGTGGGGCTGCTGCGGGGAGGGGAGGCTGGAGAGGAGGTACTGCCACTGTGGACAGCTCTTGAGGGGCGGCTCCCTCTGTGGTGGGAAAGGGGGTGCGCCACCATGGACAGCTCCTGCAGCTTCAGGCTGAGCTGCAGGCTGAGATGTTGTGGTGTTGCCATTTCTACAGGAGCAGCCATTTTGGACAGCTCCTGTGGGACATTTTACTCCAGAAGTCATAGGCTGGGGTGGGAAGGAGGGGCCTGCTGCCGCTTTGACAGATTTTGTGATGCAATGGCTTTTGTGCCACTCAGGGACTACATACACTAGCTGTCCTGGAATTGTAGACCAGGTTGGTTTAGAGATCTGCCTGCCTTTGCCTCCCAAGTGCTGGGATTAAAGGGCATGTGCCACCACCACCTGGCAAATTCTGCTATTCTTTATGACTAAATAAAAACTATTATGTATGTCTGTGTGTAACTCACATTCTTTTTTTTTTTTAAAAAAAGATTTATTTATTTATTTTATGTATATAAATACACTGTATCGATGTCTTCAGACACATCAGAAAAGGGCATCAGATCCCGTTATAGATGATTGTGAGCCACCATGTGGTTGCTGGAAATTGCTTTTAACCTCTTAGTCCTCTTTCCAGCCCATAACTCACATTCTTTATCTACGCATCTGTAATCTGGTTCCACATATTAGCTGTTTTGAATAGTGAAGCATTAAACATTGATGGACAGGTACCTCGGTGGTATATTCATATGCTGGCTAGTTTTATGTCAACTTGCCAACAAGTTGAAGTCATCTGATAGGAGGGAACCTAAACTGATCAAAGATGGGGCTGTAGGCAAGCCTGTAGAACATCTTTATTGGTGATTGATGTAGGAGGGTCCAGCCCATTGTGTGGAGGTGCTACCCATGGATGGTGGTCCTAGGTGCTATAAGAAAGCAAGCTGAGCAAGCCATGAGGAGCAAGCCAGAAAGCAGCACTCTTTCATGGTCTCTGTATCCGCTCCTGCTTCCAGATTCCTGCAAGGTTTGGATTCTCTCTGTGCCTTCCCTTAAAGATTGTGACTCAAGAAACATAAGCCAAATAAACCCTTTTCTCCCCAAGCTGTTTTGATTATGGTGTTTCATCATGGCAGTAATTACTTTAACTAAGAGAAGTTGATTTAGAGCCCAATAGATACATTCTCATGAGTGGCCCAGCTGGTGTAAGATAGTTCTACTTTTAGATTGTTGAGTAATTTGCTACCTAAATTCTTGCCAGGTACATGAAAAGCCCTTACATCCTTGACAGTATATTTTTCCTGTGCTGGGATATGAACCTAGGGTCTCATGCATGCTAGGCAATTGCTCTACCACTGAATCATATTCTCAGCCCATGTGTCAGTATTTTCCCCCTGATGATAACCATTCTGACAAGGGTAAAGTAGAATCTCAGTGTCACTTTGGTTTCCAATGCCCCGAGGGCTGAGGAGATTGGACTTTTTTTTTTTTTTTCATGTATTTGCAGGCCATTTGTATTTCTCATGAGACTATCTGTTCAAACCATGAACCCATTTATTGATGAATATTTTTTATAGTTTAAAGGACATATTTATCGGGAGATTAAGAGGTACATATCCATGGACTATAGTTCATAGCTGATACTTTTGTCACAGTTAAGCAGAAATGTAGCCAGCGCCAACCTATTTTGTAGACATCCTTGTTCTTTTGTTCAGAAAAATGTTTGCACCACAAGACTTGGATTTGGGTTTCAGGATCTTCTTCTCTCCCATGTCATAGCTCCATCCATTTTTTTTTTCCTGCAAGGACAATTGCATCTTCTTTGGTACTGAAGGTCAGAACCATGTTGAAGAGGGGATCATCTGTTGATGCCCAACCCATCCAAGGATTTTCCCATTTCTCCCTGGTATCAAACACCGTCTTCCATTCTTTGTGTTGCTTACTCCAGGCTGCATGTTATTGTGAGCAAGAACAAAGAGGCTGATCTTTCTGGTTTTGATGTGCTCTCACGGAACACCAGCTAAAGTAGTGATATCCAATTTCTCATCAACTGTTATGAGCTGTGTGTCCCCAATTTGATTCTGTGCCAGCTTCCATGTGGATGCTCAACCGCCTGGATGGAACTCTGAGGACAGAAATGGCAGGTGTAGCCACTGCTCTTTGCCCCAACAACACCTGTCTCAGTGACATGGACATTGAGACCACTGCCATCTCCCTGTGGATAAACACTGATGAATAATTTTTTATGCCTAATTTTTATTTTTTTTACATATTCTAAATATTATTAGTCCTGTCAGACAGCAGCTCTGTTTCCTGTTGCTGTGAGAGCATACTCTGAGAAATAGGCGAGAAAACAATTCTCTTTTCTCTCACAGTACCAGCTTACAGATACACGTCACAGCAGCAGGGGCTTGAGAGAACTGGTGACCTCCCATTCATAGTTAAGAAGCAGAGAGGAGAAGATTAGTGCAGACATGCTTGTGTTTAATTCCCTCGTGCAGTTCTGGACCCCCTGTCTGGTGCCACCGGCAGTAGGCACTTCCTACTTCAATTCATGTAATCAAGATAATTCCTGACAGGCCCACCCACAGTAGCAGTCCTTCATTAAGACTCTCTTCTCAGCTGACTCGAGGTTATGTCAAGTTGACAGCTAGAGCTAACCATCACAAATGGATAGCCGGAAGTCTTTTCTCTCATTCTGTAGCCCGTGTTCCTTCTTATCAGAATTGCTTTAAATACCTGGATTCTTGTGTGGGTCCATATGAATTTAATTTTTTTTCCTTTTCAAGGAAGGATGCCATTAGACTTTATTTTTATTTTTCTCTTTTTAAAAAAATTATGTTTTTAGACAGAATCTCATGTAGTCCAAGATGGATTTGAACTCACCGTATAGCCAAGGATAACCTTAAGATGACTCTATCCCCTGAGTGCTGGGATTGAAAGCATGCACCACCAAGCCCAGTTTACACAGTTTTGGAGCCTGAGCCCAGGAGTGTGTGCATTTCAGATAAGCACTCTGTGAACTGAGCTCACCCCAGCTCCTCCTATATCACTTCTGATGATACAGTAACTTTCATGATATCCATCCAGTCCTCCCATATCACTTCTGATGATACAGTAACTTTCATGATATCCATCCAGCTCCTCCTATATCACTTCTGATGATACAGTAACTTTCATGATATCCATCCAGTCCTCTTATATCACTTCTGATGATACAGTAACTTTCATGATATCCATCCAGCTGGTTCATAAGTAGACACAGACACTTCCATTTTTGTGTGTGTGTGTCCTGTTTGATGGCTTTTGTCAATTGTTTAAGGTTTTCATTTAGAGACTAGTCCTTCCCTTAGGCAGGCTAATTCTCAGGCATTTCTTCTTGAGGCTTTTGTGAATAGGATGGCTTTTCTGGTTTTTTGGTTTGTTTTGGTTTGTAGTTTTTGAGACAAGGTCTCTACGTAGCCCCACCGATCCTGAAACTTTCTATATAGACAAAGACCCTCCTGCCTCTGCCATTCTAGTGCTGGGACAAAGGTGTGTGCCACTATGCCAGGCTTGCGCTCACACTTGTGACTGGGGGCCTTTCTTCGTCATGTTTAGGATTCCTTTGAATGTTTTCTGCAGAGCTGGCTGAGTGATCACAAATCGATAGTGGTTATCTTGGGTGGTTTTTATTTGCCCATCAATTTTACAACATACTTCTGCCAGACATAGCAACACTGTGGGTGCAGTTATTTAGTGTCGGGCATGGATCACCCCATTCCGGGAGTTCCTGCGTGCGAGAAGTCTAATGTTACTCTTCGGCGTTTGCTTCTGTAAGGTTGTTGGCCTTATTTGTTTGTTTGTTTGTTTGTTTGTTTATTTATTGGTTTTTTGAGACAGGGTTTCTCTGTATAGCCCTTGCTGTCCTGGAACTCACTTTGTAGACCAGGCTGGCCTCGAACTCAGAAATCCGCCTGCCTCTGCCTCCCAAGTGCTGGGATTAAAGGCGTGTGCCACCACCGCCCAGCTCTTTTTAATTTTTTTAATCGTGTATTTTTAAGTCATATCACTAAATATAAAGTGATTTGTCCTCTTCTGTTTGTATTTGGCACACTGGTGTCTCTTGTGTTTGAACATCCATATCTTTCCCCAAGTTTGAATACTTTTTCTGCTATACTTTCTCTAGTTATCTGTGTCTCTGGTTTGTATCCCAGCACCTCTTGTACCCGATGGGTTCTTAGGTTTAGTCTTTTGATCATGTCCTCAGGGTTTTTTGTTTTGTTTTGTTTTTATTTTTTTAAAGATTTATTTATTTTATACATATGAGTACACCACCATTGCTCTCTTCAGACACACCAGAAAAGGGCATCAGACCACATTACAGATGGTTGTGAGCTGGGAATTGAACTCAGGACCTCTGGAAGAGCAGTCGGTGCTCTTAACTGCTGAGCTATCTCTCCAGTCTGTCCTCAGGGGTTTGAAAGACATGTTCATACGTGTTTACTTTTCCCCGTGCTTTGTCTCAATGTTGTATTTTCTTCATTTTATCCTCCAGCTCGAATCTGTGGTCCTCTACTTGGTCTATCCCACTAGTGATGCTGGCCCCTGCTTGGTCTAGCCCACTGGTGATGCTGGCCTCTGCTTGGTCTAGCCCTCTGGTAATGTTGGCCTCTGCTTGGTCTAGCCCACTGGTGATGTTGGCCTCTGCTTGGTCTAGGCCACTGGTGATGTTGGCCTCTGCTTGGTCTAGTCCACTGGTGATGCTGGCCTCTGCTTGATGTGCCCACTGGTGATGGTGGCCTCTGCTTGATCTATGTCTTAGTCAGGGTTTCTATTCCTGCACAAACATCATGACCAAGAAGCAAGTTGGGGAGGAAAGGGTTTATTCAACTTACAATTCCATACTGCTGTTTATCACCAAGGAAGTCAGGACTGGAACTCAAACAGGTCAGGAAGCAGGAGCTGATGCAGAGGCCATGGAGGGATGTTCTTTACTGGCTTGCTTCCCCTGGCTTGCTCAGCCTGCTCTCTTATAGAACCAAGACTACCAGCTCAGAGATGGTCCCACCTACAAGGGGCCTTTCCCCCTTGATCACTAATTGAGAAAAATTCCTTACAGTTGTATCTCATGGAGGCATCTCAACTGAAACTCCTTTCTCTGTGATAACTCCAGCTGTGTCAAGGTGACACAAAACTAACCAGTACAGTCTAGCTCACTGGTGCCTCTGCTTGGTGTGTCCACTGGTGATGCTGGCCTCTGCTTGGTCTAGCCTACTGGTGATGCTTGCCACTTTGCTTTTACTTGATAAAGGTTTTCTCTCCCCAAACGTTATTCTTTTCAAGATATGAATTTTCTTGCAATATTTTGTTCATGCCACCGAAATTCTCATCCATGTTGCTGACTTTATCATCTCCTTTACTGACTTCCTTACTTCATTTAATTGTATTCTGTTTGCTTTTTGACAACCCTAGGACTCCTTATGTAGTCAAGGGTGACCCTGGACTTATGGTTCTCCTGCTGTCACCCTCTGAGTCCTAGATTATAGGCATATAATGCATCATAAGCTTTTTTAAAATGACTTATTTTTATTTTATGTGCAGTGGTGTTTTGCCTGCATTTAGGTCTGTCTGTGTGAGGGTGTCAGATCTCCTGCAACTGGAGTTATAGACAGTTGTGGATGCCAGGGATTGAATCCAGGTCCTCTGGAAGAGCAGCCGCTAACCACTGAGCTGCCTCTCCAGCTCCATGCACACTTTTTAAATTTTTTTTTATTTTTTCTGTTTTTTGGTAGTGCTGAGGATTGAAAACTAGAGCCTTGTGCACAGTAGGCAAGCATTGAACCAACTGAGCCTCATTCCAAGCTGTCAACTGGGTGTTTTAAATCTTCTTTGAGGTCATATCGATCATTTTGGAAACTAGTCGTTTTTGTTGCTGTGGGTGTTTTGAGGTTAGATCTCACTAGGTAGCAACAATTGCTCTGCTTTCAGGCCCCCCAAGTGCTGGGATTAGACAACTTGACTGCTGAGGTTTTGTATGGCTCGTCTACACTTTTCATTATCTTTGCATTCATGCTGTGGCAGATTTCAGACCTATACACTGCTTCCACACCAGCATGCAGCTTTCCATTAAAAACAAATCTGAAACATGACTCACCAGTTAAGTCGAAAGGACATTCTCACAGTGTGATTGCAGGAAGACAGAACCAAACCATCCTAGTGCGTTCAGGGTTGCATAAGATGGATGAAAATAAAAATCATAGGCTAGAGTTCAACACACACAAAAATTTTAAATTGTTGTTTTGGATGCAATGTAAAACATTTTTGAACCAGATAAGAATATGGCCATTAAAGGGAAAATGAAACCAAATCACAACATGAAAAAACCTGAAAAAAAAAAAAAAAGATGCAGCTAAGTTTAACGTCCCTCAGAGTTGAATTTTGTTCTTCTCCTGGTTTCCAGGGGCAGTGGAGCAGAGGGAACAGCAGTTGGATTTCTTAGTAAATTTGTTTGAGACAGGTTCACATGTAGCCTGGGTTGTCCTTAAATTTAATATGTAACCAAGGATACGCTTTAACACCTGATCCTCGTGCTTCCACCTCTGGAGTACCGGCACATGCTTAGCTTGTTAAATATAGATGTTTTTACTGTGTAAGAGGGGATGTGAGTGTTCATGGTCAAGTGTGAGCATGCGTGTGTGCCTGTGTATAGAGGCCAGAAGACAAGCTCAGGCGCCATCCCCAGGAACACTGTCTGCCTCCCTGGAGACCAGGCCTCTCATTGCCCCGGGGCTCATCAATTAGGTTAGACTGGCTGGCTAAGGAGCCCCAGGGAAACTCCTGTCTCCATCTTTCCAGCATTGGGATTTCAAAGGTACCAGCACACTAACTCTGAGGGCTAATTTTAGTTGTCAACTTGACTACATCTAGACTCAATAAAACCCAAGCTGGGCACACCTGTGCATATCTCTCTCTCTCTCTCTCTCTCTCTCTCTCTCTCTCTCTCTCTCTCTCTCTCTCTCTCTCTCTTTCCTTCTCCCTCCCTCCCTCCCTCCCCCCCAACCCCCTTGGGATCTTGAGGCTGGGTCTCACTATGTAGCCCTGGCTCTTCTGGAACTCTGTAGACCAGGCTGGCCTCAAACTCACAGAGATCTGTCTGCCTCTGCCCACTAAGTGCTGTGATTAAAGGTGTGTGCCATTACCACCTAGCAACGAAGGATTTCTTTTTTTTTTTTTTTTTTTTTTTTTTTGGTTTTTCGAGACAGGGTTTCTCTGTGTAGCCCTGGCTGTCCTGGCACTCACTTTGTAGACCAGGCTGGCCTCGAACTCAGAAATCCGCCTGCCTCTGCCTCCCGAGAAGGATTTCTTAATCAGATTATTTGAAGCAGGAAAATCCATCTGAAATCTGGGCCACTTCTCTGGTGGCAGCTCACATACAAGAAGGACATGGAAGATAGAAGCTTGCTTTTGGCTTGAATGCCCTCATTTTCTCTGGCAAGTTCATCTATCTTGTTTCTGTAGCCAGTATTATGACCCAGATTCTTTAGGCTCCCCATACAGACTGAAAACCTGCAACTCTTCAGGAATCCCCCAGAATTCTAGTGCTGATTGGGGAAGCTGACACACTCAGCTTTGTGGACAAACAACCATGGAACTCTATGCCTTTCCATAGTCAGGAAGCCATTGCTAGACTACCCAGACCACCTCTTATGAAATAGCCTAATAGTGTATATATATATGTGTGTGTGTATACACACATATATACATATATCTTTTCACATATATTCTATATATAGAAATGTCATTGTATTAGTTATGTTTCTTAAAGGAACAGAACTGATTGGATGAAAAAAATATATATGAATGAGTTTATGGTTTCTTGGGGATTGAACACTGTCCTTATGAATGATTCAAAGCAAAAGGTTTTACTAACTGAGCCATTTCTACAGCCCTGATTATTTTTATGAGTGTTTTGACACAAGTGTTGACTTGACCTATGGAATGGAATCCCAGTCCGGAGGAGGCAGAGGTTGGTGTTTCAAGAATTCTGGGTCATCTTGGGGAGTGATGAGACTTTGTCACATGCATAAGTTTTGGAAGGGACTGGGAATATAATAGTTGCTATTATACAAGTGCTTGCTCTTGTATGCATGGTATCATGGTCTGGCTACTCACACACACACACACACACACACACACCACAGAGAGAGAGAGAGAGAGAGAGAGAGAGAGAGAGAGAGAGAGAGAGAGAGAGAGAAAGAGAATGGAGGAGTTGGTAAAGGTATTTTGAGCTGACAGTTGTAAAGACATTAAAATAAACGATATTGAAGAAAGCTGGCGGTAAAGGCTCTTCGTGGGCCCCCTTGTCACCATGTATGCTGGTTCTTTGTCTTAGACCTGGCCAAGCCATCCTCCTCCCATGTCTCCTAACCCCAAGTTCCTCTTCACTGGTGTTGGAACTTGTGTCTGCCTCATGTCTGCCCAGTTTCTCTTGGAACATTGTCAGGTCCTCAGAAAGCATTAAAGGGTGTGGGTGGTATTTTTGGACACCCTGAGATTCAACTCTTCCTAGGCTACTACTAGGCTCCCAAAGCCTGAGGCAGTGTCTGGATAGGTGCTGTCCAGCAGAACTTGGAGTGATAGTGGACAGTCTGTGTCTACATCATCTATGGTAATAGCCATTGGCCACAGGTGACTTTGAGTACCTGAAATGTGGCCAGAGTAGCTAACTGAAATCTTTGAGACAGGGTGTCTCTGTTGTAAGAACCCTGGCTGTCCTAGACTTGCTTTGTGAACCAGGCTGGCCTGGAACTCACAGAGATCTAAGGGCCTCTGCCTCCCGAGTGCTGGGATTAGGGAAGTGCACCATCTTGTCCGGCTGAATGGTTTTCTTTTTAATTAGCATACAAAGTACTGGGTTTTATTCTGTCATTTTTACATGTAAAGTCATTATATTGTTTTCATTTGGTTCCCCCACATCCTTGCGTATATTCCCCATTACCTTCCCCTCTGCTTTTTTTTTTTTTTTTTTTTTTTTTTTTGGTTTTTCGAGACAGGGTTTCTCTGTGTAGCCCCGGCTGGCCTGGAACTCACTCTGTAGACCAGGCTGGCCTCGAACTCGAACTCAGAAATCCGCCTGCCTCTGCCTACTAAGTGCTGGGATTAAAGGCGTGTGCCAACCACACCCAGCAGAGTAATTAATTTCTACTGTTCACTTGTGTTATGCCTGGCAGTAATCTCTACTGCTCTTCCGAAACTCCTAAGTATGTGACCAAGAGTATCATGGGACTGTTCTCTCTGTAAAGGTCTTTTCTCCTGGGAGCAGATACAGGAAGGAGCAAGCATCTTGCTTCAGCTCCCAAGTACCTGAAAGACTTGCAAGGATCAGTAGGGTAACAGACCACATTGGGGCACTTACCATGCTGCCTCTTCATGAGTTTGCCTCGGGTGGGGGGGGCACTCCACTCTGTCACAGGGACACCCATAAGGTTTGTCACCCCACCTGAAGATGCATCTGTACTGTTGCAGTCTGGGGTTTTCACAGTAAAGCTACTTTCATTATGTATGGCATGGCATGGCAATTGTGAAGCCAAGTGGCTGTGGTCACCAACAGAATCTCTTGGCTGGAAGTCATGGTGATGAAGTTGATACAAACGGTGAGAGCTGGGTCTATGGCAGCGGTATTGGGGTGGTTGACCCTCAGAAGACCCTCAGCTGACATTTCAGCCATGTTTGGCTTTGGCTTTCCTGTGCTCTCAGGTGAGAGAGCAGAGGAAGTGGCAGGTTTGCTAAGGAGGCAGGATGCCAGCTATGAGATTTTGGAGTCACCCCATCCTGCAGATACCATCAGTAAACTCTTAGGCTTATCAGGCAGAGCTTGGTACGATAGAATCATTCCCTTGGTCTGTTGGTGTGCTACCTCAGGCAAACGGTTCCCTCAGGCAAACGGCTCCCTCAGGGAAACAGCTCTCTCTTTGCTTTCCCCCAGGAAAGGTAACTTAATGGTGTAAACAGGTTTGCCATTTTTCCTTCTTGTTTTTTTTGTCATCGTGGTATTAGATTGAATAAAATAAAGGCAGCTTTAGAAATGCATTTTAATTACATTGTTATGTGACACTATTTGATGTTTTCAGACAGGGAAAAAAATGTTTGCTATCATTATGAACCACCTGCTTCAACGTAGAGGCAATGTATCTGCACAGGAGGAAAACAGAATAAGTACGAAGACGTGATCAATTGTAGAAACACCGAGAAACAGCAGACATTTTATTTTGCGTATGTACTGCAGTGGAGTGTATGGTTCTGCCACGTTCTTGATTTGGTCTCTATAATATTATTTTTCAATTTAAATTTAAAACATTTTTACATCCTTTAAAAAATGAATTATGGGGCAAGCAAGCTGGCTCAGTGGGAGCTTGCTGCCAAGCCTGACAACTTAAATTCAGTCCTCAGACCCTGCAGTGGTGGAGGAGAGAGCCAACTCCAGAATGCTGCTCTCTGACTTCTCTGTATTCATTGTGGCATGCAAGAGTGTACAGAAATAAGATATAAATAGAAAAATTTAAAGTGTAACTTTTAAGATTCCACATGATTTCCCCCCAGCCCATTGGAATATTACAGTTTCAAGTAACAAAAGATAAAAATAAAAACATTGCAGACTAAATCTACTGATAAGCACACATTGAGCACATTTAATTGCCACAGTCATCAGCAAGTTCTGAGGTCACCTCCTCAGCTCAGAACTCAGTAAGAAGGTGTCACTGAGTGAGCTCTAGGATTTCCCTGTTATCCACAATGAGGGTATGGATAATCCCTTCTCTCTTCTTCCCACTGCTCATGGCTTTTATGTAACAGCCATGGTCCCCAACGTTGAAGTGTGTCTCAGTCCCGTCATCTACAAACTTGCCCTAGGACAGCGAAGAAGGAAGTTGTCAGGGTGCAGAAAGCTCTTTGTCCGAGCAGTGACGTCATCTTATGCACTAGTGGTTTAATGCAATAGTCCATGGGTAAAATGCGAAGCACTGCAGACTCAGAGTTTAAAGTTTGTGTACACATGCTTTCATGCTTCCTTACAAATTAAAAGTTTCTTTCCTCATGCTCACTAATTGTTTTGATTTTTGAAACAGGGTTTTCCTCTGTAGCCAAGCTTAGGGTAAGCCAGAACTTGCCGTGTAGCACAGGCTGACCTTCATCTCTGATCCTCTCGCCTCTGCTTTCTTTCTTATTTACTTTTTTTTTTTTAACTTATTTACCATTCTTAATGGTTTATTTATCTATTGTATATGAGTGCTCTATCTGCATATATACCTCATGCCAGAAGAGGGCATTAGATCACATTATAGATGGTTATGAGCCACCATATCAATGCTGGGAATTGAACTCAGGACCTCTGAAGAGCAGGCAGTTTCTCTTAACCAGTGAGCCATCTGTTCAGGTACACCTCTGCTTTTTTAATTTCATCTTTACAATGACCATGGTAGAAGTTTTTTGTTTTTTGTTTTTTTTTTTTTTGGTTTTTCAAGACAGGGTTTCTCTGTATAGCCCTGGCTGTCCTAGAACTCACTCTGTAGACCAGGCTGGCCTCGAACTCAGAAATCTGCCTGCCTCTGCCTCCCAAGTGCTGGGAATAAAGTCGTGTGCCACCATGCCTGGCCATAAAGTAGTTTATAATAACATACACTTAGCAACTAAAACTAGACACCACTAGCTCTATCGAGCCCTTGATATGTGTCTCCTTAGAAATGAAATTTACATCCTATGTTTAAAACATCTGATCTGCAACCTAGTGTGGACCTGCTAATAATGTACATAACTCACTGTTAACTTCCACTATTGATGGCATGATAAACTATACCTCCTTCCTTCTGATTTTTTGAAATAGGGTCTTATGCTGTAGCCCAGGCAGTAATCCCCCTGCTCCAAGTACTCCAGTATTCTCCCAACCAAATGTTGGGATTGGAGATATGAGCCTCCCTCCTTGGCTTAACAGTCTTGATAAACTGATTTAAATTAAGCATATTAAAATGAATAAACTTTAATTTTTTAGCATGGTTCACATTCTATTTCTGCTGAACAGCACTCATTTACAGAAAGAAAATGAAAACGGAAAATCCCAGAGGAAGAAGAGCCTTGGTCAGAGGTTCTCAACCTGTGGGTCTCGACCCCCTTTGGAGGTTGAACAACCTTTCATAGGGGTCACCTAAATCCATCAGAAAGCACAAACACTTACATTATTACTCACAACCGCAGCAATATTACAGTGGTGGAGCAGCAACAAAACCAATTTTATGGTTAGGGGGTCACCATGACATAAGGAACTGTATTAAAGGGTCACAAAATTAGGAAGATTGAAAAGGCCTTAGAGGGTAGGGAAAAAACTATGTCAGAAAACAAGAAAACCGAGATGCTTCCAGGGGAAGCATGGGGGAGAAGGACCACTATGCCTGGCGCTAGGCCCACAGGTACCTGACCACATGCATGGTACAAATTGCTCTTCTACACTGGCCATGTGGGCCTGAAGAACTCTGTGGACCTCGGCAGGAACAGAGCGTCTATGAGCGGCAGCTTTAGTCACTCCTATAGACATTTCGCTCCAGGCCACATGGATGCCAGCTGAGCTGAGGACAGTGGAGCCTTGCTGGCTTCCATGAGTGAGGGGCCTCCTTTCTCCTACCTTGACAACACTGCTCTACAAATTCCATTAGTCTTCTGGCCTGTGTGTCTACCTTCAAGTCATCTGACTCTGGGTTCATTACTACTTCTTTAACAAAAAAGAAAGAGAAAGAGAGAAAGAGCGAGAGAGTGCTACTCAAATCTGTGAGTTTGAGGCCAGCCTGGTCTACAGAATGAGTTCTAGATCAGCTGGACCTACACAGAGATACCTCGCCTCAAAAACAAACAAACAAAAATAATAATAATAAAAAAATAAAAACAAAACCATCCCATTTTTAGGATCGCACCATGTGCTTTGAGAATGGGAGCCACACCTTTCTACCTACATGTGACCTGAGGTTAACAGCATTGCAGCTTAGAGGATGGAAGCTATAATTTGCATATCGTCAGAATGGGGTGGGGTGGGGTGGGGGTGGGACATGAGATTTCTAGAGGAACAAACAGGATTGGAGGAGGAACTGTTAAATGTGAGCACTTCTCAGTATGAAAGCCTAGCAGGAAGAGGCAAGGTAGAGTATGTGGCTGTGCCAGCTCAGCCTGCAGATTGATTGCAAACTTTCACCGCCCCAGGGACTGTCTGGTGAAGATTTTCAGAACTTGGTGTAAAAAAATTATTACTGGGGCTGGAGAGATGGCTCAGTGTTTAAGAGACCTCTTCCAGAGGTCCTGAGTTCAATTCCCAGCAACCACATGGTGGCTCACAACCATCTGTAATGGGATCCGATGCCCTCTTCTGGTGTCTGAAGATAGTTACAGTGTACTCATATACATTAGATAAATAAATAAATAAATAAATAAATCTTTAAAAAAATATTATTGCTATGCCTTTTGGTTTTGCTCTGATCCCCTTGGTTAACTTTTAAAGTCGACAGAATTAGAACTTGGTTGTGGTAGTTCAACACTTGCAACCCCAATGTTGAGGAGGTTGAGGTAAGAGGATCGAGTTTGAGGTTAGCTCCAAAAAAAGAGAAAGTACTAAAATAAGGAAATGCAGTAACATTCAGTCACTTATACACGCGCCGCACTAGGAATTATGAATGACAGGAATAACAATAAATAGCTTACCGCTGTCTCTACCATTTTACCATTACACCATACATCCATAGTGGGTTTTTCTGTAAAAGCAACAATATTGAAGCATTATAATTCTATATTCAAAGTTAACATTTTATGTGTGTTTTAATTTGTATGTGTCAGAGTGTTTTGCTTGCATATATGTCTGTGTACTACGTGTGTGCCAGGTGCCCACAGAGGCCAGAAGAGGGTGCCAGATTCCCCTGGAACAACATCAAATAAGAAAAACCTGGGCATGATGCCACATACCTGTAACTCCACCACTCAGGAGGCAGAAGCTGGAGGATGGCTTGAGACAGGCCTTGGCAGTCCTAGAATCCCCTATGTAGACCAGGCTGGCCTCCAACTGACAGAGATCCTCCTGCCTCTGCCTCCTGAGTGCTGGGATTAAAGCATGCCTTTAAAAAAAAGATTTAATAAAAAACTTTTATTATGCATATTTGTCTGCATCTATTTGTGAGTATGTGCACATACTGCAAGTGTACCCAAGGAAGCCAGCTGAGGCTGGCAGGTCTCTAGAGCTAGAGGTACATACAGGTGGTTGTGAGCTGCCAGCTGTGGGTGCCGGGATCTGTGCTCTGAAAGAGCAGTGTGTGCTCTGAACTGATGAGCCATCTCTCCAGCCCCTATTCCCGCTGTGCTCTTGTTCCCTTGCCTGCTGCCCCTGCCTTGTAGCTTTGAGATGGTTCACAATTGTATTATAATGACTGAAACTAGCTCTTGTCCGTAGAAATGGAAATCAGTGAATCTCATTTGGAGGTAGGTTAAGTCTCTGCTGACATCAAATAGTTTTCTATCGATTTGCAAATCCACTTCAGCATTTTTGGGCACCCAAGTATACATGTACAAATATGTATACTTGGGTGCATGTGCACATATGTATGTAGGTATAATTGCCTATGTGTATACTTTGGGGGTTGGTTTTTTGGGGGGGAGTGGGCATTGCTTTTGCTTTCATCTGGTCCTGGGAACAAACCCAGGGCCTTGCACCTTGCATATGCCTGCCAGGTGCTGTACCCCTGGGTACATCTTCAACTCTATGCTTTGTTTTGAAATTCCCCTTTGAACTGGTCCTTAATATCCTTCCTTGTTAAACAATGAGTGAAATAAAACCTTTCGTGTTTATTGTTCTCCTGACAAACAAAGCCAACCAAAAGTCTTGAGTGGTGAGTGACGGCCTGCTCACAGAGCTGCGTGAGAAACAGACGGTGCTTGCGATCTCTGTCCTTTTCAAATCTTTCACTTACCTCTATGGAGGGAATCATTAAATAGCCACTATAAACTCTAATATGGCCTGCACACGCTCAAGCTAGATGGGGTTACAGAGGGGCAAGTGGAATACAGTCTCCCATCCCTAATCAAGAAACAATCTCCCACCGACAGCTGCTTGCAAAGAAAAATACCAGTTTTCTCCAAAGGAGTCTCCCTGGGTATACAAACCACACTAAGGGTAGCCTCACACCCAGCAGATGACCGACATAAAACACACTCAGTGGTGTTTTGTAGATTATTATTTTTTTCTTGTATTGATTTTTCTAGGCTTTAAAAAAAAATCTTACTGGTCTTTTGCTTATATGTTGTCATTTCCAATTTTGTGTGCTTATTGACTGTGTTGATGTGTATATCTCTCTGTGTGTTTCTTGTGATCCTTCCACATTTTAAATTCTGTTTTCTAAAGAGATGGAGAAAGAAAGCATGGAGTTTGGATGGGTAGGGCCTTGGGGGAGGATCTGGGAGAAGATGGGGGAGGGGAGGCCACAATCCGAATATACTGCAGAATATAGCATATGGATGTTCAATATGTTAAAAAAAAATCTAAATCATTCCACAGGTACAGCCCCAACTTACCCAAAACAATTCTAAAGTCCTTGTGGTCCAAGTGCAACACCCAGGTGTGGGTCGTTTTTGATCTGTTCTCCACGAACTTCCTGAAGCTTTTCCCATCAATTTCCAGAGTGTAACTAAAACCACAGCCTTTGCCAGAAAGTATACGGATGGTGGCTTTGTTTTTTGCAGCTCCAACACAGAAGGTTTCTTTGCCCACTAAAGGGAACATCCACTCTTTTCTGATCACTTCCTAGATGATGGAATAGAACAGATTAAAACATGCAAATGAAGGGAATTTTAATATTTAACATTTAAGAAATGATAAAGCCTTCAAGGTTAGCCAGGTTAATCCCAGCACTTGGGAGGCAGAGGCAGGTGGATTTCTGAGTTTGAGGCCAGCCTGGTCTACAGAGTGAGTTCCAGGACAACCAGGGCAACACAGAGAAACCCTGTCTCAAAAACACAAAAAACAAAAAACAAAAACAAAAACAAAAACAAAAACAAAACAAAACAAAACAAAACAAAACAAAAAAAGCCTTCAAGATGATTGAGGTGGTCTCTTCAGAATGACTCTCACAGGCTCCTATGTTTGAACGCTTAGTCACCAGGGAATGAACTATTTGAAAAGATTGTAAGGACTAGGAGGTGTGGCCTTTTGGAGTAGGTGTGGCCTTGTTGGAGAAAGTGTGTCACTAGAGGCGGGCTTTAAGGTTTCAAAAACACCATGGAGCTGAAGCGATGGCTCAGAAGTTAAGAGCACTGATTGCTCTTCCAGAGGTCCTGAGTTCGGTTCCCAGCAATCACATGGTGGCTCACAACCATCTATAATGGGATCTGATGCCCTCTTCAGGTGTGTCTGAAGACAGGTACAGTGTCGTCATACATTAAATAAATCTTAAAAAAAAAAGAAAAAGCCCACACCAGGCCCAGTCTTCCTGCTGCCTACAGATCAGGATCTGACTCTCAGCTACATCTCTAGCACCACTTCTGCCATGCCTGTTGCCAGGCTACCCATCATGCTGATAATAGACTAAACTTGAGAAACTGTAAGCAAGCTCTAGCTAAATGCTCTCTTTTATAAAAAAAGAGTTGCCTTGGTCATGGTGTCTCTTCACAGCAATAGAACAAAGAATAAAACAGTGATTAAGAGCCAGTGTTATTTGTACTTTATGAATTCATAATATAAAGGTTAAAAAAAATCATTTGCAGGGAGTGGTGGCACACGGCTTTAATCCAGCACTTGGGGAGAAAGATGAGTTTAAGGCCAGCTTGTCTACATAGTTCCAGACCAGCCAGGTCTGAATCCTGTCTGAAACGAAAAAGTCATTTTTAGTTTAAATACCAGGTTCCATAGTCTTGTACTCTGTAACTGCCATTAGATTGCTTTATACAGGAAAATAAATAGGTGAGAAAACCTAAGCATTTACAGACAAAACGCTCTGACCCGGCATATGAAGAAACTACACTGATAAGAAAACAAAACAAAACAAAACCAAAAAAAAAAAAAAAAAAAAAAAACCAAGTTTCAGAGATGGAGAGATAGCTCAGTGGTTATGAGCACTTGCTGTTCTTCCAAAGGACCCAGGTTCAATTCCCAGGACCCATATGAAAGCTCACAACTGGCTGTCACTGCAGACTCAGGGGATCTGATGCCTTAGTCTGTCTTCAGAGGGTACCAAGCACACATGCGGTGGGCCTGCACACATAGGTGAAACATCTTTACACATAAAATGTAAATAGCCGGGCGTGGTGGCGCATGCCTTTAATCTCAGCACTAGGGAGGCAGAGGCAGGCGGATTTCTGAGTTCGAGGCCAGCCTGGTCTACAAAGTGAGTTCCAGGACTGCCAGGGCTAAAGAGAAACCTTGTCTCGAAAAAAAAAAGAAATAAAATGTAAATAATAAAAGCTTAAGAAAGTGAGCTTCACTGGGTGTGGTGGCACACACTTTTAGTTCCAGTCCCAGGGGAGGCAGAGGCAGAGGCAGAGGCAGAGGCAGAGGCAGAGGCAGAGGCAGAGGCAGAGGCAGAGGCAGAGGCAGAGGCAGAGGCAGAGGCAGAGGCAGAGGCAGAGGCAGAGGCAGAGGCAGAGGCAGAGGCAGAGGCAGAGGCAGAGGCAGAGGCAGAGGCAGAGGCAGAAGGATCTCTGCGAGTTTGAGGCCAGCCCTGTCTATATATAGCAAGTTACAGGACAGCTAGTGCTACAGAGGGGGAGAAAGGTGGCGAGGGGAGGGGCATGAGGCCAAGTGAGCACTTCTCTGTAGCTTATTTTACAAAGTCACATTACGTTTTCCTACCTTCCCATCCACGTACACAACTCGTTTGCCTGATGTGGTCCCATGTTCAAATTCAATCTTGTGGACTCCATCACTTAAAATAACATCCCAGATAGCTGCAACTTTCATTTTCCCCAGGCTACACAGGGGGCAAAGGGGACAGAAACGAAGCCATTAAAATGGGCCAAAACGGTAACCGAATAACCAATTAATCCTCCCAAGATGAAAATAGTCAGTTTTGTTTTTAAAGATAGGGTGCTATGTATTCCAGGCTGGCTTCAACTTATGATGCAAGCCTGGGTTTGTTTATACAATAGTCAAGATATGGAATATGCCTAAGTCCCCACTAACGCGTAAATGGATAAAGAAAATGAAGGCAATATAAACACAATGGAGTATTATTTATCCATGAAGAAGGATGCAATCGTGCCGTTTGCTGGACAATGGACAGAACTGAAAACCAACATGTGGAGGCAAAGAAAGCCCACCCAGAAACACCAATGTTACCTGTTGTCTTTCATGTTGCACCTAAAAAAAAAATACAACCCACCAACAAGACCACTGCCATCATCATCACCACCACCACCACCACCACCACCACCACAAACAAGGCATGAAAGTAGGGACTGTTTGGGAAAAGGAAGCAGACCAGCAGAAGCTAAGAATGGCGCCCGTCGGCGGGTGTATTGTAGGGAGGGATAGTCAAAGCATTAATGTCCACTGCTAGAGTCTCTTAGGTAGCATAACATGAAAACACAGAGAGGCAAGTTGCCTGGTCAGATACGACTGACATCTGGGCGCGGCTACCATAGATGGCTGGCTTCAGGCTGAGCCCTGCTCCCCAACCTGGGCTGTGGTCTCACCTGTGAAATTATGGCCTATGGACACCTAGCAAAGCACCGTGTTGGATCTGATTCCTTAGACTGCAAAGTTTTGCTCCTGCAGCAAGCTTGGGGACCGGAAGCACTGGGAGCATGCGCGTTGAACAGTACAGACTGTGATCTGCGGTCCTGTGTTCCTGGCCCTACCCATGTAGCTGTCTAACCTGACGCCTTTGTTCTCCAAACAGGCCTTCCTCAGCCTGTACCGGGACATCATAAGTCCCACCCTGTGAGCAACGCACAACAACAAACGTTACTAAGAGCCGTCCTCTTGGGTGCCTGGCTCCGTGGCTGGGGTGAACTTGGTGGACACAACCCCAGGACCCCTGCTGCTCTGAAGCCTGTGGAAGGTAAATCTGCTCGTGACGTTGGTTCTCTAAAACCACTTTCAGGCATCCCTTTCCTCTTCTCTGTCTTGTGATACTGGAGACTGGGCTGAGATGTTCGATGTCTCATTAATTGCTCAAATTGGCCTTAAGTTCACGCTGTAACCCAGACAGACCTCAAACTTGCAATTCTCCAGACTCATTCTTTACTTCTCTTAAGACCCAAACTCCTTCGGGTGGACTCTGATACACTCGGGAGGCAGATGTAACTAACATGTGCTCTCCCATCCTCATACATGGTTGCCTTGAGAATCTTCTCTTTGGCAAAACTCATTTCAATGATGGGCATATTTTGAGCCACACAGAACAGGCGCTTGTTCCAAAACCTCCACACAGTGGAAGAGGCAAATGGACCCTGTCACATCTCTTTGATAAAGACACTGATTCCGTTCATGAAGGCAGATCCTCTGTGACCTAATTACCTCCTAAAGGCTCCACCTCGTAACACTTGTGTTGGAAGTCAGGTTTCAACATAAAAAAAAACTTGAAAGAACCCCAGCATTCAGATCACAGTCTTCAAATCTGCTGGGCCTTCAAACCTGCTGGGCCCCCAGAAGCCCCCAATCCCTTCGCCTGTGTCTATTCTGTTGTTGGGCCTACTCTCTGGGGACCACTCATTGCTCTTGTAAGGTGGCTATGTTGGTTAATTAAAAAAAAAAAACCCAGATACACAAAAATCAGTTCAAAATATGCCAGAATGTCATAGTCTCCTATAGTAATATTTTGGGCATGTATTAGTGACTAAAATGATTCGAACAACTTACAGGAGGGACTGTTAATTTGGGCTCAGAATTCCAGAGGTGCCAGTCTGCCTGTGGCAGGGTCAGCATGCTGGATGGGCCACTTCATACCATGGTCCCAGAAAGCAGAGCAGGCGTGACTGACCGGAGGCAGAGGAAAGAGGGTACAGGAAGAGGCCAGAGCAAGACAGCATCCAAGAACATGCTCCCAGTAACCTACTTCCTCTGACTAGGCTCCATTTATGACCTTTCCCCCCTACTGATAAAACCATGCTATACTGTGAATCATCAAGGAATTATTATCCCATTTATTAGGTCAGAGTCCTCACGATCTACCCTGGAAACATCATCGCACTGCAGATTGCCTCACTAAATCGCTAGGCATTTCTCAATCCAGTCAAGCTGACAGAGAAGATTAGCCAACCCAGAGAAGACAGGATTTAGGAATTTTACAGACTGGAGAATGGAGAAAAGTGATTAAGGAGTAGGAAGTAATTGGTTTAAGTGTTCATGACCAAACTTTAACAATTACGACGACCCCAATGTCAGCGCTGAAATGGGTGGTTCTAAAAACCAGCTAAAAGCAAGCGACTAGGAGGACATGAAGTAGGTTAAGTCTGGAGGGTTTAGTCTGGAATTAAGAGCAGGTAAGACAGGTTAAGTGTGAAGAATTTGTTCAGGTTTTCCTTGGTTTCATAAGAAGGCAGGAAAAAGGCGTCATTTTAGACAGGCAAAACAATCCCTCTCTGGATTCTTAATCTTCTGACACCTTGATCTCGGACTTCTCAGCCAGGACAGAAAGCAACAAATTTCGTGGTTTAGAGATTATGCAGTCAAAAGCATTTTTGTTATAGGAGTCTGCGTGGCCCCATCTTACAGCTCATTTCTGTAGCTCGATGGCCATGTAAGGAAAGGTTGTTCCAACTTTGGGATTAGTATTGTGGATAAGGTGTCTAGGCACTAAGCAAGTGCAGTCTGGGAGAGGAGACAAGCGTTGACAAGAGGAAACAACCTATTGATTAGGTTAATAGATCTTGCAAATGATATGACTGAATGCCAGAGCAGATTGTGCCTCAGCAGTTCTGCTGAGAGAGCTTTGTCCCTGACCTTGAAATGGAAGATTTCCTGTAAAAGTAACTTCTATTTGACGGACGTGGTTGTCATCTCCTAGGCTGGTGGCCTCCATCTGCTAACCTGTGCCCAGTCCTGAAAGCTTGTAGTCTCTCTACAAGCCTTTCCAGGCCTGGAAGGTTTTCAGCCTCAGAGACTTACTGCTGAATAAGCTCACCCTTTCTAGCTCTTTCTGAACTCTGGCTGGCTAGTTGACTCAGCTGTTCTCACTCAGGGCTCCTCTCCACACTGATTCAATCTGGCTTCTCCCACCTTCTCCTGACCTGTTTTGGTTGGCCTCATACTAACTTTGGCAATATGTTCTATTGTATTCTAATGTGTCTCCTTCTCCTTTTCTGTCTCATTCTGCCTTTACCTGTGTCTAGCTTGTTCTCTGTCTGCACCCTGTCTCTGTACAACTGTCCCAGCAAAACTGCCTCTCTGTCTTTCTGTATTGCCCCTCAAAGTAGCTTCCCTTTCCTCTCTCTGTTCTTGTGTGTTGGGCAGATCCTATTCTGTCAAATCTTTCTCCGAGTCGTCACTTTGTCTGCCACTCAATTAGACATCATTTTCAAACATGAATGCTTTCTTCGACAAGCTGACTTTACCATCATTGTTTGGGATTAAAGGTGTGTGCCAGAGCAGCCAGGTTGCCAAATTAAAATCCCTCTACAGTTCTCCAGAAGAAGACTTCCTAGTAGCTTTCTCTTCGTTACTTGTTTTTATTTGTGAAGGCGGTGGTGGTATAGAGTGGACGTCTCCAGAGGTGACACAAGGTTGGCTGGTTTCCTCCCTAATCCTTAGTTGCCCCCCTTCTGGATTTCTTATTATCAATACTTAATTCTGAGAAACAACTCAGAATGGGAGGAGCAGGAAAGCCTAGTGGGGTTGCAGCTCACAGCTTATCAAAGGATAATATTTTCTCATAAAATTCAAGGAATCTAGCTATTTTTATAAGACTAATAAGGCATAATCTATCAAGTTCTTGCTATGTGACTCCAGTTCTCACAACAGTCCAGTGATTATATTTATTCTATTTTACACAGGGACCCAAAAACCCTTCAGAAGTTATGGGGTTTATATTTGGATTCAGGCACAGAGAAGAAAGGTTTATGTTAAGAGATAATAATTTGAAAAATATTATGCTTGAAGAAAAGAATTGCATTTAATATTTGGGGCTCACACTCCAAGCTACAGTGAAATCTACACTGGAATTGGACAAGGTGACCTGTGATTGTTCAGCCAGCTAGTTCCTCTCTCTCTAGTCTCTGGTATGCTGGACTTGAGAGACAGTTTGGGCTTGGTTTTGTAACTATTTCACAGAGGCAGAACACCCGTGGGAAGAAGAGTCATTTATTATCTACCTACCAGGACTACATGGCAGGAAATCATGTCTGAACAAGGCACCGCAAAAGGTCTTGAACTTAAACACGAAACATTCTTGTTCTGGCTGACTGAGCTTGTGGCTTTGTTCTAAGTCTCAGATTGCTTTCCTGGTTTTTCAGGAAGTATCTGAATGATGGTTAGCTTCATAAGCTGCTTCTCATCATTTTGACCACAGGCACTATCGCTTTAAGAGAGCAGCTGGAGATGCATCCACCACAAAACAAAACGTGAGACAGGTCATATGTTTATGCTTTGTTTTGGGTCTCTTTTTTAAATGGGTTGGCTGATTTTCCAAATTTGGTATTATCTATCTGTCTATCTATCTATCTACCTAAATATCTATTTTTTTCAAGGCAGTGTTTCTTTGTATACCCCTGGCTGTCTTGGAATGTATTCTGTAGACCAGACTGGCCAGAACTCAGAGATCCACTATCTCTGTTTCCCTAGTGCTGGGATTAAAGGTGTGTGCCACCACTGCTCAGCTAAATTTAGTTTTTAAACAACAATGAAGACTGAAACAAAAGGAAAATAACTATATCAGATACCCAGAGATAAAATTTAATGTTACCTTCCCAGCATTGGCTTTGTAATAATGGAAGAAGCACTAGCACTTTGGAAACCATTTAAAAATGTGGCGCCTCCTTTTTACTTTCTGGGATTTAGGCTTGAGCCACCTCTTCATCTCCCTGGCAATTACTGATCAGGAGGTAGGGTATATCTGGCAGGTCCAACTGGCTCAATAAAACAAACAAAAACAAAACACAAAACTGGAGAAGTTTCTATAGGAAAAGAAAGTATGTGGTCTTGGTTGCTCCAAGTAGGCAGCTGGAAAATATGTATGAATTTATCATGTTTTCAACAGCACAGACTAATAGCAGCTGGGCCCACTTAACCATTGAGATTGGTTTGAAGCCGGGCATGGTGGCACATGCCTTTAATCCCAGCACTTGGTAGGCAGAGGCAGGCAGATTTCTGAGTTTGAGGCCAGCCTGGTCTACAAAGTGAGTTCCAGGACAGCTAGGGCTACACAAAGAAACCCCATCTCAAAAAACCAAAAACCAAAACTAAAACCAAAACCAAACCAAACCAAACCAAAAAACAAAACAAACAAACAAACAAACAAAAACAAAAAGAGAGAGTGGTTTGAATTAATCAGTCTTAAAGTCTCCCTCCTCTAGGATTTGTGTTATGTGACCTAATCAATTGCTTTATTGTTTAAGGCAGTTTGAATTAGTTGGTTTTTTGTTTGTTTGTTTGTTTGTTTGATTTTTATTACTCACATCAAAAGTAATTCTAACTCAGGCCTATGGGTTTGGCTCAGAAGATTGGGAAAGTCACCCTATTGTTCCGGAAAAGGTAAGCAGTTAGATTGTCTTAGGTGGCTGAAAATGAAAATCTGCCAGCTCCTTAGTGTAAATATCCAGATATAGAAAGGGAAGGGGCCATGAGGGGGAATAGAGGGATTGGGATGTGTTTGCAGGGAACACATACAGTTCACACTCACTGTGTGCCTGAACGTGGGCTTGAGAGCAGTACTCTCTTAAGAGATGTGCCCTTGGACCTCCCAGAGAGAGTCACTTTAGTTGATGTATTAGGGTCACTAAGACCCTGATGGGACTTGCATTTCCCAAGTCCTTCTGGAAATGCCTGTTGTCAATACCGCCACCGTGTGGCTGTAAGTTGCAAGGACAACGATGGTAGATTCCTGAAAACTCGAGGTCTTCCTTCAGGCTGTGAACGTGATTTTTTTCCCTTACATATTTTGGATTTCTTAACCCGCTTTTGGCTTTTGAAAAGAGTGGAGAAGGACCTTCGTTTTATTTTTTTCCTTGAGCCAAGGCCTCCTGTAGCTTCTGGTGGTCTTGACTTTTGCTATGAAGCCAGGGATGACCTTGAAGTCCTGATCTGCCTGTACCTCCTAAATTCTGGAATTACAGGCACGTGTCAGCTCGCCTGTCTTAGGCCATGTTGAAGAATGAAACCCAAGGGCTTCCGGGACGCTGAGTTCTACCAACTGATCTACATCCCCAGTCCCTCTTCCCCACCAGGTTTAGAATCAGTCTTAATTATTTCTCAGTGGACAGTTTTCCCTCCTGGCTATACATTAGAATCACTTGGGGGGAACCATATAAACTCTGGACGCGTGGGCCCCACTTTAGAGATTTTGATTTAATTAACCTGGAGGCCCACAGATCGTTTTCAAGGCTTCTCAGCCTATCCAAAGTTGAAGCATGAGTTGTGCCTCACCGTCCTTATGTAATCTTTTATCTCTGTAGCCACAAACCCTTTATTAACCAGGCTTATCAGTGTCTAACAGGAGCCCAAACTGCCTATCTAGACTGAGCTTCGTCAGGCAGGCATCTCAGTTCTTCGTAGACATTTGAAAATATTCAAGGAGAAAGTGAAATGTTATCAAGAAATGCTTATTGGGGTTGCCCCGTGCAGACAGTTCCTGAAAAAGGCTCGCAGTCATGGTGTGAGGGGCAGCTGTAGGGAGCGCACGCATCCAGTGATAATAAGGCAGCCCCGGCCTCACTTTCACTTGCGACCGCAAATGTGTGTATTTCTAGCTTTTTGGGGATCAAAGAAACTCTAGACTGGTGACTGAGCTACTATCAGGCGGAGCTTCCAGGAAGTGTCACAGCGCCTGCTACAGAGTAGCCGCCGCAAGTCCGGGTCAGGTGGGAGTGGAGGCGGGAAGAAGCCCAGCCCCGTGGGCGGAGCTAACGATAGAGCACGGCTTGGGCCCGCCTTCCCGGCGCGCCAGGTGGTGGTGTCCCGCCCCGCTGGGAGGCCATCGACTGCGTCAGTTCGATTGGTCAGCCTGGCTGCGCTAACGGTCGCGTAGGCGGGGCTTAGGCCGCGGGGCGGGCGCGGTGGTAGCCAGAGGCTGTGACCGAGGTGAGTGGTGCTTGGGGTCGCCGAGGATTTTACGTGGGCCCCCTTCAGGTGCACGCCCAAAGGTGGCTTCTCCGGAGTCGGGAGCGTCCCACTCACCAGCCAGGGCCCCCAGGATGGAGTCGCCCCGGCTCCTACGCGCTAGCTAGGAAACGCGCGTGCAGGTGTGGGCGTGGACCTCCCTGCGGGGAGCCCGCCTGTCGCTTTGTGTCCCTCGCTCCTCACCCAGCCTCCGCTCTCAGCTGAGTGTTGAAGGTGAGCGACCTGGTAGAGGAAGCAGGAAACTGAGCTTAGACTCCTACATGGAATCGGCTGGATTCCGGGCTAGCTCCAGCTCTCTTTGCGGCGCTGTCAGGTGATAGCGATTTGGAGCCAAGTGGGAGATCGCGGAGGCGAGTACCCCTCCTGTCAGACTCATTACAAATTCAGGGGTTGAGAACTCCGTCTTTATGTGGGTTCACGTTGATTAATGTGAAAAATACAGCAAAGCCTAATCAAGGTTCCCACTATTATCAACTAATCAATAATTGTTCACGCCACGGTGCAGGCGTAGAGAAAGAGGACAACCTTGGGTGTCGGTCCTTTCCTCTATCTTGTTTGAGACAAGGTCTTTTGTTTTTCTGCATACTGTAGGGACTAGAGGGGAGAGCTGCAGTGTCTGATTTCCCTACAGGAGGCCCGAGGTTACAGAATTCTCGCCTCCTGTGGATTCTGAGGATTGCATCTCAAGCTTTCTTGCGACAAGTGCCTTTACCCACTGAGCTGTCTCTCTAGCCTGCCACTTTATTTTGTAATCATATCAGCGCTGCAGGCATCGGTTTCAATCTTGTGCATTGCATGGATTTTTGTAAATAGTAAATAGCTAGTAAATGGTAAACTGTGAAGAGTAAGTTGCAATGTTGTTGGTATTGAATTGTTGATTCACGTTTAGGCAAGGTTTCATGCAGGCCGTCTGAGGCCGGCCTTGAATTCCTGATCCTCCAACCTCTGAAATGCTGGGGTTACTGCTAAACACCACCACACCCAGCTATTATATATATAGGGTTTTTTGTTTTTGTTTTTGTTTTTTGTTTTTTGTTTTTTGTTTGTTTGTTTGTTTTTTGAGGCAGGATTTCTTTATGTAGCCTTGGCTGTCCTGGAACTAGCTCTCTAGACCAAGCTCACCTAGAACTCACAGAGATCCTCCTGCCTCTGCCTCCTGAGTGCACACCACCACCGCCTGGCTATAAAACTTTAGTATGTGTTGTATTTTAACAGATCCTCAGATACCTGCAGGGCAATTAGTGAACTGTTGGGAAACATGGATGGACTGTGTCAAAATATCCACTCCCCCCACCCCCCCATGATGGCTGTCACTTGTACTCACACTCCGGAGGCTGAGAGGCATGGGTTGCCTAGGCTAGTTCTAGGTCAGCCAAGGTTCTGTTTCAAACATCTCCAGTTTCATCTTTTTCTCATTTTGTTTTTCTCTTATCTTCTTTTTCTCTTATTTTCCTTTTCTCTCTTTTCTTTTTCCCCACCTTCCTTTTCTTTTCTTGAGACAAGATCTTGCCATGTTGTCCAGGTTGTCTTGGAAGTCACTATGTAGACCAGTTTGGCTTTGAACTTAAGGAGTCCACTAGGATTTGCTTCCTGAGTGCTGGGAATAAAGGCATGCACCACCATCCGCCACTAAACATTTTTACCACTTTTAATTATGTGCGTGTTCATGTGTACAGGTACCCGTGGGGGCCGAGGAGTTGGGTCTCCTGGAGCTGGAGTCATAGGTGGTTGTGAGCTGCCAGGCGTGGGTGAAGGGGATTGAACTGTGGTCCCCTGTAAGAGAGAACATGCTCTTAGCACTGTGCGGTTTCATTTCTGTTTGTTTTTGTTTTTTGTTTTGAGACAGGGTCTCTATATATAGTCCTGGAACTCACTGTGTAGACCAGGCTGGCCTCGAACTCACAAGATCTGCCTGCCTTTGTCTCCCGAGTGGTAAGATTAAAGGTGTCTACCACCGTGTTTGGCTTCTTTCTTTTCTTGAGATAGGGTTTTACTATGTAGCCTGGGCTCTCTCATATCCTTCCTAAGACCCAAAGCTGGGAATCATGGGTATGTGATTTTTTTTTTCTCCTTTTTGTAACACTTGGCTTTATTTGCCACGTGGCTAAACAACGTCCATCCTCTACTTCCTACTCTAGGAGTCCTGTGTGTTAATAACACTCTGTAAAGGTTCTGCCTTGGCCCTAGGATGCCTTTATTTTTTTTCCTGTGGCTTTCAAGGTTCCAAACCCGTGTCTTGTTAATAGTCTGAATGGGGAAAAGACTACTACAGACGATTAGCATGTTTGCATTAATAGGTAATACTTTGTGTCAATTTGTAATAATTGGAAGTGTGCTCTTGAAAAAGCTTACAGATTTTTACTATGACTTTTTTTTTTTTTTTTTTTTGATTTTTTCGAGACAGGGTTTCTCTGTGTAGCCTTGGCTGTCCTGGAACTCACTTTGTAGACCAGGCTGGCCTTGAACTCAGAAATCCACCTGCCTCTGCCTCCCGAGTGCTGGGATTAAAGGCGTGCGCCACCACGCCCGGCTACTATGACTTTTTAAAGAACACTTTCAGAACTCAGAAAACCTTGGGAGTTACAGGGGGTGGGGGCTTGATCACAGGTGTAAATAAGTTCTCTGCTTCCTGCTTTTACTTGAATACACTTGCAAGTGTATAACTACCCTTGAAGGCCACATATCAGAATGATAGATGTGAATATCCAGCACATGTTTCAATAAAGCAATAGGAGGAAGGACAAGGGGAAAAGAAAGGGGGGCATCTGTGGAAAAAACCGTTCTTGTTGCAGTTTTCAGGCTGTAGTTATCGGTACCATAGATACCTGCCTTGAGAATAACTCGACCATTTCTGTGACAGGCTGAACATTTCAAGGCTTTGGCTTGTATCTTTTTGAAACCTAGATCAAGATCCAGTTCCGGACATGAGACTGATTGGGTGATCATTTTATTGAGATTAACTTGAACGACAGGTGTAAACAACAAAGGCATCACTATGACTGAGGTATGTCCAATATACTAGATGACATGTTTTTTTCCAATTGAGGAAAGATCATAAAAAAATTATTGGTTATTGTGATAAATGGTGTTACATGCTTCTTGCCTACCTGATAATTCTCAAATAATATTAATAGTTTAAACTCAGTAAGAAAACTGAATTTTAACGAAGTTAAATAGATGGCACCTCTGTCCTGTGAGGTATGCACCACTCTATGCTCTTTGTGTATCGAGTCTTCTAGTCTCTGCAGTGCTTCTGGGAGGTAAGTACTATTACTCCTTTTTTTTTTTTTTTTCTTCATGAAACCAAAGCACAGAAGCATTAGTATTCCCTGATTTTATGTCAGAATCTCTCAGCAGTCTAATTATAGAATATATACTAGCTCTCTTTTGCTTAGTGTTGATTTGTTTGCTGTTAAGATTTGGCAAGCCTGATTCCAGGTGCTGTCTGTGAGCTCTTTAGCGTTTATAGAAATCTTGGATAGGTAAGTAGCACTTTCCTTAGCATTGAAGCCTGGCCCCTCAGCCTTAGGGACTAAAGGCTGAAGACTCCACCTTTGGAACGCCAACACCGAGCAGAGCAGCTACAGTTAAGCTCTTGAGCAGTGGCTCCTTAACTGTGATCTTGAACTCTCCCAGCTCCTGGGACTTGCAGTCCTCCTGGCCTCAGCGCCTGCCTTCGATTCTTCATAGATCCTCAACTTTGACACGATGGCTTTTGCAGTACACCACTGTCTTTTTGTGGTTTCAGCATCTCGATCTTTCTGCTCTGGGTGGTTCTCTGGAGCTCTTGAGCCTCTTCCTAGATTGATAGTTCTTTGTATCACGCCCTGGCTTTCAGTGATAGTTCAGTGTGAGAGGAATCTTTGCATTTTTTTCACTGACTCCTGTTGTCTTAGCTCCTGGTGGCTTTCAGAGATGTTTTGGCTGACTCTGCCAGGGCTAGAAGTTTGGAGAGTTTGTCTCATCTTTGTGCAACCAGGTTAATGAAGTCTACAAGTAGGCAAGAGATCATTTGGGAGAAGACTTTATTGAGCCTAATATTGCACCCTGGGTCTTGGGAGTGAGGTTAGCGCATAGGAGAGAAGCTCCCGAATAACCTGGAGACGGTGGAAAGCGGCTTCCTGTGTGGCCAGAAGAGGGGGCTGTTGGGGCATGAACTCTAATTTTACCAGTTATGATGGTTAGTGCTGTTAACTTGGCACATCTAGAATCACCTGGGAGACTGGCTTCTGGCATGTCTGTGGGGAACTCTCTGAATTACGTTGAGGAGGGAAGAGCAGGAGCTGGGTGGTACCACTCCCTGGATAGGATGCTGCACAATGCAAGTGGAGAAGGGAGCTGAGTAGCATCTTTGCGTTCATTCTGAGTTTCTGGTTATGGGTTTGATGGAACCTTCTGCTGCCTTTGACTTTCTGACATAATGGATTATACCATGAACTGTGGGTTAAAATAACCCCTTTCTCAAGTTGTTTGTTTTTGAGAAAGGGTCTGTGTATCCTTAGCTGCCCTAGAACTTGCTAAGTAACAAATAACAGGCTAACCTCACAGAGAGCTGCCTGCTCCTGTCTCCCAGATCCTGGGATTAAATGTGTGCACCATCACACCCATTGATAAATTGCTTCTCAAAACATACCACAGGCGTTGCACACCTATAATCCCAGGACTCAGGAGGCAAAGTCAGGCCGGGGTTACATAGTAAGACTCTGTCTCAAAACCACAAAACCAATATTTAAAAAGCAGTTAGATAGAAATACATTTACTTGTTTATTGGCTGTGTGTGCCAATATGCTTATGCTACTGCACATGTGGAGCTCAGAGGACTCCAACCTTCTGTGTCCTGCGTTCATGAACTAGGGTCGTCAGGCTTGGCCTCAAGTGGCTTAACTCACTGAACCATCTTGTCAGTTCCTTAAGATTGCTTTTGTCAAAGTATTTTATCACAGCCACAGGAAAAGAAACTAAGAGACCAATTATACCCACAGCTTCATGGTATCTAGTTCCATTGATGACATATGTACCAACCATCTTCCTCGATTGGGAACCATTCATGAACAAATGTTATGCCAACCACAGCTCCTTGGCAGCCTCTGGGGAGTTGTTCCCCCTTACATTCTGAGTGAGAATAGCTGCAGGGAGATCAGAATCAGCTAGAGTTGGCCATGCCCCCTTGCCTGGAGCTCTTAGTCTCAGATGCCTTCTGAAGCTGCTGTGGTCTAGAAAGGCCTCAGATGCCTGGGTTGAAGCTCTTGACAGCATTGGTGATTGTAGTGTTATCGCGGTCTTTGCACCTGGAGCAGTTCGTTCTTCCTCGTGATTATGGAGCACTCCCAAGAGCAAGACTGTCCTGAGACAGCTCTCATTGAAGCACTTGATTGATGAATAGTAACTCCTTAACTCAAGGCAGCTAGGCATCAAATTAATCCCAGCCTCCCACATGCTGGGATTAAAGGATGCACCACCATTGCCCTGGCCAACTTCTTTTTTCTTTTCTTTTCCTTTCTTTTCTTTCCTCCCTTTTTCTTTCTTCCTTATTTCCTTTCTCTTCTCTTCTTTCAGACAGGGTCTTCTGTAGCCCAGCTGGCCTTGAACTCACTATGTAGCTGAGGATGACCTTGAACCTCTGATCTTCCTGCTTCTACTTTGTATGCTGGGTTTACAGGCATGCATCTGTACATTTCATATGGGAAAGTCAGGCTAGACCTTGATTTTATTTATTTACTGATTTCACAATGAAGAGTTGGTTTTGTTTTTTACCAGTTATTTTGCAATCACACCCAGAGTCTTGCACATCTAGGAAAGTACCTGTGCCTCTGAGCTACATTCCCAGTGCTGTTCTTGATCTTCTGAAGACATTTGTTTTCACATTATCATAGATGCAGTTATTTGCTGGGTTTTAGTTGATTACAGTGGTCATCATTGTTAAAACTTATTTTGGCTAGTGGGGATCTATCTACTCAGTAAGTCTTGCATATCCTTGCGTATCCTTGGCTGTCCTGGAACTCGCTCTGTAGACCATGTTGGCCTCCAACTCAGAAATTTGCCAGTTTCTGCCTCCCAAGTGCTGGGTCTAAAGGTGTGCGCCAGCACTGCTGGATTTTTTTTTTTTTTTTTTTTTTTTTTTTTTTGTAAATATAGAGTTTGATTATGTAGTACTGAAACTCACTATATAGACTAGGCTAACCTCAAACTCACAGAGATCCACCTGCCTCTGCCTCTGTTTCCTGGCTTCTCGTATTAAAGGAGTGTGCTACCATCACAGGCAAGATTTGTTTTATTTTTGTTTTTTTAAAAAAGATTTATTTTATTTGTGTACACTGTAGTTGTCTTCAGACACACCAGAAGAGGGCATCAGATCTCATTACAGATGGCTATGAGCCGCCATGTGGTTGCTGGGATTTGAACTCAGAACCTCTGGAAAAGCAGTCAGTGCTCTTAACCACTGAGCCATCTCTCCAGTCCAATTTGTTTTATTTTTATTTGTGTGTACATATATGTATATGTATGTGTGTATATGTATGTATGTATGTATGTACATAGAACTGTGGGTGTCAGAGGAGACCAGAAAAGGATAGTGTGCCTCCTCAAGCTGGAGTTACAGGCAGCTGTGTGCTGAGATATGAGGTTTCTGGAATCTGAACTTGGGTCCTTTGGAAGAGCAACCAATCCTGTTAGCCGCTGAGTTCGTTCTGTAGGCCCAAAGTAGGATTCCTTGCGGGTGGGGTTACAGGCAGCTGCAAGCTGCCTAGCAAGGGTGCTGCGAGCCAAGCTCAGGGCCTCTGGAAGAGCACGTGCTTTTGTCTGGTGAGCCATGTCTCTAGCCCCAGCAATGTAGTTCTTCAGTGAGCACATTGAGGAATGGGCCAACCCCACATTGAGTATTTGTAGGATCCCTGAATAAAATCAGCATGGTTCCTTCAGCTTTGAAGTTCTCCATTTCTTATGTTCTGATTCTTTATTTTTGCATTACAATTACAAAAAGCTATCACCATTGTGATGGTTGATATTATCAACTCAACAGGCACTAGAATTGCTTAGCAGACAAGCCTGTGGGTAAAGTGTGGGGAATTGCCTCTACTAGATTCGTTTTGCTATGGTTGGTACATTTCTGTGGGCTGGGATCCCGGACTAAATAACAGGTTTCCTGTCCTCAGGCTGCTGCTGCCGTGATCACTGTGGTTTGTACCCTTGAACTGTGAGCCAAAGCAAGCATACATTTCATCCCTACACTTCATCCTTACACTTCATCCCTACACTTCATCCTTACGTTTCATTTGCCAGCTCTTTTCATAGTAACAAGGCAAGGAGCTAATCTATCATTTGTCACCAATTTTTTAGACTTGGATCTCCGTCCCCCACCCCCTAGTGTGTGTAGATTGAACTCAGGATTCATGAATATTAAGCAAGCACTCTACCACGGACTATACCTCTATCAACAAAGAAAAATCTTTTAAATAAATTTTAATTCATAAGTGTACTCAATTCTCAGGTGTCATTGGCAATATCCTGTACCTCTCTAGTTGACTCCCTTCATGAGGAAGTATGCCAGCATAAAGTAAATTACTAAGTGGTACTTGCCTATCAACCCAATGCTGAGGAGTGTCTGCCTCGAAGAAAAATGATTAGACCTTGAACATTGTGGACATTGTTGTTTTCATTATATATACCTAATAATTACTCCATCAGAAGCCTTTTAGAAGATAACTTTTGTTTGTTTTCTTTGTGACTTCTTATGCTTTTTTCTTTTCTTTCTTTTCCTTTTTAATTTTTTTTTTTAGATATTTATCTTCAGTCCAGGCTGGTTCTGGAGCTCGTTATATACCTGTCCTGCTTGAGTGTTTGGGTTTTGTTTGTTTGTTTGCTTAGTTTTTGTTAACTTGACAAAAGTTAGAGTTACCTGAGAAGAGGAAGCTGTAGTTGAGAAAGCCTTCTTTTTTTAAAAAAAAAATTTTACTCAAATGCCATTTAAAATTTTTTTTCTTTTTTTAAAATTTTATCCCAATTTTATATTTATTTTTTTATTTTTTACAATTTTTTAATTAGATTTTTTTCATTTACATTTGGCCTGTCGTCTGGCCTGTGGGGCCATTTTCTTAATGATTGAGGTGGAAGGGCCCAGGCCATTGTGGGTGGGGCCAACCCTGTGGTCCTGGAGTGCATAAGCAGGTAGGTTGAGCTAGCTGGAAAGAGCAAGCCCTCCAAGAGGCTGCCCTGACTTTCTGCAATCATGCAGTGTGGGGAGCTCTGAGATGAAGGAAATCCTTTCCTCCACCAGTTGCTTTTGGTCAAGGTGTTGATCACAGCAATAGAAACCTTTGCTAAGCCCAGGGAGATCTCAAACTTGTGGAGATCCTCCTGCCTCAGTCTTCTGAGTGCTGGGATTTCAGCTTTGAGCCTAGAGGCTCTTTTGTATCTTACTCCTTGTATGCTTTGGTTATCTTGGACAGTCTGCTAAATGAGGTGAAACATTTTTTTTTTTTTTAATGTTAACAGTTCCAGGCCCTCAGAGAGGCTCTCACTTGCTTCCGCCAAGTGCTTGGACGTTCTATTTATTAGTAGAGGGGTGGAATAGTCTAGAAGAGTGAAGCCAGAATCTAGGTTAGTGGAGAACCTGTTTCTCTTCTTATCCACACCTTGAGTCTAAGGCACAACTTTAAGTTGGAATGCTTTTGTATTTTGTATTCATTTTCTCAACTTGAGTTTTATTAAATGTCTGTAGAAGAGAAGAAGTTTTAAACCTTTATCTTATTGTAATCTCTATTTTAGACTGGTTCTCTTGTTGCCCAAAGCTGACCTTAGACTTTGCTATGTAAGGTAATCCTAGACTCTGTTTCTCCTACCTGTACTCCCTGAGTGCTGGGATTATAGGCATTTACCATGCTACACCCCACTTATACAGTGCTAAGGACACAACCCAGGGCTTCGTCTGTCCTAGGGAGAGGAGGAAATTCTGCGTGAATGTGTGTTTTGATATGAGCAAGGTCTGTTGAGGATTTAGAGACCAGTTGACCCATAGGAAATAGATGGCGATGTTAACTGTGTGGGTCAGGCTGAAGTTTTCCTCAGGAGTCAGGAGTCACAATGCCTGTTCAGGAAAGATTGGCCAGTTTGTACAATGACTAGCAACTGGGGCTTTCTCCAGTACCCTTACAGCCTGAGACTGCTTACATAGAGCTAAGGCCTCCCCTGTGCTGTACCTAATCCGAGCTCCGAGGCTCCAGGTTGTAGTGGTGGTGCTAGAGAACCCACCAGATTCCAGCTGCATTGCATGTGGAGCTCTGTCTGTCCTTTATTTCCTCACCACCACTACCCAGGTTTCCAAGCCTCAATCCTCAAAGGTCAGAGCAGAGCTAGCTACACTTCTAGCCCACTTCTTTTCAATGACAGATTTCTCAGCAGATTTACAGTGTCTGGTTTATATACTAGCTGGGAACCTGGAACAGTTCTTCCCAGTAGCGACAGCATCACTCCCTTCTCCCTCCCTGACGCGTGTGGTTGAATGGCTGCTCTGTGTAACTGCTGCTCCTGCTCAGGGATCTTTCCTGACGTAGTCAACTCTCCTTCACATGGTCCTGCTAGCAAGGGAGTTAGTTTTAAGTAATTTTCAGATTCTATGATGCTAATGAATATGAAATTCTTTTGCCCCTGGAAAGTTTTATCTACATATCAAAAGAAATCAAGTAATTATTTTCCCCCAGAATAGTAATCTTATTTTATTTATTTTTTGTGGGCCAAACAGAAATTCTTGTTCCTGACTTTTGATATACTTAGAAGTAAAGATTGTGTAGCAACGTTTTTGGTGTCTCGCCTTGTAGTCCAGTGAACTGATTAGAAACTGTGGATTAGACAAAGCCCTTTTAGATTTTTGAATAGAAATTCCTTAATGTTAACAGTTCAGTAGCCTCACAATCTTTTCAAAATATCGTGGGCTAGGCATGTTGGCACATACCTGTAAATTCTAGCACCTAGAGGCAGAGGCAGATGATCTCTGAGTTCAAGGCCAGCCTGGTCTACACATAGTAAATTCCAGACAGCCAGGGCAACATGCAGAAAACCTCCTGTGATTCATGTGATGTGATGTGTGTGTGTGTGTGTGTGTATCTGTATCTGTATTTGTATATATATATATATATATATATATATATATATGTATATATATATGTATATATATATATTCTTTTAAACAGCTATTTCTCTTTTTTTTGTATGAATTTTTTATTCTATAGAACAGTATAAGATAGGATTTATTCATATACATCTTGTACAGGCATGTTATCTAGGAAGTAAATATTTATATAAGGGTAATCTGATTTTTTCTGTAGGAATAGTGGAAGTGGATTTTTTTTTCATTTTTGTTTTGTTTTGGGGTGTTTTTGTTTTGTTTTGTTTTTGTTCTTTTGTTTTCTGAGACAAGATTTCCTGGCTGCCCTAGAGCTTGCTCTGTAGATCAGTCTGGCCTCAAGCTCACAGAGATCCACCTGCCTTCGCTTCCCAAGTGCTGAGAACAAAGGTGTGCACCACCACTGCCAGATGATTGGTATATTCTTTTAAATATATGTATTTGGGGGGCAAATTATTAAAAGACCTTTTAAAGACAGATTTTGTTTGTTTTGATGAGGCAGGCCTTGAACTCAAATCCACCTGCTTCTGCTTCCTAAGTGCTGGGATTAACCCTGTGCCACCACGCTCAGCGGAAGTAGAGTGTAAGCTTGAGGATTAAGAAGGAAACAGGCACTCGGCAAGAAAGTAAACCACGCTTGAGAGCGTGGGCGTTGGTTTGTCTCAGCAAGGGTAACCCTACATAGAGTTTTCTTTGTGGCTGAGAATGACTTTGCAGTTCTGTTCCTCCTGCCCACTCCTCCTGAGACCTTGGAGTATAGGCGAGCACCACCACACTAGTTTTATGCAGACAGAGATCAAACCCAGCACCGTCCATGTGATAGACAGGCATTCTGCCTACTGCGCTGCAGCCCCGGACCTTTGTAACTTCTGTTGCACTTTTTCTTTTTTCATCCAGGGAGGTCAAATATTTTTATTGCCGATCTCTACTTCAGATTCTACAAAAGAACCGCTGTCTCCAGCAGCTTCTAAAGCCCAGGATTCTAGCCTTTTATCAAACAGACTCATGATTGAAAAACAGGTAAACTCAAAATATTTTAGGTCACTATTTTTCAAAGTATGTTCAAAAGACTGCTAGGTGTGCAAGTATGAAAATTATGACTTTAAAAAGATTGGTGGGGTTGGGGAGATGGCTCATTGGTTAAGAGGGTATACTGTTTTCCTAGAGAACCCAAGTTCAATTCCCAGCACCTACATTGTGCAGCTCCCAATCACTTGTAACTCCAGCTCTAGGGAATCCAACACTCTCTTCTGGGCACTACACTCACTTGAACATATTGTCCCTCCCTCCACCCTATCCCCAAACACTTACACAAGTACATGTAATTAAAAATCCTTTCTAAAAAGATTGGTTAAACTCCAGAGTAAGGACTGTCATATTTTTATTGTTTCAGATTATGTGTGTGTGGAGGGGAGGTATGCATATGGTTCCTATAGAGGCTGGAGGCATCGAATCCCCTCTGAAGCTGGAGTTCAGGCAGTTGGGAGCTGACATGGGTCCTGGATACAGAACTTGGGTCCATTTTTAAGAGCAGAGGAGTAATGCGCTCTTAACCCCGAGCCATCTCTTCAGGTCTATTTTTAGTATCTGTAAACAACAGTTGTATTTTTTTTCTCTTAAGATATAGCCTGGAAAGATGGCTCAGTGAGAAAGGTGTATAAGCATGAAACCTGCATTTTAAGTCCCCAGAACTCTGCAGTGTGGTCATGGTCATTTCTGTAGTGCCATCAGGGATGGTAGGTGGGCAGATGGGTTATAGACTCAGGATTACCACAGTTTGCCAGCCACCAGTCTTGTTCAAGGTTTAGTGAAAGACACTATAGTAGAAAGTGACAGACCAAGACATTTAATGCCCCACCACCACCACCACTGGCCTTCACATGTGTACACATTCATGTTATACAGTATACAAGAGGCATCAGATAACATCACATGTGTACACATTCATGTTATACAATATACAAGAGGCATCAGATAACATCACATGTGTACACATTCATGTTATACAATATACAAGAGGCATCAGATAACAGCATGGACTATTTGTTCATATGAAATGTGACCATAAGCAAAAACATTTTGTTTTTAATAATTTTAGTGGACAGAACATATGTGTGTGCAGGAGCCTGTAGAGATAAGGCCAGAGGAGGCATTGGATCTCTTGGAACCCAAATTACAGATGGTTATGGGCTGCCATGTGGGTATTGGGAACTGAACCTGGGTCCTCCGCAGCAGCAGTAAATGCTTTTAAATCTAAGCAATCTCTCCAGGCTCTCTTACCCCTGCCCCCCCTTTTGAGATAGGATCTGACTGTATAGTCCATGCTGGCTTTCAACTCAATGAGGTCTGCTTCTTGCCTCCTGAGTGCTTGTATCAAAGGTATATGCTACCATGCACAGCACTTGCTGAGTTTTTTTTGTTTTTTAATTATACCAGCCCCCACCTAGGTTCCCTCACACCAGTTAGCCTTAAAATGCCTTTGCTAACATAATGACTGGGCACTCCTGAACTGCCCCTGCAACCCTAGACATAATCGAATAGAGTGGCCATTGGACACTCCAACCGAAAACTCACATGGCTGGCTAGCTTTTCTCCTGTCGCTCCTCCACCCTCCTCTTCTTTCATTCTCTCCATTCTCTCTGCATTCTCCTGCAAAACTCTTTTTAAGTGTCCCACCCCATCCTCAGCTATTGGTTGTAGTATCTGTATTGATCGATCGATCAAGAACCATTGGAAAACAGGACCTTAGCATCAGAATCACCCCCTTCATAGGTGTTTGTAGTCTGTACTTTTTATTTATTGTAGAAAAAAAATTATTTTGGTTTTTCAAGACAGGGTTTCTCTGTGCAGCCTGGCTGTCCTGGAACTCAGAAATCTGCCTGCCTCTGCCTCCCGAGTACTGGGATTAAAGGCGTGGAACTTGGCTCTCTCCACCAGTAAGGCTTTGAATTAACAGAGATCCACTTTCCTATGCCTTCCTAATGTTGAAATTAAAGGCATGTGCCACTATGCCCAGCTAAAAAAGATGAAATTCTTAAAATTTTCAATGTGACCAAAAATGAAACAACTTAAAAACCTTTAAAGGTAGAGCTGGAGAGATGACTCAGCACTCAGAAGTGCTTGCTGCTCCTGGAGAAGACTCTGGTTCAGCTCCCAGCACCTGTATCAGGTGGCACATCACTGTCTGTCACTCCAGATCTAGGAGATTCAATGCTATCTTAGCTTCTCACAAATGTGCTTTATATAAAACTTACTCAAACACACACATATACAAAGTAAAAATAATAATTAAGCCTTTAAAAAAATTTAAAGATGTATGGAGTAAAGCCAGGCTTTAATATAGTTATTATCACCCATATGGTGGCTCACAACTGTCTGCAACTCTAGTTCTAGGGGACTTGACACTCTCTTCTGATCTCCTCAGGCACCAGGCACCAGGTACAGACATACATGAAGGCAAAACACTCATATACATACCAAAAAGATGTCTCTATGTTAAAATAATAAAACTCCATATTGTATTGGCACAGAATAGCTCTTGGGTACTGTTAGGAGCCAATGAGTAGAAGCTAAAAACTAGCAGGTGATCTTCCTGAGATGGGTTCACCTTGTATTAAAGTCTACAATAGGCAAGGCCCAGAATAAATTCATTTTATGAAAGATTCCTGCTACTTATATGCTTTTCCTGTTATTATAAATAACAATTCCCTACGTATTAGCCTACCCTTTTGAGCAGATCTCTGTAGAACAATGAAGATATACTGCCTTGTATATATGCTATATAGACAAATAGATGATTTCTTAATCCTTAATGATGATCCTATAAGAATTCCTAAAATTATAGTAATTATTAAGCACTTTTATAATAACACTGCTATTAAATCCTTCCTAATAGTCAAAACTGCAGTGAGAACTCTACCAGTCTTTAGTGTCACCTGTTGATTGCTTCTGAGATGGCTAGCAGGCATCTACTACTCAGTCACATTCCAATAGGTTGTAAGACCATTAACCAATGGTCATAAAAAGGGAACTAGTGATTTGCTATAGGTGCTAGGACAGAAGATAAAATATTGACTGAGTTTATCTATACAAGACTTCACTAATATCTTGGTAACAAAAGTTATAGTCCATGAACCTGCAGAGCTGGTGACAGGTGGTATACTCCTAATGGATATGCATGTAAACATCCTCTGTTGTAAACTTATTCGATGTTAATTTGAATTTATGTGTAAACTTGTAGTGAACTTTTTACCATGTGATCATGTATTCTGAAAGATGTATAAGTACTGAGGACAAAGAGAGGAGACAGAAGTAAACACAGGAACTTGGAAGTAAAGGCACTGGGAGTAAGAGCATTGTTACATCAGAGCAGGAGGAGAGTGCAAGATTAGAAGAAGAATGCAAAGTGGAATAACTTAGAAAATATAAGGCAACTTAAAAAATTAAAAGAGTGATCTGCAAAATGCAGAGGGAAAGAGGAAAAAAAGAAGCTGCAGAGAAAGTGGAAGGAGCAAGCAGGCTTCTCCTTACCATGGGACAGAACAGGTCTTTTCTTAATAGCAAAGCAGGCTTAGTCTTACTAAAGAGTACAAAGATTTCTTCTTACAGACTTGGGTTTATTCATTTAGCAATAAAAGGGTAGAAGCTTTTTCTTTCTCAATGCAATAAAGATTGGAGCACATTTTTCCTCCAGAATGAGTGAGTTCTGCACTGGGGTTTTGTCTTTTTCTCCATATACATAAGTAAGTATGGGTGTGTGTGTGTGTGTGTGTGAAGTATGCAATTATGGGACAGTATGAAAACTGGGCCCAACTGGTAGGAATGGAGATTTATGAATGTTTATAAGCATGAATCTTTATATGAATTATGTGAGTTTAATCCATATTTGCTTGTATTAAAGTTTTTCCTTCTGTGAGTGTGATTCTCTTCTCCTGGTTCAATACAAGTTTATTGCTCCAAACTTCCCCCTAGCCTGACAAGCTAAAGGCATCTGGACAAGAGGGAGAAGGCTCTAGCAGTTAATCCTTTACTTAGTACCCTGCTGTTTCCTGATGAGGTGTTAAATGCCAGAGACTTGCAGTTTCTGACCTTAAAAGGACTCAGGCAGGTCAGCTATTGTAGCAAAGTGACTTAGACAGGTAAACGTTTTATTATACAGCAACCCTAAATATCTCCTAAGATCAAGTCTTAATTCCCCCAATGCCCTTCCCCCTCCACTGCCTGGAGAAGGCAGAAGAACAGTTGGGGCTGGCCCCCAGCAGGATACCTGGTTTGTTGACAAAAAGTAAGCAATTAAGATCTTCAGTTCCACCTGGCGGTGGTGGCGCATGCCTTTAATCCCAGCACTTGGGAGGCAGAGGCAGGTGGATTTCTGAGTTCGAGGCCAGCCTGGTCTACAAAGTGAATTCCAGGACAGCCAGGGCTATACAGAGAAACCCTGTCTCAAAAAACCAAAAAAAAAAAAAAAAAAAGAAAAGAAAAGAAAGATTTCCTATTCATTTATTCTTGTTGGGTGGCTAAGCCAGAAGCTGATAGAGATGGTAAGCCAGCATTTGCTCTGCCCTGCCCTGCCCTGCCCAGCCTCAAGAGTGGACAGATTCTCAGCTGATGACTCAGCTACTTTTATCTCTGCCATCTTGTGGCTTAGAGTTCTTTGGGCATCCCCATGGATAATTGGTGTTGCTGGGTGTGATACCTATGTGGGGTGACTGTTGACATTGGGTCTCATCTCTTTGATTTTCCTTGCCTTTGTTGCCTTCTTCTCCATGCTGTCTTTGGTGAAGAGAGCCCTGTAGAATCATGGTCTATAACACCATGAATAGTCCGTCTTACTGCTCTGGCTTGCTCTCCTGCACCCTGAGTATTAACAACCTCCCCCACTTCTCTCCACAGGAGGATTTGAAATACTATGGTTGATACCCATAGGATCTTCTTGTGTGGTAAAGTGGGGAACTTTACCTGGGGTAGGGCCTGAGTTGCTGGGTTCTCTGATCCTTCCTTCTTTACCCTGTTCTCACTGTTGGGGTAATTGCACAGAGAACCCCTGTGAGGTGGATATATATCATCATGTATAATTGTACTTCCTGTCTTAAACTGGAACTCCACAGGGCCTGTAACATTTGCTTCTTCCCCACCCTTTTTTAAACAATATCAAATTTGAGTCTCTCCTTCCAAAAGGTTCTTCTTGGACTTTTTCTTTATGTCAATCTCTTGGGTGCATCCATCATCTTTGGTGTCATTTCTGTTGATAAAACCATATCCATTTCTTATAGTGAACTAATTTAGGATCCTAGTGCCTCTCTTGTCCCCTGCTGCTGCATGCGTAGTTACCTATGGAGCCTAGCTTGGTGTCTGGGGGTATGGAGGAAGGGTGGCTGCTGAGTCTCTGTCTTGCTGTTTATTTTTGAGTTGATGGTGATTGGGGTAGGCTTTGGCAGCTGTGGCTCCTTTGGGGGTTGACGAGCAGTGATGGTCGGGAGACTGGAGGCTAGCTGTGGCTGCTTAGACATCTCCCTGGCTTATGGTTATAGATCAAAATGGTTGGTCAGTCAATAGCAGAAACACATCAAACATCACAGGGCTTGGGAGCATTGAGTTGTTGTGTCCAACTCGACCAACAAGGAAAACGCAACCACTGGTTCTTCTTAAAGCAGTTTACTCAGGCAGCTAAGCCACAACCACGCCTCAACCAATCACCACAGGTCACATCACCTCACCAGGCAGGCTTGCTCAGCCAATCAGGGATTAAGGGTGAGCCATCCACCAAATATGGGCTTGTTTACTGCCTGGCATAGATTTCTGTCCGGCTGGCCAGGGAGTCCGGAATGGCTTCCCACATTGAGTGACTGCACAGTGTGTTCACAAATGCCTTCTTTGCCTGTTCTTGGACTTTGAGGCTGGCACCTTCAGAAGCAAGCAAAGAGATTTCTGAGGTAGCCCAAGCTTGTCTGAACTCACAGTGAGCAAGACGATTTCCAGGAACTATCCATGAAGTTTCTAACCATCAAAACCCAGTACAGAACATTAAGATATAGGTTTTGAAATGTGAACAAATAAAACGATTAATTAAAAAAAAAGCTATAGACTTATAAGCACCAACAGTGGCTCCTTCTACTTGTTCAGCTGGCAAAATCTGGGGGTAGGTAGGTAGGTAGGTAGATCAGCTGAGCCCCTCCTGTCAATGCACAAAAGGATGACTCTGGTATTAAATTGTGGTGAAAAGATGAACTTAGAAAGTTATTGTTTCTCTATGTTGGTGGAATTGGGAGGAAAGAACGAGCCCTCCGTTCTGTCGCCGTGACCCAGCTGGCCACTCGTGCTATTTTGACCTTGTGTGGTCTTGGGAAGGTCTGACTCTTCATTGGTGTTTGCCTGTAGATTTCATTTGCTATCCACTTGACCATCTTGACTTTTCTCATTGGCGTTTCCTTGAGCTTCAGCCCCACTTTGTCACTTCCTCCATGTGTGTCTTTGGCTTCTCTCTCTTTTAATGTGCGGCTCAGCAAACCATTTCATGATTTGTTTGTATGGTGCTTGTTTGAACAGTTCAGGATCACTCTCCACATCTGTAGGCTTTCCTTCCTTTAATGCCCCGTCCCTTCACAGTGTGGTTTTTCTGCCTGAATTCCATCAGGGCACTCTTCTGTTCCTGATATAAGAGCAGCTTGTGAGCTCTTCCCATAGCTCCAAAAGCCTTCTGTGCTCGAACATTGTCTTGATTTTTGTCAGGACACCAATATTACTTCTCTATCTGTCACTTCAGGAGTAGCTGAACAATCTCAAATGAGTTCACATTACAGAGGAACCTGGACAGATCAATCTTGCAATCTGGTTTTTGTATGTAGAACTTAACCTCTCTTCTTCTTGTTTAACCTTACTGTTGAAGGTCATAAAAGCAACCTGCCCTGAGCCTGCCCCTTCAGAAGTGGTCGTTTCCCTAGTCAGGCCTCACACAACCCTTGATTTCTTTTTCATCATTGTTAAAGGGATACTTGTTTCAGAGTGCCTGGTTTTAGTTTTCAGTTGTATCCTCTCAGTATGGCCTAATTTGATCTTATTTAATTAGACTTCTCTTTTTCATTGAAATTACAAGTTGTTTTTGTTTTAATTTCCCACTAAGGCCTACATGTGATTATTTTGTATAATGTAACAATTTACTCATTTGCATATTTCTATTATGTTGCTAATTATAGTAAAAAAAACCCACTAAATTTAATTTAATACATACAATTTTATATTAAAACCAGGCATGACACACAAGTCTTTCATTCTAGAACTTGAGAAGCAGAGCCAGTCACATCTCTTTAAGTTCAAAGCTGACCTGGTCTAACATTGCCAGTTTGACTCCAGCCAGGGTTACAGTGAGACCCTATCTGGAGGAAAAACATTTATAAAACCTTCTGAGTGCTGGAAGGATGGCTCACTGGTCTCCCAAGAACACAGCAGCCATGCCATGTGGCTCACAACCACCTCAAGCTCAAGAGGCTGACGCTTGTCCAGTATGTACAGGCAGTGAACTTAATGTGCTCGTCGTACCTACCTACGTGCAGAGACGCACATGGACATCTACAAATCCAAAGTCCTAGAGGTCCAATGTTTTCTGAAAACATAGGAAATCATATACAAGATTTTTCTTCACATCTTAAAGTGATTCCTTTTTTTCTCTGCTGTGCTTGTAGCAGGAGGAAGCAGAATGGGAAAGCATCAATGGGCTACTGATGACGCATGGCTTCAAACCTTTATGTCTAGTCAAAGGAGCAGATCTCAGAGGTAACTACATCCTGCTGATTTGTTGGGTACAAAAATGTAGTTTTAAGAAGTTTTTTTTAAATCTTAAAATGGTTTTACCATCTCTCTCTCTCTCTTTCTCTCTCTTTTGTGTGTGTGTGTGTGTATAAGCATATATATGTAAGTTTATATAATTCTTTATACAATGCAGATTTCATTGTTTTTGACAAACAATCATCACAAAAAATGAGGCAGATTTTGAAAACGTTGATGGAAGAAACAACACGTCAGCAGAGCATGATACGGGAGCTTATAGAGACCAACCAGCAACTTAAGTAAGACAGTGGGGAGCGCCCCGGAATTGACTGCATGCACGCTAAACACAGTCTGAAGAGGAGCCTGAAATGTCATTATACTTTGGGGTTTTTTTTTTTCATCTTATGTGTATGAGTGTTTCTGTTAGAATGTATGTAAGTGTACCATATGGGTGCCTGAACCCTCAGTGTTCAGAAGAGGATATGAGATCCTCTGGAACTAGAGTTATGAATGATTGTGAACCACTATGCATGCTGGGAACTGAGTTTGGGTCCTCTGGAAGAGTATCCAGTGCTCTTAACCACTGAACCATCTCTCCAACACCCTGAAATTTCATTTGTATTAAATGTAAAACAATAGTTTTACAGATAAATGGGCAAACATTGAGTAGATATGACTTTAGGTAGCATTTAGCATTGATATGTAATGGCACCCTCTGTTTCTTCTGTTACTCTCTCCTATAAGGTGGACAAGACTGGCTATGTCATGGGCATGACTGCAGAACTATTAGAAGATCTAGAAGTGTAGAGGCTGGGCTGTAGTTCAGTGCTAATAATGCTAATTTTTGATTCTTGGCACCAAAGCAAAATAAGAAATATTAAGAATGTGAAGACTTTTTGGAAAGTAAGCTATTATATGGCATGTATGATCTGGTTTATTTTGACACTGAGGGAAGAAATTGTGTCTGTTAATTAGAAGTGAACTTCAGCTAGAACAGAACCGAGCAGCACACCAGGAACAGCGAGCCAATGACCTGCAGCAGATTATGGACAGTGTGAAATCCAAAATTGGTGAATTGGAAGATGAATCCCTAAACAGGGTTTGCCAGCAACAAAATAGAATAAAAGACCTTCAAAAGGAATATAAAATGTTACAGGTACTGTATTGAATTATATAGGTATAATTGTTATCTGATGGTTAGTGTTGAAACAGTTCATCCTAGTCCCAGTTTCCATGTGCCTTCCATGCTGTATGTCTGTGGCAAAGAGGTCAAGGGAATCCAAATGCTTTGAAGTATGTAGAGAGGTGTTAGAAGAAAACAGTTAACATTGGCATAGGCCAGGAATGTTAATAGGTGATCTTTTCTATTTAGTACCCCATTTTGAGATTCATCTGTGTGGCTGCATGTTGTAGTTTCACGAGGATTCCTAAAAGATTCACGTATGTGTCTATGTGAGTGTATGCCATGAATGTATGGGTGCCTTTGGAGGCCAGAAGAGGGTGTTAGGTCTCCTGGAACTGGAGTTACAGGAGCTTATGGATGCTGGAAACTGAATTCAGCTCCTGTAGAAGATTAGGAAGTGCTCCTAAACCATTGAGCCTTTCAGCATCTCACACTGCACTATTGCATAGCTCATTATATCTGCACAGGAATTCTTCCTGCACTTGTAAACCTAAGTCTACTTTATAGCAAACATAGTACCATGTTTAGAGCTGCCGTGTCCTGTATATAGGTAACAGTGCCTGAAATAGATCTCAAATTGGCCTGCAATGAGCTCAGATTTCTCTGTAAATGCTTTATAATACTGTATGTATATCCCATAATGAATATTATAGAAGTCAGTTATCTGCAAAGAAATCCTTACAGTGTATACATAATAATGTCATAATACCCAGAATACAACGCTTGCTCTGTATTGAGCATATATTGCCCGGTACACAGCACACAGTGCCTTCATATAGCCCATAATGCTTTGTTTAGAGTTTATGGTGTCCTGTGTAGATCTTATAGTGCACCTCTATGTGGGGGCAGTTTCTTAATTGGTGATTGATGTGGGAGGCCCCAGCCCATGATGGGTGGGTGAGGCCACCTATGGGCTGGAGGGCCTGGGTAAGAAACCAGGCTGAGCCAGCCATAGAAGCAAACTAGTAAGCAACTCTCCTTCATGGCCTCTGCATTAGCTCCTAACTCCAGATTCCTGCCTGTTGGATTTCCTGTCCTGACTTCCCTCTGTGATTGACTATGATGTAGAAATATAAGTCAAATAAACCCTTTCCTCCCCCAAGGTGTTCTTGGTCATCATGTTGGATCACAATGGTAACAGAGTTGTCTTAGGTATTGGAAACATGAATAGATCTCACAATTTACCCGATGGAGCTTAATATATAAATACACCTATATAATAAAGTGCATGGCGTTATGTAAAACCTGTAGTGCACCTCTGGTGAGTATATTGTGTGCCACCGGTTGAGCTCATTTCAACTGCATGAAGTTCAGAGTACACCTTTTTTAGTATCCATACTACCATATTTAGAGGTCATAGGCCATGTGGAAAGCTCCTGGAATTCTCTGTAGAACTCATAGTCCACTTATATAGAGCTCCCAGGTCAGACTTCATCTTGTACATGAAGAATTTGTAGTATTCTTTTTGTAGCCCATAAAGACTATTAAAGATTTCAGAGTACTCTGCATGGAGCTAAGACAGCCTTGTTCAAGTCTCATAGTGCCTTGTGGATTTCTCATAGTGAACCTGTATGGAGTTCATGGCCATGATAGTGACCTGTGTAGAATTCAATACATCTCCACTGAGTTTATATCATGTATGACTAAAGCTCATCATGTATCTGTTTAGACTTTATAATCCCAAGTACACATCTTACAGTGCACACACACACTCACCTATCCTTTTGTGTGTGTGTCTGATTTGTATTGAACTTATAATGTATCTATATAACTCATAGTGTCCTTTATAAACTCATAGTGTACCCCTGAATAGTTCAAGATGCTCTTGATTAGAGGACATATTATATCTGTGAGCTCATAGTATCCTTGATGGACCCCAAGTGCCCTGTACAGAGCTCTTAGTGCCTAGTATAGAGCTAGTGCCCTGAATAGAGTTCACAGTGCGTGTGATTTAGAGCTCATCCTGGAGTATGTAGATCACACCGCATCTTTATATAAGCTTACAAGGTTCTGTATAGATGTCACAGTCTCCTCTGTATATCTCCTTGTACACTTATATGCAGCACACAGTCCTGGCAGGGATCTCATATTGCATGTATGTTCATCTCTTAGGGCACTTTATAGATGTCATAAGGGCCTCTTTAATAAAAGTCATGATGTCTTATATGTAGATTACAGTTCCCTGTGCTGTTTACAGCTCACAGTGTCCTCCTTACAGAGCTCATAATGTCTTATATGGAGTCGTAATGCTCACGAGTAGAGATCCATTTCTACCTGTTAAACACTCATATTGGAAATGTATTTATTTCATTATGCCCTACTAGAGGTCATAGTTCCCATTATGAATCTTACTACCCTATATAGAGGTTTTAGTGGCCAGTATAGATATCATATTTCTCTTTCTATAGTTATATTACCTTGAACCATGTACAATAAAGCCCTGTGAGCAGATCATAGTGAATTTTGTACAGAGCATAATTACCTGGACTGTGAGCTTCTGGGGATTTTTCTGCCTTTGTTCCCATTTTGCCATATGTATGGCGGTAATACAGATGGATGCTACTGCATCTGGCTTTATGTGGGTTTGGAGACTCAAAGTGCAGGTCCCCCTGCTTTCTTGGCAAGTACTTTACCCACTGAGCTCTCAGCTCATGAATGAAAAATGAAACATTGAAATAAAAATAATAAATTGAAAAAGACACTATATGATGAAAGTCTTCCTGTTCACAGTTTATGGATTGACAGAATTAGAAAGTGGTTTTATTACCAAAAGCAATTTCTTTAACAACTATCAAAATTCAAATGACAGTTTTCACAGATATGGAATAAACAGCCCCAGTATGAATAAGGTAACAGTTAAGGCCCTTGATGGCGAGAGCAGTTCTGGCTGCAAGTAATAATGCTGGAGATAGTACTATTCTGGTTTCAAGTTATAACCACAGAGCTATAGTAACAAAAACAGTTTGGTGGGCTGCAGAGATGGCTCAGCGGTTAAGAGCACTGACTGCTCTTCCAGAGGTTCTGCGTTAAATTCCCAGCAACCACATGGTGCCTCACAACCATCTGTACTGGGATCTGATGCCCTGTTTTGGTGTGTCTGAAGACAGCTACAGTGTATTCATATACATAAAATAAATAATTCTTTAAAAAAAACACACCAGTTTGGTGTTGCTGGTATAAAATGTATCAGTGAAATAGAATACACAACCGAGAATTAAACACTTACAGCCAGTTGAATTTTGGGCAAAGATGCCAAATACTACATTTGAGAAAGAGACAGCATCTCAACACAGTACAGGGAGACATGAATATCCATATGTAGACAAATGAGACTAGATCCTTATCTCTTACCCCATACAAAAATCAATTCAAGATGTAATACTTGAAATTGAAATTTTTAGGGGAAAAAAAAACAGAGAAACCTCTTAAAATATGGACATAGGCAGGGACTTTCTGAAAAGGACTCCAATAGCTCATGAAATAATATCAAGAATTTAAAAGCCTCTCCACAGGAAAGGAACCAAGCAACAGGGTAAAAAGACAACCAGGAGAAGGGGAGAAAACTGTACTAGCTGTGAATATATAAAGATGCAGGCAGGCGTGGTGGCGCACACCTTTAATCCCAGCATTCAGGAGGCAGAGGCAGGCGGATCTCTGAATTCCAGGCTAGCCTGGTCTACAGAGTGAGCTCTAGGTCAGCCAGGACTATACAGAGAAACCCTGCCGCAACAGCAACAACAACAAACAAAACAAAATACAGTCAGTGGATAAATAGCCTAATTAATGAGCAGACTTTTCTCAAAAGATTGATGTACCAGTGACCCATAAATAGACAAATAATGGTCAGCACTCTTAGCCCCCAAGGAAATGCAAATTAAAACTACATTGAGATTGTATTTTACTCTAGTCAGAATGCCAGTAATTAAGAAAGCAAGTAACAACAAGTGATGATGAGGATTTGAAAAAACGAGAACCCTTACCCAAAGGAATAGAAATTAGTGTGGAGGTTCCTCAACAAACTTAAACTACCATATGATCCAGTTATACTACCAGTCTACTCTTCCTGGGTGCACTCCAAAGACTGTAGGTTAACGTACCACAGACACTTGCACATCTATGCTTACTGCAGTGTACATGCGTGCATGTATGCATGCATGTCTTGAAAGTTGAAGCCAGACTGGGGGAATGAAAAGCAGTGGGGAAGAAGAAAAGGAAAGATACGGAGATACAGAGGTGAGCATTGTCAGAATACATGATACACAAAAATGCTATGAATCTCATCACTGTTTAATGAATATATGCCAAGAACACAATCCATCTCAATGATTACTTCTAGGTTTTGGCTGACTTACACACTGGCATCTTCACCACTTAGCTATTGAGGTCATGCCCGGTTTCGTGGAGAGCCAAGGTGAAGAATGGATGACTGTATATTTCATGGTCACTAGGAGAGGGTATATTGGCCAGCAACTAAGACTGTTACCCCTTTGAAGGTTGCTAATTTTCAGTAAATTTGATGCCTTGGACAAATGACCATGTACTTGGCCATGAGTGTTTTCTTTTAAAAGTGATATTTTTTTATATAAATCTAAGGCACATACTGATTATTCCTGGTTATGGACCTATTCTGGATTTATAGTCTTCCCCCTTTTCCTGGATGTCTCAACTGACTACATCATTTGTGATCTACAGATCATTTTTGATTTTTAAATTTTCTTTTGGGGGGTCTTTAAAAATATTTTTAATATATGTCTCTTCCTGATTATTGTTTTATCTAAACCTAGATATAAGTTAGGCAGAATAGTGCACACAAAACCCTAGCAATTAGAGGCTGATATATTAGTATACAAGATGGAAGCCAGCCTGGACTACATAAATCTCATAAATCTATTAAAATAAATTATATTGGCTTCATATAGATTTTTTTAAAAACTTATTTTTGTATATGAGTACATTGTAGATATCTTCAGACACACCAATAGAGGGCATCAGATCCCATTACAGATGGTTGTGAGCCACCATGTGGCTGCTGGGAATTGAACTTAGGACCTCTGGAAAAGCAGCCAGTGCTCTTAACTGCTGAGCCATCTCTCCAGCCCCTTCATATGGATTCTTAAAACCCTTACTGATTATTTAACCCTGAATGCATGAAGTCAACGTAGTTCCCTTATTTTATACGTTTTCACGTTTGTGACATAGTAATATTCCTTGCATCAATTTTAAACAGGCTTGATGCTACTTGCTGAATGAAACAGCTCAGTGGAGATGGCGACACAGGTATAAGGAGACAGCATGTCCTACATGTCTGATCATAATCGTGCTTTTACAATGTTTTTACAGATGAAATGCCAGCACTATAAGAAAAACCGAATGGAGCAAGAGGGGACCATTGCTTCTTTGCAAAAGGAGATCCACAGACTTGCCAAAGAGGAGGAAGAGCGCATCCTCACTCAGAACAGAGTGTTTGCCCATCTCTGCAGAAGAGTTCCTCACTCAGTCTTGGATAAACAGTAATGCCTAGTACATAAGACGATAATGGAGCTAGGTGGATTGTTTTCAGCTAACTTTTTTATTGAGGGAGGTTAGATTTTTTGCTATAGAAATCTCCTTTCCCCCCAATTTTTCTAGTTCATCATTTTGTGTGTGTGTGTGTGTGTGTGTGTGTGTGTGTGTGTGTGTGTGCGCGCGCATGCGCACATTTGTATTGTGCATGCATGTGTCTGTGAATATGATTTTTAAGAGTATTTTGAGGAATTAATTAATTAATTAAACTTTATATGTACAGGTGTTGTGCCTGCATGTATTTATATGCACCACATGCCTGCAATGACCAGAAAAGGATGTCAGACACCCCTGGAACTGGAGTTATAGACAGTTAGTTGTAGGCTATCTTGTGGGTGCTGGGAATAAAACCTGTGTCCTCTGAAAGAGCAACCAGTGCTCTTAGCCTCTGAACCATCTCTCCAACTCCTTGAGGAATGGGTTTAGACATTTATTTTTAAAATATTAACTATGGATGGGTGGGTATAGTGGCACATGCCTTTAATTCCAGCACTTGGGAGGGAGAAGCAGGTAGATAGATCTCTGAGTTCTAGGCCTGCCAGGGCCATACAGTGAGAATCTATCTCAAAAAAGAAAACCCAAAATAAACAAAAAATGCTTACCAGTTTTGTGTGTGTGCAAGTATGTGCACATGCCTGAGTGTGTGTGTGTGTGTGTGTGTGTGTGTACACACATACACATACATATATATGTGTGTGTATATATACATACATATACATACGTACACACACATATATATACATACACACACACACATACGTATACACACATATATGTATGCAGAGATTAGTAGAAGGTGTTGGGTCCCCTGGAACTAGAATTCCAGACAGTTGTGAGCTGCCATATGATGTGCTGGAATCAAACCCAGGTCCCAAGTAAGAGAAGCAAGTGCCCTTAACCACTGAGCCTTGGGCAGATATCTCTGAGGGAGATTGCCAGAGGTAGGATTGTTGGGACAGGAAGACTATGTATTTAATAAAGTGAAACATGCTTATAAATATAGTAATAGAAGGTATATAGATATAGATCAGTGCAATACTTGTTTCTGGCAAGAATTACTGAAAAAATTTAAGTTTGCCAGACAATCTGTGCTAAAGATTTGATTTCGAGTAATGTGTATGTATGCATGTATGTGGGTATATGTGCTTCCAGAGCCATTGGAAAGAAAGCTCCAGGGCTGAAGTTACAGTGACTTTGCACTACCCTGTGTGTACTGAGAACTGAACTTGGGCCTTCTGCAAGAGTAGTATACACTTTAAAAAGTGTTTAGGCCTGGAGGGGTGGCTCAGAGGTTGGGAGTACTCGGTACTCTTGCAGAGAACCAGGCTTCTAGTCCCAGTACCCACGTGGTGTCTCACAGTTGCCTGTATCTCTAGCTCCGGGGGATTAGATGCCTCCTCCTGGTCCTCCCTGGGCACTTGAACACAAGTTGTACATACACACATAAATAAGTCTTAAAGAAAAAAATTAAAATGTATTTTCTGTGTATGAGTGTTTTGCCTATATGTATGTACCACATGTGAGCCTGTGCCTGTGGAGTCCAGAAGCAAGCATTGGATCCCTTAGAACTGGAGTTAGGGATGATTGTGAGCCACTGTGTAGGTTAGAAATCAAACCTGTGTCCTCTGAAAGCAGCAAGTCTCTCTAGCCCTGCAGTATGCTCTTTTAACTGCTAAGCCATCTCTCCACCCCCAGTCTGTATTTTTATCTTTGTGATTTGAAATTATGCAGGAAGTACAGTAAACACTACCTTTTGAAACTGACTGAACATAGTTTTTGTTTTCTAGATTGCTGTGCCTAATTGATTACTATGAGTGTAAACTTAGAAAACTTCATATACAAAGGTATAAATAATATAATTTTATTTTTATATTTATACATTGTTTCTGTAGTAATCTCAGAAGTTTGAAGCGCAGGGTAAATGAGGTGCTGTGCACTGCACTGTTAGCCACTTACGCGCTACAGTTTTTCTTCAGGCTTTTTATTAAGACTTGAAAGCAGTATTAGGAATCAACAGTATGTGTCCAGGGTGTTTTTAAAAAGGCCAGGAAATGTTCCATTTGTATTTTGTTTGTTCATTCAAGTATTTTTCACCCACTCTTGTGTCCCGTGACAAAGTTTTCTGGTCCTCACACATTCTAAGAGTTAGTAAACATACTGCTCTAAGATTAGATAGCTACTGTGATGTGATACTATTCTTTGTAGAACAAGTGGGAACCTGGGATTTCCATGTTTAAGTTATTAAGCCCTTGAATTGGCTTCAGTTTTGCTAGCTACATGTTCTCTTTAAGGAGAAAGTCCCACAAGATGTAGTGTGTTTGTCTTCCCACAGGCAGTTTGAGGAAGACAGTCAGTCAGAAGAAAAAGACTTCACAAACCTGGGTGCCTCACCAAATTATAAAGGCGTTCTGATGGTATGGAGACCAGAGCACTGACAAATACCTTTTCATAAAGCAAAATAATCCCCTAAGAGAGTTCCTTATTTTACTGTGACATGCATTGCAGTCGTTACAGAAGCAACTCAAGGAATCCAAATCCAGGATCGACGTGCTGGTAGGTGAGAAGCTGAGCCTCCAGAAAGATCTGGAAAACAGGTGGGAGAAACTCTTAGAATGTCAGAAGAGTCATTCCTGCCCCCTTTCTCCAGAACTGAACCCGAGCACCTGACCTCCTGTGTTCCCTTTGACTGGTTGTATGTCATGGCAAATGGTGACCGCAGTAAGAATCCGTAGGGAGCCGGGCGTGGTGGCGCGCGCCTTTAATCCCAGCCCTCAGGAGGCAGAGGCAGGCAGATTTCTGAGTTCGAGGCCAGCCTGGTCTACAAAGTGAGTTCCAGGACAGCCAGGGCTACACAGAGAAACCCTGTCTCGAAAAACCAAAAAAAAAAAAAAAAAAAAAAAAAAAAAAGAATCCGTAGGGAAGCAAGGGGAGCGAGAAAACAGGAATCCATGTTAGGATAAAATTGGCTAAGACCTTTGAGGAGATTCAGGGTTTTGTGTTCTTTGTTTGTGTTCATATGTGGGTGTGCATGAGTGTGCACATCTGTGCTCCTGAGCTGCCTACCTTGCTTTATGAGACAGGATCACTCCTTAAGACCTGCTGGGAGCTTGTTAATTAGACGAGGCTGCCTTGCTAATGAGCCCTGGGGATCTGCCTGTGGGATCACCTCATTCCCAGTGCTGGGACTACAAGTGTGTGCCCTCGTGCCTTTTTAGTAGATTCTTGGGTTTGAACTCTGGTCTCCATGTTTGCATGCCACTCTACCAGACTTCGCTCTCTCTCCAAGTCCAGGTTCAGTCTGTGTTTAGTTTTTCTTTTAAAATTAGCTGTAGTGAGGGCTGGAGGGTTTCTCACTTGGAAAACTGTCTGCTGTGCAAGCATGTGAGAGCTTGAGGTCAGATCTTTAGCACTATTGTGAAAAGGCAAACTGTAGCAGCGTGTACCTATAATTGCAGCATTGGATGCAGGAGTGAAGACTGGCAGATTCCTGGAGCTCACTGGCTGGCCAGCCAGCCTAGCCAGTTGATGGACACTATGTCCAGTGAAAAAACATATCTCAAAACTAAGACAGCAATGAAAATGATCCCCGATGCCATCTCTGGTCTTCACACATATTCACACACATGTGCATGTGTGCTTGTATGCAAACATGCACCTACTCACATCCACACACATACATACAGTCACAGCTAGCTACAGTCATGTATGGTTGATGCACAATATATTATACACAGTTTGAAAGTGTTGATATATATTGACCCCTGTGAACGGTCACCACTGAGAAAATTCTCCCCCGGATTTTGTGTTTATGTAGTTTTGTCCTCACATACTTATCTTTACCTCAGACAATCTCTGGTGTGTTTTGTCTTTCTTAGATATTGTATAGATGAATTACAGTGTTTCTTGTTTGTCTTTACAACTTCACATAACATTTTTAATTTTAATTTTTAAAATTAAAAATTGACAAATTATAGTTGTAGTTGTCACAGGATACAAAGGTATGTGATTTAGGAACATAGTGTGGAATACTTACATCAAACTAATTAACATCAGTTACTTCAAATGCTTACTATTTTTCAGGTGAAAACACTTGAATTTTAGTAACTTACTGATTTTGAAATGTATACTCTATGGTTACTTTCTATAACACATTCAATTTCAGTGGGTTTCTCATTCCAAAATTTTTTTGGCTGTTTTTTCTTAGCCCTGTGGTTATAGGAGCAAAAAAGTCAGTTGTTTCTGTTACAGAAAATAGGCAGCATAATTATAAAAAGAAAATACTACTTGGTGGTGGTATGTTACCTGGAATGAGCATTGATAAAACTTTAATTTTACTCAATACCTTTTATTGTAAGTCAGAAATTATCCCAAGTTTTGGGATAAAACAATGACCAAAACAAACCCCCCTGCTCTGAAAGACTTATAATTTAAAGATAAAAGGTTATGTGGCGGCCTCATAGCATAAAGTCTGAAAACTTCCTGTGCACCACAGGAAGATGGAGTAAGAACTTCAAGCACGTGTGGGAATCATGAACTGTTAGGTTCAGGACAGCAGTAACCTGTTGTGTGAGAGACAGGAGTGACGCTATAGCTAGGGTGTCAGAGCTAGGGTTTCTCTGGCCGGGATAAAACACATGCATGGCCAAAAGCAAGCTGGGGAGGGAAGGGTTGATTTCACCTTACAGGTTAGAGTCCACCATCCAAGAAAGGCAGGGTAAGAGCCTTCGGGCGGGAACTAAAGCAGAGGCCATGGAATTACGTGGTTACTGCTTTGTTCCTCGTGGCTTGCTCAGACTGCTTTCTATAACACATTCAGGCTCAGGCGTGGGCTGGGCCCTCCCACATAATCATCATCTGCAAAGTCTTGCTTGCGGGTCAGTTTTACTTAGGTGCTCTTTGCTTGTTTGTTTTTCCAGTGCAGTGGTACACTGCCTTTAGTCTAGGCAGAGACAGGTGGATCTCTGAGTTCAAGGTCAGCCTGGTCTACAGAGCACGTTCTAGAGCAGCCAGGGCTACACAGAGAAACCCTGTCTCAAAGAAACAAAAAGATTTCATCTTCCCAGATATGTCTAGGTTTGTGTCAAGTTGACAAAAGCCAACCAGCACAGAAGAAAACAAGTTTTAGTGTAAAAAGGATTTAATATCCTTTGTTAATATCCAAATATAAACAAACTAGGTGATAGATGGGTATACCATAGACAAGATACAAATCACCTCAAAAGTGAGTAGTAACTTTAAGGAATTATACAGAATGAAATCAAAATGCCTAGTGAACACCTAAGAGTTAAAGATTTAATAAGGGGCTGGAGACATGGCTCAGCAGATGAGAGCACGGTCTATTTTCCAGAGGACTGAAGTTTGATTCCCAGAACTCACATTGTGACTCACAAGCATCTGGACTCCATTCCCATAGGATTCAGTGCTGCCTCTGGCATTCACAGGCACCAGGCACACAAGTGATACACAGATAGATTTGCAGGCAAAATACCCATACACATAAAGTGTAATTAAAATAATTTAATGTTTATTGATAATATAATAATTTTTTATTTATTGTTTAGTATGTGTTTTTCTCTCTTTGATACATTTAATGTATTCATCATGATGTCTCCTCTACAGGCCCACAGAACACGAATTAAGACTTTATAAACAACAAGTGAAGAAACTGGAAAAAACCCTGAAGAAAAACATAAAGTAATTACATTTTCTCAGACTTTCTGCTTATAGTTGGGTCGTATGTTTTATTTTTGCTTTTATATTTATCAACCGCTGTGCTTTATCCTTGGCTTGGGCTTGCCAGGCTGAGTGGGGATGTGACATTAGAAGTAATTTTGAACTAAACATGCTAGCATCAATCTATAAATCCCAGCACTGTGAAGTACGGGCAGGAAGATCACAAATAAGAGACTAGCCTGGTCTATATAGCAAAGCTCAGTTTCAAAACAAAAACAAAACAAAAAACAAACCCAAAGTAAACAATGGAAAAGGAGATATTTCTGATTCTAACAGTTTAAAAGCAAATTGGATTTGACTTCGTTTTTATATATTCTTGAGAATTTCATGCATATATGATCATATACATAGGTACTTAGGCAGCATTTTGACAGCAAGATCATTTATCAGAATAGTAGTGGCAGCTTCTATCCTAAGGCCTCTGAGCTCCTGAGTCATGAACGTTTGACAAGGGTTAAGCACCAGGCATCCTGTTCCCTCTTGTGGAACAGGCCTCGAATCCAACCAGAAAGCTGTTATCCCAGGCCACTGTTAGACCAGCAGGCGTCTCTTGCGTGGTAGGTCAGTGCTGCAGCATTAAGGCCCAGCTGGTTAGGGCCATTGATTCCTTTCCAGCAACCTGCATTGCACCTCCGGGCACTCTGAAAGCTAGCCAGCATTAGGAAGTTTCCCGGTTGGTTTGAGATTTATTTCTGTATGGTGCCTTCAGCAATAATGTCTTTAGAGTCTTGTACTATTGTGTGGTGGGTAGCCAGGGGCAATGAGAACAGCCTGTGTTGACTTGGAGAGCTCTTGGGCCTCCCTGACCATTAATTCCTAGGAAGTGTCCATGTCTTACCCATGTATTCTGGGAATGGCACTGTTCACCAAAGCAGGTTATTTCCATTAAAGAGGTATTTTTTAAAAGTTGTAATTTCAAACCAGCTACTTAGCTAGTGGACTTCCATAGGCTTTTTCTTATATCTTTAGTTTTGGTTAACTTGTTTTCTCTTTAACCCCCTAGCCCCCATGCTTACTTAACCCTTTAACAACCAGTAATTCCCCTCTTCTTTTATTTCACATATATTTTTCTGTCCCTTCAATTTTAAAAATTGAGTTGTAAGATAGTAGACCTCCATATGGTTTTTCATGTATCCCTTCCTTGGGTCAGCCCTCTTGTCTACCTCCTAGGTACCCCATACTGTGCACCCCTTCCTGGTTAAGCCTGTATGCCGTTCTCACCCACCATACCACTGGCATTTCACCTAAGACCTATTATCCTCTGCCCTTACTGTGTCGCCTTCAAAAACCCTTTCTAGCTTGCTGGCTTCACTTAGTTTCCAAGTTTAATACACAACATATTTGACGTTAGGAACTGCATATGAGACAAAGTGTATAATATTTGATTTTTCTAGGCCTGGACTTGGTCTTATTTCTACCTCAATTGAGTGAAAAAAAATATAGGAAGAAAAGAAAAAAATGATTTTGATAAAAATTACCTTTAGAAATGGGAAAATTATAGGAGAAACAGAAATTATGGGTAGCAGATCCTATATTTTTATTGTACCTAAGTTACAATCTGAAGTTTTATGTTAATTTTTGTATTAGAGATTGAACCCAGGGCCTTAAGCACGGCAAGGTAAAGCCTCTAGCACTGAGGTGGCTCTCAGCATGATCTAAAAACGTTTAGTAAGTTTTGTCATTTAAAAACTAAAAGTACCAGAAAGCACATAGTGAACCAATCCTATCTAACACCTCTAGCTCCTCCTCCTGCTTTACAAAGTAAGGTCTGAGGCATTTAAAAGCGATGATCTTAAGAAGTGACGGTGCGTCCATAAGGTTATCTAGTATATTCATTGATTCAAACGACGAGGACTTGAGACATTTGTGAAGCTTTGGGATTGATTCTTTTGAAATTTGTTAGTATATGCATTAAATATAGATCAATTCATTTGTGTTGTTGGTATACATATTTCAGTTTTCCAGTGATAGCTGCTCTTTCTCCTCCCTGTGAAAACACTACTGTCACAACTGAAAAGGCAAACAAAAATAAGGAGGGATTTATTGTCTATCTACGTAAGTTTGGGGAGAAAAACTACACAGAATTCTAGGGAAAGGTTTGGAAAGGTTGCATTTAGTCAGTGAATATCCCTATTGTTGCTGTGCTTTGTCTGCACAGTAGTCCTTCCTTGTATCGATGTGGCATTCTAAACACTGGGGTTGCAAAATAGACCTCATTGAGATGACATAGGGAGAAGGATCATGAAGGAATAAAAAAGGCAATTTCGATAGAACATGAATACTATATTAATAGTGGTTTTGATAACGGCAAGCAGGATAGTGTGGTCGGCAGAGGCACCACAAGCATTACATGGTGTGTGGCTGTCAAATTCTTTTTCCACCAATTAAATAAAGGGCAATAAAGGATCCAAAGTGTAGCACAGGTAATGTTTAAATCAAAGCAAAAATAGCAGGTAAGAACAGAGTCCTCTGAAAGGATAGGTCCTGGAGTTCGCAAGGTATCTTTGGTGGAGTTTTTTATATTGATTCAGTCAGTACCTTCATTACCAGTTTAACTGGAACTCTCTGATATGATGGGGTTTTTTTCCAGCTCAGGGATTAGGTGGTGGGCTTCAGTACTCAGGCAGGGAAGTTATTTTGATTAGTTGGGGCTCTGGATCCACGAGGTAGCAGGACATTGTCCACATGCCTTGCACTTTCTTCTATACATGTCTCTCTCTACAAGTACCCATTCTCTGATGTAGGCCATGCTGGAATAGAAGGTTCGTTTTTTGGCCCTGGCCCCTCCTTTACGATATTCAATATCCACTTTAGGATATGTGGAGTTAACATTATCCTGGTCTCCTTTTCTCTCACTCTCTACCTAACAAGTGAACTACCTAACTCCTACTTTCTTTCATCAACCCCTCTCAGGAGGTAACCCTAACTGCGGTCAGGGGATTGGGTCAATGATTCGTCAGCTGACAGAACAGTAGTCAGGGTCCCTCCAGAAGGGCCTGTTTAGGAGCCCATAGCAGAATGGTCTATGTGGTGGTGGGTTGGCCTGTCATTTTAGTTCCACACAGTGATAGCTTTCTTTCATTGTCCTATATTGTTGGTATTTGTGGCAACATCTAAAACATATATTAAATGAGATTAAGGGCATTATAATGGAGGTGGTTAGGAGCGTCTGTTGCATCTCAGGAAAGGTCATTGATGAGGGAAATGTGCATGATAGCCAGCCACAGAACCTTGGCATGGTTGGGCATAGGTGATAACAAGCTAAGGATGTCATTTCCTCCCTTGTCCACTGTTAAGTGTATCTTATTGAGTGTTCTGTTGACTTTTCTGAGAAATTTGATTGCCTTATTATTTGCCAAATCTAACTGAGTCTCAGGCCATTGTACATTCATGATTTTAATGTCGCAGGGTGTATTTACAGTTAGCTCTAGGGATGATTTTTCTTTAACATCAAGGTTATCATAGGTTATAAGTGGACCATAAGTAGGTCTGTTTAATTTCGTTGGTATTGCACCAAATTCCAGTGTGAGGGAGTGTGTGCTTTGTTGTCTACAGGAGAAGTCTTATCATGTTACAGTTTCCTTATGGGTTACACCCTCCCAGCAAGCATTACCCATGTACCAAACATAATTCCTAGTTGGAACAGAGACTAAGGGCCAGACATGGGAGCAATCAGAATTCCATTTCTTTTAGGGACATAGCCAGACACCACCTTTTTGTTCACAGTTAGAGATAAAGTCCCACTGAAGCTCATTTTGGCGGATTGTCCATCTCTGTCCAGTGGGCATGATGTAAATGGCCTCTTCAGTTTCCCATTAGTCCAGTTAGTTGTACAATAGGAGATTTTGCAGATTTATTTAATCTAGGAACCTGGGCAGTTAGAGCACAATGACTTGTGTTGAATTTAGTAGTAATTATTTTCTAGAGCATAGTTACCCATGTTTTTTCTATAGTTTCTTGGCATGTGGCTCTGCATTAAGGATGGTTGGCCATTGTCCCATAGCTAATTATGATTCCATCTGCATCAGCATAGTTCATAGTCACTGTTGAGTTAGGGTACAGGCCCTTCACAGTTTTGGGTTAGAAAGTAATTTTGTAAGGCCTGCCTAGTTTAACTTAGCCAATCTATTGGGTTAGAATTTTCTTCTGGGAGTATCTCCCGTACTCCACTTTCCTCCTGTGATAGTAACTCTACTCCATGTCCTATTCTTTTTCTAGAGAATGTCTCCTCTCTGTTGTGGCTCATTCAGTTTGTCCCATGAATCTAGTGCCTAGTTTATCAAAAAAGATCTGCTTTCTTTTGGATTGTCAGTCAGTTCTGAGAAATCTACCCAGAATATTGGCTCCATTGAAGTGTTTGAGTACAGTTAGGGTAATGAGAATGGGCCCCAAATATAAAAATGTCCCAGTGTAGGGTTGATCCAGTAAAAATAACTCCTGTGTAGGATGAAGTCTGAGTGTGCCATAACAGTTCCAGAGTTTTCCAGGCCTAAGGATGGTACTAGTACTCACTGGGATGTCGGTCCACCATATCATTCCAATAAGTTTAGAGCTTTTAGTTACTGGGGATTCAATAATCCATCATCAGCTACCAGGTAGGGAATTTGGGGCGGGGGAGGGGATAACAGTGGTATAACAGTGGACCTTGCATACGTTTGCCCTATCTTTAGAGACCTCTGGTGGAATGTTATTAATAGCAACACAGTAATGAGACTGCTGTCTAATAAGTATTGTCTCTTGTTTCTCCCATAGCTGAAGAGAAAAGACCAGATATTTTATTTTGGTTATGTTAAAGGGATTCCTAAAAGGTATTGCTTTATTGATTGAAGTTCCAGATATCCCTGAAAAATGGTCCCCTTTCTAAAGATCTAGAGTAATTCCCTCCCACTCTAAAAATTGGGGCAGTCCTGAATTTGATTCAAATTCGATAATGAAGAAACGTCCATTTTTGGAGGAAGATGAAAGCCCTATATTTTCCAAGGTCTGTGAACTTGGGTCAAATAAATTAGGTTCCTGGGTAGGACATGGAATATGGGGAGGGTGGGTATTGGAGTAGTCAAAAAAATCATCTGGGAGTAAAGCAGTGTGATTTAAGGGTCATCCCGAATTATGGGAAAAGTTGCACCACAAAGTAAGGTAGGCACAGGACAAGTGAGAGATAGACTGAAAGCTACAGCAACAGTGGTGCCTACACATGCTGCTGCTTCGCACACTTATGAACTTATCTTTTGTTGGAAGACAGTTGTTTAAAGAGCAGCTTAAGGTCCGCAGAGAGTAACTGGAATGAGTTGGCCTTGGTCTCAGGACCCATTGATAGCTTAGGAGAATCAGGGAAAGTAATTTAGGTTTGAGACTAGTATGGTGAATTCATGCATCCAGTTTTGCTGCTCATGCTGCTGTAATAAGGATAGAGTAATAGGATATGGGCCCTCCCACAGTGGGTGAGTGAGATATTCATTTTAATGAGGAGTTTTAACTAAGTCCCCAGAGTAGAAGAAGTGCTAGCTATCTCTGCTGCTATTCTTGAGAAAACCCAACTTGAGGTTCTTGACAGTAGTTGCTAGAATTTTGCTAATTGGAAAACATGGGAAATTACAGTTCTGGGTCCAACGCCATATCATCAGTAAGAAATGGCCTGCTATGTAGTACCTCAAAGAGGATTAGGCCCTAATAGGGGTGCTTATAAGCCTGATTAGAGGTGTAAGGGTAATTTAGTCTAAAGAGATCTGGTTTCCTGGATGAGCCTTTTTAAATGCCTTTTTAAAAGTGTATTTCCCAGAGCCAACATGAAAACTGCAACTGAGGGAGTAAAGAGTGGTTATAGAAAAGACAGAAAGAAGATATAAGAGACAGGTATGGAGAGGTGCAGGCTAATACCATGCCAGCAGTTAGTATATTTTCTCACTGTCTTTAAGCAACAGAAAGCATGAGCAATTCCAATTGACCATGTCTCTTTTTCAGAGAGTTTCAAGAAAACTCAAACCCAAGCCTATGCTTAGATTGAATGGATCTCTGAATCCAAGGCAGCTTTTGAACATAAAGAAGGCCTTAACTGCGGAGCACTAGCACTGGGACTGCTCACTCAACTCAGCTTTCCCTCTATGTAATGAGAGAGAGAGAATTATTAGAGGTCACAAGTACTTTTAGCCTTGACCATACCAAAGGATGTAACAAAGATGGGTCAGGAACATGTGTCCAATACAGCTTCCCTGTTGTCATAGTCAGGGCACTCGGCAGGATCACAGTCAGCATCATTCTTTGTCCCAGCATCAGCATATCTCACCAATTGCTCTGGCAGCCAGAGCTGGCAGCCAGAGCTCGCTCTCTCTCTCTCTCTCTCTCTCTCTCTCTCTCTCTCTCTCTCTCTCTCTCTCTCTCATATTATATAGGGTGGAAAGTTGAGTTGGGTGGCCAATTCACCATACCCTGAGATCCAAACATAATATCTTCTGACTCCTAGGAAGGCCTTCAATTATTTTAGAGTCTTGGGGAATGGGAAGGACAGAGTTGGTTGGCTGTGTTCTAGCCCTAGGACTTTTATTCCTCCTGTTAGATGTGACCAGGATAAGCAACTCTGGTCTGGTTTACTTGTACCTTATCCTATGTCACCCTTTATCCCCGTCAGCAAAAGGGTTAAGGAGAGGTTTTGTGGTCCAGTAGAAAATCTCCTCGGAGAAGCCGTAAAGAAGACCATCTGTGTATTAGAATACAATATTGGAATGGTCCAGGATGTCCCCATTCCATTAAATCTTGGGAGGAGGGCTGACCCAAAAAAGAATGGACTATCTTGAAACCTTTGCAGGAGCACAGTCCATGTGACCTGTCTAGCCCTTTGAGTAAGTCCTCAAAGACATAAGGAGGTTGGCCGCTGGTGTGCATGGGAAGGCAAAGTGAAACATCATTACTAACACAGAGTTGTGAATGGTGCAGGAAAGAATCTGAATCAGGAGGGAGAGGGATTGGAGTTATGGAGTAAAGAGGGACTGCTTCATCCATGCGTCTAAGAGCTGGACTTATTTCCACTTGCTGGATTCCCTTCCTTACTCTCAACATAGGGTTCTTAAATGGATTTGATCATTGAATTAATGATCCCTGTTTCCTTAATATTTTATTATGAAGTATAGGGGTCCATATTTTACTTGATTGGGCCAATTCAGGGTGATCCTTCATGTAAAAGAACAATATGGCATCTTAGCCCATTTTCTGTCTTGAGTGGAGTGATGGTTTGTAATTTAAACTGCCAGGAGGCCAGGATTCCCAGTCACTTAGTGGGTATACTGGCCAGGTCTGGTAGGGTGTAGGGTGGGGAATCTTCTCCTTAAGGCTCTGACCATCAATCTTACTCCAGTTTTGTAAGAGGCACAGCAGGGTAGAATTTGATGTGATCTTGGACAGATCAAATCTATCTTAAAACAACAGCAATAGGAGCATTCCACAAAGAGAGCCACCTTCTCTCCGTCTCCTCTGCCCTGTGCCTTGAGGGCTGTCTCTGGTCTAGGAGATCCCTCGTGTCTTTAGAGATTACTTCTAACTTGTGACCTATTGGAAGGAACTTTCCCAGTGACAGTATGGCTTATATTTTACACCCATGCATATGTAAAGTTTGCACACATAAAAGTAAAAAGATAAGAGGTTTTGGGGAGGCCAGCTGCCTCACTGGCTTAATCATTTTAGTTTACTAAAAGGCTAAGGAAGCATTTTTTTTACCTTGATATTTTTTTTCTTCTTTAGATTACAAGATCTTATTGGTCAAAAAAAGTCTGATGACACAGAGAAAAAAGATGAGCCCAGCAAAGACAGCCATCAGCAGGCTCTCATTGAGCAGAGCTACTTTCAGGTATTGGCTGGCTGATGAAAGGCTGGTATGTGTGGTGCCCCTTGATTGGTTGCAGTGTGATACATCACCCCTTTATAAGGAATGCTGTGCTGCTTGGTATCTGTGAGTGGTACTTACAGATGCCCAAGTCTGCAAAATCCCTCATATAATGGCATTGTGTCGTGACTTGAATGTGAAATGTCCCTTAGAGGTTCATGTGTTTGACCATTTGATATCCATCCATTTAGAAAGGTGGTAGAACCCTTGGGAGGTGGAGCCATGCTGAGGAAGAGAGTCACTGGGATCAGGCCCTGTTGGATAGCTTGTCCTCGTTTCTTGTTTACTCTTTACTTCTGAATGTGGATGCTGTGTCATCTGCTAGTCTCCAGCTCTTGCCACCATGCCACCATGCCTTCCATGCCTTCTGCTATGTCTTTTCTGCTTCTGCTATGTCTTTCCTGCTAGGATGGAATATATCTTTCTACACCTGTGAGCCAAGAATAAACCCTTTCTCCCTGAAGTTGCTTTTTTCAGGGTAAACACCACAGCAACAGAAAACTAAGACACATAGTATTTTCCTGTAACCAATCGTCTTTATAATATCTACTACAGTGTAAACACTGTATAACTCTATCGTTTAAGATTTTTATAGTTTTTACTCTCACCATTCAAGCTATTTACCCTTTTATTGTTCTGGTTGTTGTATTGTTATTATTATATAAGTAAACTTTCAGATCTTTGGCTTTCATTTAACTCAAACTATGTAATGTGAAAATTAACTTTACTGTTTATTGAATAAATAATTAAATCTAGTAGTTTATTGAATGAAGTGGGCTTACACTGAAACATTTTTTGTTCCCTATAGATTTTTGTCTCTCTTCTCTATTTTCTCTTCTTTCTCATGCCTTTTTTCATTCTTTCCCCCTCTCTTCCCCTCTTTTTCTCTCTTCTTTCTTTCCATTTTGTTCTTCTTTTCTTTTCTTTTCTTTTCTTTTCCTCCATCCCTCCTACCCCACCCTCCCTTTCCTTCCTTCCTTCCTTCCTTCCTTCCTTCCTTCCTTCCTTCCTTCCTTCCTTCCTTCCTTCCTTCCTTCCTTCCTTCCTTTGACTAGGCTGGCCTCAAACTCACAGAAATCTACCTGCCTCTGCCTCTTGAGTGATGGAATTAAAGGTGTGCGCCACCAACCAGCCATAGGACTTTCCATTTTGAATTAATTGGTTATGAACAGGTTGTATTTTTAAAGTCTTGTAATGTTTCATGTCAGTTATGAGAGGAGAATTGTGTTTCCCTTGTGAGGGCTGAGCTTGTGCCCTTGAGAAGCTACATTCGCATCTGCTATGCTTGTACTGCCTCCCTCTGTGCACACTGGAGTTTGTACCCTTAAAATTGACCATGTTCCCCCTAATTTACTGACATGACACTCTGTTAACGCACACCTTTATTTCTAACTTCTGTCGTCTGTTCCACTCTCCTCAGTTAGTTCACCCACCACATTCCTCGTGGTTGGTGTCAGAGAAAAGAGGATTATCTTCCTGCTTTGGTTCATAACTTGGAGAATATTTTTAATTAATTACTTATAGATGAGTTTATAATAGAATTAGAATGTTGAAATACTTATCAATGAACACAAAACAAAAACTTATGAACAAGCCTTAGAAGTCAGGTTCTCAGCATCTGTTTGCTGTAGCTTTTCCTGGACAGACAACTACCAGTATTTCCTACGAGCTCTAGAAACCCTGTACAGGCATTCTTGGAGAATCCTGTCTTAGGGAGGACTTACAGCATTTATTAAGAATTATTGGGCTGGCTGGCCAGGACTTTTCTATAGAGTGAATGTGTGGGGCTTTGTTAGTAACTCTCTTTACCTGAAATTTTAACTGAAATTGTGAAGCAAATAAAAAAGACCCTTTAATATCATACTTAGCTTAAATATGAGAAGACAGAAACACAGAAACATGGAGACTTAGGTAAGGATGTCTAGATGGTTATTATTCTGTGTGGATTATAACAGTCAATGACAGCTTTCAAACCCAATTAATTATTAATTAAAAATTATTTAGTTTTCCTTAGAATGTATGTATTCCTGTGGAGACTGCATTGCTTCTGTCCCAGGTGTCTGGAAATGATTTGTGGGCACCTGACACACACCTTTGTTGCACTCACTGTGTCAGACACTGACAACTCTCATAGCTACAAATACTGCCTATGCTTACAGGTGCTGTGCAGCATCAATTCAATTGTTCACAACCCACGAGCTCCAGTGATTATTTATAAACAGAGCAAAGGAAGAGCCCCAAACGGCAATAAAGATATTGGTCAAGATTGTGGATTTGAACATCTTGTTCCTATAATAGAAATGTGGGTAGATGAACTGACATCCTTAAAGGTAAGTAGTTGAATATTCTCTATATGCTTGGAAAATCTGTTGGGCTTGGTTTTTGTTGTTCTTTATAAAGCTAAAAAACCCCACTTTTCTAAAATTGGAATATTGTTGCTTTCATATTTTGCTCTGTTTTGTTTTTGAGACAGAGTATAATTGTATAGTCCTGGCTGGCCTGGAACTCTTTATATAGACATGTTTGGCCTTGAGCTCACAGATAACCACCTGCTCCTGACTCCTGAGTGCTATAATTGTGGGCATGATCAACCATGCTTGGCCTTACATATTTCTAATCCTGTAAATTGCTTGTTTTGATAAGCTTGCCTCCTCCAAAATTCTACCACAGAAAATGTTTGGAGTTTCTCTCATTGAGAATTTGTAGTGGATTCATCTTTGCACTTCTGAGTTCTTCCATACCCTGTATCTTCCTCCTGCTGAGATCTGTGCTGCACATTTCCTGACCTTTGCACATGCTCGGATCAATGTCTTACTTAGCCTCACTTTCATCTTAATGGGGAATATTTTTACAATCTTAACATTTTATTTTTCTTTGTCAGAACTGGGTTTATTTCTGTTTGTTTAATCTCTAGAGAAGTTGATTGTTAAGAAGCAACTAGGAAATTAGATATATTCACATTTGATTTATAGATCATTTTATATTTATTGTGTAACTTGAGCTTATTCCATTTTTTTATTAGTTTATTGAGAAGTGATTTGTTATAAAGTTAATAGTAATGTATTTATGCCTTGGAGTTTTTCAGTAACCTATAATATATACAATTCTACTATGGTTAATAAAGATAAGATTCACTGACAACATTTGTCAGCATTTTGTCTTCTTACCCGAAGACACTTGCGAAGAGTATGTGACCTCTTTAGGAACAAAAAGTTGTATTTGTTCTTATATGCCTCAAAGCTCTTCATGATACAAATTAATCCGTATTATCCAGAATAATTATAGTTCCAGACCACTAGAGGGATTTTTTGTTTGTTTGTTTTCTTGCTTGCTTTTTGTCTTTGTTTTTTGTATGTTTTTTAAAGATTTATTTATTTCATGTATGTGGATACACTGTCTCTGTCTTCAGACACACCAGAAGAGGACATCAGATCTCATTACAGATGGTTGTGAGCCACCATGTGGTTACTGGGAATTGAACTCAGGACCTCTGGAGGAGCGGCCAGTGTTCTTAACCACTGAGCCATCTCTCTAGCCCTTGTTTTTGTTTTCTGAGACTGGGTTTCTCTGTATAGCCCTGGCTGTCCTGGAACTTGCTTAGTAGACCAGGCTGGCTTCATTCACAGAGATCCATCTGCCTAATGTTGGAATTAAAGGCATGCACCACCACACCTGGCTTGAGTTTTTTAACTTTTAAAATCATATCTGTGCACAATCTATGAAAGAGTCTTGGCACTCAACCTAAATTTATTTCCTTTTTTTCCCTCTTAGGGTTTAGACAGAGCCATACAATATCTAAGCATTTGGTCGAATGACAGTGCTGGATTAATACACTACTTTATATGCTGAGTTTCTCTAATTTGTTTCCCAGAAAAGGGTGGAGTGGAGATGGCTTCTGGACACTGCATGTCCCACTCAGTGCTTGGCCCAGAGCTCACTGTAGGGACAACACTGCTAACTGCCTTCCTCCTTTTCAGAAGAGTTAGAATAGAAACAGCCCTTGCCTTTACAACAGAAAAGAAAAACTAGAGAAAGGAGACAAAGGGAGGAACCAAATTTACAGATACCATTATTTTTCTATGTGTGAGATGGAAAAGTACTACAAAACTATGAACATAAAACTCAGACTAACTAGACAGACAAAACACGCTAAACCATGAGCTTTTAAATAACTCTGCAGTATATTATTAGACATAACAAATACAGTAAAGATGGCCACCCTGGTGCAGTGCAGGGGAATGATGTGGGCGATTTGTACTCCAGAGTCTGGTAGAGAGGGCATTACTCTGAGCATCACCCAAGCAAGGCGTGGCAAGAATGCTGCCTTCTGGCTACTGTGTAGTTTTCTGAATAGGAGGCAAGAAATTACCTTTACAGTTAAGAGTATTGTCAGGACACCTGAGGCAATTGGCTAGAATTAGTTACTTGTGCCACTGAAGTAGCTCATGGCCTTTAGTAGTGCTTCTAACATTTATGGTACAGATTCCAGATCCAGCTTAGCACATGAAGTTGGACGAGCCCTCATATGGAGAGTTCAGTATTTGGCCCTATTACCCAGTCACTTGTTAAGACTCTGTGACATCCTTGGGAAACAAAAAGGTATATTTGTTCTTATATGCCTCAGAGCTCTTCATGATACATGAGTGCTCAATTAATATTTGTATATAGTATCCAGAATATCTGTAGTCCTAGACCAGTAGAGGGCCTTTGAGGCCTCATATGGAGAGTTCATTATAATGTAGCAACTTTCTAGTTTGGGACGGACATCTCCCAAGATACTGTTTTTCCTTAGGGTCTGATGTGACCTAAAAGAGAAGGATGCATTTGAGAGATGAGTAGAAAGGAGAAATGTAGCAGTGTGTGGTATAGACTCCTCTAGATTTGCATATTTATTTTTTGAGACAGGCCTTACTATGCAAGCCTGGCCAGCCTGGAACTCCTATGCAGACGAAGCTGGCCTTGAATTCACAGAGGGCCATCTGCTTCTGCCTCCCAGTGCTGGGATTAAAGGCATATGTCACTAAGCCTGGCCTTGTATGTTGTATTCTAATTAACATACACCATTCATGTATGTCAGGGACAGGTTGACATTCTAATACAGTGAGTAGCGATCTGTGTTGAGAACATCAGCATTCTCAGACGTTTTAAAGAGTTAATTTTTGTGAGCCTTAGTTACCTTAGTGTGGTATAGAACATTGCAAACTGTTCCTCTTACCCAGCTGCACCTCTGTGTCTGTTAACCATCCTCTCTCCATTCCTTCTCACTCACACCCTACTCAGCCTTCGGTAACTACTATAAGATTAACGTTTAAAACATTTACCATGAGTATTTGTGTGTTTTATTTCACTTAACATAATGTCTTCTAGTTCTAGTCCATGTTGTAGTAGATGACAAATGCCATCATGTTTGTGGCTGATATCCCGCTGTATGAGTATGCATGTATTTATGCACACATATTTTTTCAGCCATAGCCGTTCATCTATCATTGGATACCTACACTGAGCCCATATCTTGGCAATTCTTAATAGTTCTTCAGTGAGCGTGTACAAGCTAGCATCTCTTTGATATTGTTTCATCTCATTTGGATGTGTACACGTGGGTGGGGATTGTTAGGCTATGTGGTAGCTTTATTTTTAGTTTTTGGAGGAAGCTCTTTATACTGTTTTATATGATGCCTGTACTAATTTAAATTGTAATCAATAATAAATGCAGAGGATTTTCAAAAGAAGTCAGTCATACATGGCCACTTTTACTATTTCATTTACACAAAATGCCAGGCATAGGCAAATTCACAGCATCAGGAAGAGGATCAGTAGTTATAGAGGCTGGAGGAGAGTAGAAAGGACTGTGAGTGGGGGGGATCTCTTTTTTAATCTTTATTCTTTACATTTCTTATATGTATGGACATTTTGCCTCCGTGTGTGTATGTTTGTGCACCATATGATAGCCTGGTTCTTGAGAAGGTCAGAAGAGGGCATTCGATCCTCTGGAATTAGGGTTATGAATGGTTGTGAACCATCATGTGGGTGTCAGGAACTGAACCTGGCTCTTCTTGTAAGACAAGTGCTCTGACTGCTAAGTATGTCTCCAGCTCTGGGTGTGGGAGTTCTTCTGAGAAGACGGATGAATTCTGAGCTTACACAGTGGTCTGTTTTGTACCACTGTGAAAAGATGAAAACCATCAAACTGTGTACTTAGTAAAGGTTAATATTTTGGTATGTAAATCTCATTCCAAAATTGCTACAAAAATATTTAAAATGTAGGCTAGAAATATGGCTCCATGGTAAAATATTTGCTGTGTATATGTGATGGAGAGCCTGGGCTATCTCCAGCACTGATAAAATAATTTTAAAAAACAATATAACTACTTAAATAGCATTATTACTTAGAACATCCAGACTTGTTTTAAATTGGCAATGGTATTAAAAATACTAATGGTGGTTATATAGCTATGTGTTTTTAGGCCCCCATGATTACTGTGCTGTTAGTGTTACTATATAAACTATTCTATAACCAGTAATGCCATGTCGTTTCTTTTGTTAAGGATTTGTATAAGTCCTTGAAAATACTGTCTGCAGAACTGGTGCCTTGGCATAGCTTAAAGAAACTGGATGAAAAGGAAGGTGTCAAAGTAGGAGATCTGTTGTTTATGGTGGATACCATGTTGGAAGAAGTTGAAAACCAGAAAGAGGTAACGTTTGATACTTATATAATTGTTCTCATTTTCAAGGCTTATGTTAACATTTAATATTATTTCAAATTGTAAACTACCCTTTCACCTTCTTTATATAGACCAGCAGCACGCCCAACTCTCAAACTTTGCAAGCTATTGTTTCTCACTTCCAAAAGCTATTTGATGTGCAATCTTTAAATGGAGTCTATCCCCGGATGAATGAAGTGTACACCAGGCTTGGAGAAATGAACAACGCTGTAAGGAACCTTCAGGAGCTCTTAGAATTAGGTGATGACCCTTTGTCATTTGGGGAATCAAGTCAAGAATTATTCTGAATAAATTAACAAGTTTGGGGCTTGGTTTGGGTTTTGGGTCGTTTAGGGTTTAGGGTTATTCTGGGATTTGGCTGTTTTGGGTGGTTTGGGGGCTTGGGGTTGGGTTTGGGTTGGATTTGTTGTGTTTGGTGACAATGTTGCCTTGCTCTCACTGTAGCCAAAGCTGGCCTTCAACTCCTGGTCTTTGTCTTTCACCTTCCAAGTGCTCAGATTGCTTGTGGGTACCACCAGAACTCACAAAACTCCTATTAATTACACACAAAGACATACAACTCCAAAAAACAAAACCAGGGGGAGGGATTTAGCTTAGTTGGAAGATGCTTGCCTAGCATGCATGAACTCTAGGTTTGATTCTCAGTACTGAATAAACAGGGTGTGGTGGTGCACATATAGAATCCAAGGTGGTGAACATCCTCAGGAGATGGAGGCAGGAGGATTAGAAGTTCAAGGTCACGGGCTGTAGAGCTGCCTCACTGGTTATGAGCCCTTGCTGGGAACTTGTAAGGACTGGAGTTCATGTCCCAGCACCCATATAACAATGCAGACATGCCTAAATCTCCATAACTCCAGCTCCAAGGACTCCAGCACTCTTTTCTGGTTTCCATGTGTGCAAACACATTTGTGTGCACATGTATACATGTGCACACTCATACACACTTGCAAATAAATCCTTTTTTTAAAGTTCAGTTCAGGATCATTTTTTGATACATAACAACTAGTGTAGGCCAGCCTAGGAATCATGAGACGCTGCTAAAACAAACCCTCCCTGGCTGGGAGATGGTTAAGCGGGTAAGAACACACTCTCTGCAGTCATGCGTACCAGAAGTAGCATCCCAAGCTGGCTAGCTCACAAGTGTCTGTTACCTCGCTCTGTGGAGAATGGAAACACTATTATTGAGCCTAGCCAAGAAAATGTGGACTCCAGGCTCAAGGAGATAGTGTACCTTAAAGAAATGGCGAAGGGTGGTAGAGGGCAAACTAATAGAAATCTTAATCCCTCTGCCACAAAAATAAAGTGAGTACAACTGAACCAGGGGGTGATTTTGGAAATTCTTTAAAAATATATCTTATGCTTTCATTTCTCTTTTGCAGACAGTTCGTCGTCATTGTGTGTGGTGGTCAGCACAGTTGGGAAGCTGTGTGAGATAATTAACAAGGATGTGAGTGAGCAGGTTAAGCAAGTGTTAGGACCTGAGGACCTACAAAGGTATTTGTTAGAAACGCATCCAGAGTAAAGGCTCCACGCTCTCCCAGCCCCTGACTGTCCATGTTGGCAGTGACAGGGCCCAGGGGTCCTTGAACTCTATGTAGATCAGTGTGGCCCTGAACCAAAAAAGAGCTGCCTGCCTCTGCCTCCAGAGTGCTGCCACCAAAGATGTGTCACATGTACTCAAGATAAAAACTGTTGGGGTTGTAAGCTCACATAGGGCTGTTGGGAAGTCTAGCAGAACTCACCCTTGGGGCAAGTTATATATGGTGAAATTAAAATCTTTATAACCAATTCTTGAGTTGGATTATAACATATAATTTATTTCTAGGACACTACCAAAACTAATAATTACTAGTCATATTTTTTTGTTTAGAAGAGAAATATTAAGGATTTTTAAAAGACTATGTACCACCAATGTAAAAACTGATATTTTAAAAAGTATATTATGGGAATATGTTTGTGTGTGTATGTGTGTGTATGTATTGTGTTTATATATATAAACATATAAGACATATATGTATATATAAACACACACACATGTATCATCTATATATTCTGCATGTTTTCCAGTAAGAACCCTTATATAATCTGGCAGTTGAGTTTTTCATACGGTCTCTCAGGCCTCTCCGCTCCTTCCATTGTTTTACTGACCACTGGTACTTACTGTTCAGTTGCATATTGGGTAAAGAAGCCTATTTCTAGCAAATGTTCTAAAGGCGGTGCTTTTTTGTAAACTGTGTATGTTTTAAACAGTATTATCAAGAAATTGGAAGAGCATGAGGAATTTTTTCCAGCGTTTCAAGCTTTTGCTAATGATCTTCTTGAAATCTTAGGTGAGATGTCTGTTGATGGTGGCTGACTCTTTCTTGGAAGGTGTTGGTGGATTTGAAGGGGAATTTCTTAGAAATTAGGTTCATGTCTTACTTTAGGTGTTTGGAAAGTAATAACTGCTTTGCAGGAAGACTTGGTTAGGATTAATTTACAGAATAGAAAAACAGCCTATAAAGAAATAAAAGCTATCTTTTTCTTTTCTTATGTGTCTGGGTATTTGCCTGCATGTATGAATGGAGGCCAGAAGAGATGGTCTGATGCTCTGGAACTAGACTTATAGTCAGCTAGCTACTGTTGGTGCTGGGAACGGGCGGGCCCCAGGCCCTCTTATAAGAGCAGCAGGTGCTGAGTCATCTCTTCAGCCCTCTGGGACTATCTTGTTTTGGTAACTTCTCATGAGAAATGGCATTATTTTGTGAGACTCTGGGTTCTATCATTGTTTATTAAAACATGACCAAGCAAAATAAGCTAGAAAAATGTAGAGCCCGCTGCTTGGAACCTTCCAAGGGATGCTGTCTGGCTAAGGGAAAGTACTTGCTTCCTCTGAGAACAAGAGCTTTAGAGAGTGAAGTCTGATACCTTAGGAGAAAAATCAATCTCCGAAAGAACCTGAACTGCTATGTCCGGAAGTCCATACAGGATAGGCTGTGTCCCTGAGGCTTGTTCTGAGGTGTCACACACCTCTCACTGGACAAATCTCCCCAAAGAAGGCTGAGAACACTCTACTATGAGACTAAAAGAGCCAGGAAGGAGCACTGTCTGTGGAGACCTGCAAAAGAGATGCATGTTTTCAGTGTATAATGAGACCCATGCTGGGACCCATGTTGGCTTGCCCATGTAGCTGTACAGAGATTTAAAGAGAGACAAAGGTATCATAAACACAGCCAACTGGATGTGTTACTAAGCCTGTGTCTGGTAAGATACATGCCAGTCAACGGGGGCGCTGCAGATTCCCTGTGAATCCCCTGTGGGAGGCAGTGGTAGTCTGCAGCCAACCTGGGAGAGAACCCTGTGCACAAGAGCACGCAGCTACTGCTGCCCCTGTGTGTGAAGGCGGCTTCTGTGGAGAGCGTCTCCCGTCTCCCGTCTATGAGCTTTGCACTGGAAGCGCCGCTCCCTTTCTAATTCCTCCTTTTTCTGTTACAGAGATTGATGACTTGGATGCCATCGTACCTGCAGTAAAAAAATTAAAGATCCTTTCATACTGAAAACAAATCAGGTCAACTTCACTGTGTAAACTGCATTCTTAACATTCTAAGCATTTGTAAAGGTCTGATCCTGAAACAAGGCTCTACACAGATCAGCTCTCAGAATTCGTCCTCTCACCCCTGGGTCTGCTCAACCCATATAATTTTTATTTTTGATTATTTAATAAAATGTAGCTGTTAAGTTATTAAAATAGTGAGTTAACTTTAGATTCCTTAATCGTTTCCTAAGCAATGCTTGAGTGCTGTAAAATGTAAGGAAGAGATTGTGGGTAACAAAAGAGACTCATGGAGACATTGCAAAGCAGAAAGTGGCAGTTAACTTCAAGGTTTAATGACCCTTTGGTCAGAGAAAAAAGAATGCCAGTTGCTTTCTAAGCCCAACCGATAGGAAGCCTCTGTTCTCCAGGCAAGGCTTAGTGGGCATCTTCTATTCAGAAAGACTTAGAGCCATTGCCCTGTCAGAGCAAGAAGAAAAGGTTTCATCTTTGTATTAAGATAGGAAGTGAGTCATGGAGTGAAATAGATGATCACGTAGAAGTGTTTCTGTGTCTTTATTTGCAATACTATGTAATGTACTTTTATAAAGAAATAAGATCACAAATAAAGTTTTCCTAAAGAGTTTCCAAACGTAAGTGTTTTTAGTGACTTATTTGTCTCGCTAACAATAGAGTCGTGTTCTCTCCCTGGACTGACTCCTTGGGCGTTATCCTTCCTGCAGTCACTGAACAGTCCTGTTCTTACTGCGCTCTCCTTGATCTCTAGTCTCAGTACTCACTCTGACCCTTTACTTCACTTCCTCATGCTGTGGTGAACCCAACCATGGAATTATTTTCATTGCTATTTCACAACTGTAGCTTTGCTGCTGTTATGAATTGTAATGTAAATATCTGTGTTTCTGATAATCTTAGGTGACCCCTGTGAAAGGGTTGTTCAAGACCCCAAAGGGGTTGTGACCCATAGATTGAGAAACTGCTATAACTAACCCATAATCTGTAGAATGTTTTGATGAAGTTGTTTTTAAAAACATTTGGTTATTTATTCTGAATTGATTGAATTACTCTCAAGAAAATTTTGTGAGGATTAGAAGTCTTTCTAAAACTTTGTATATGATTTAATTTTATTATTTTTAAGTGTGTGTGTCTGTATCTCTCTCTCTCTCTCTCTCTCTCTCTCTCTCTCTGTGTGTGTGTGTGTGTGTGTGTGCATGCACATCATGTGTGATTGTAGGTACCCATGGAGTCCAGAAAAGGGTGCTGGATCCCCTGGAGCTGGAGTTACCTGCAGCTGTGACCAACCCAATGTGGGTACTAGGAACTGAACTGAACTCTGGTCCTCTGCCAGAGCACTGGGCACTCATGTAACTCGCTGGCCTAAAGGTTGGAAGTCTTGACAATGTGCAGAGAGAGAGAGAGAGAGAGAGAGAGAGAGAGAGAGAGAGAGAGTGAGTGAGTACAGGCACGTGTTTAAGATGGGTTGTCCCATATTCCAGGTTGGCTTTTGAACTCACTATTGCCAAAGCTAACTTTGAACTCTGCACCACCCTCAAGTGATAATATTAGAGGCATGTGCCCCCACATCTGGCCTTAACAATATTTGAGAAAAAAAGAAATGCAACTAAAAGATTATAATAGGGGTTAGAGAGAAGGCTCAGCAGTTAAGAATGTTCATTCTTGCAGAGCATCCTACTTCAGTGCCTGTGTGAGTTCCCATGTTGGGTGATTCACAACTGCCTGTACCTCCAGCTCTAAGGAGGTCCAATGCCTCCTACCTCAGGCCTCTATAGGCACCTGTACTCACATAATAAAATCTCTTAAAAGATTTTATTAACCTAAATTTTAGCAACAAGTTTTAATCTCATAGGTAACTCTTAGTTTAAGACAGATTTCAAATCCTTTTCCAGAGGACAGGAGTGTTTTAGAGATGCCTCAAAGGCGATTAAAGACTGTCACAATAATAGAAATCCTTTTTAGACTCTTTTTGTTTGTTTGTTTGTTTTTGTTTTTTTCGAAGACAGGGTTTCTCTGTATAGCCCTGGCTGTCCTGGAACTCACTTTGTAGGCCAGGCTGGCCTCGAACTCAGAAATACGCCTGCCTCTGCCTCCCAAGTGCTGGGATTAAAGGTGTGCACCACCACTGCCCAGCTAGTTTTTAGACTCTTGCTGATAGAAGACATGATATGTCTACTTTTATCTAATTTTAGTTGTTTAAAACTATAAAAGTCTTGCAGTTGTTTCTGACTTATATATAGAACTATGTAAATCTAAGCATTTGAAAACACATTTGAAAACAATTTTTGATGTATAATTAATATAATAACTATACATGAAGTGTAAAATTTAACAAGTGCTGGTGCATATCTATGTTTGCAGTGCTGTGTGGTTTGAATTGAGAATGTCCGCCATAGGCTTAGCTATTTGAACACTTGACACTCTCCACCCCTGCCCACATTGGTGTAGCTGGGGAGGCTATGGAGCCTTTGAGAGGTGGAACCTTACTGCAGGAAGTACATCACTAGCAGGCTTGGAGTATTTATAATCATTCTCTCTGCTTGTGTTTGCATTTTATGATATGATCTCACAACAACCTGCTTCCTGCCTCCATGCCTGCTGCTTGCTGCTGGGCTTCTCCACCGTGAGGACTCTGTGTTGGAACCGTAAGCCCAAATAAACTTTCTCTATAGGTTGCCTTGGTTATGGGTTTTTATCACAGCAACAGAATATGCTATATTCCTATGGAGATTTTAGATTTGTTCAGACTTTATGATTTTAAATTAATTTTAATATATTTCATATATTTTAAAAGTTGGTACATTTTGCTATTGTGTTGTTGATACCTATATTCCTGCCATTTTTTGTCTACTTGATTTGTCAGTTTCCAGGAGATACTAAAATCTATATGTTTGCTGAATTTTATTCTATTTATTTTGAGCCCATTTTCTAAGCACATATAAATCTAATTTATGTATTATCTTAATATCCTTCTTTATTGCTACTCATGTTCACTGTCTTGAATGTAATTTTGTTCTTTCATTATAGTATTATTATTATCATCATCATCATTATTATTATTTCAGTTTTGTTTGAGGCAGGACATTACTATGTAGCCCTGGCTGGTTTGCAACTCGTAGAGATCCACCTGCAGCTGTCTCTTGAGAGCTGGGATTAAAGGCGTGCACTACCCTTCCTGACTTTATTTTATTTTTTTTTTTTTTTCGTTTTTGGTTTTTCAAGACAGGGTTTCTCTGTAGCCCTGGCTGTCCTGGAACTCACTTTGTAGACCAGGCTGGCCTCGAACTCAGAAATCCACCTGCCTCTGCTTCCCAAGTGCTGGGATTTAAAGGTGTGTGCCACCATGCCCGGCGGCTTTGTTCATTTTTAAATTACTTTTAAGTTTGTGTTATGTATATGTGTGTGTGCACACACATGTGCCACAACATGCTTGTGGAGGTCAGAGGACAACTCGCTGGAGTCAGTTCTCTCCATCCCCTGTGTGGGCTCTGGGGACTGAACTCAGCCATTAACCAACTGAGCCATCTTGCTGCCTGATTTTATCTTAATAGCAACTATTTATTTTATTGTACTAACTTTTAAAATGTGTGTAAATTATAAATACCAGGTGTAATTAAATGGTTATAAAGTAAACACCCATGTAACAACCAAGCTGTACTCTAGCCCAGGCTTGGCTGTCTCATACTTCCTAAGCTCCCAGAGGTTACTAGCATCCTTTTATGTCAGTCACTTCCTCTGATTTCATGAGCATGCCTGAACCAATATATTTGCCTGTTTTATAAAAAAATATAATTGTAGTCTCCCTTTCGTTCAGTGTTGTGGTTGAGCTATACATCCGTGCATGCTCAGTCTAGGCCCTTTTGTCGTCATTGCCGTGGAGTGTTGTCCCCTTGCTGTGCTGAGGATTGGCTGTCGAGTGCTTTCCAGATTGTGGCTGTGGTGAACTGTGCTGCTGTCGGCATATATCCCTATACACGTGTGCAAGGCTTCTAGCATATGTATCCCAAACCAAAACTGCTAGACCTCAGAGGCAATTGTGTCTGTGTACATAGAAAGCAAACCAGTGTCTGCTCTACACAGCTCCACAATCAGGACTGCATGCATGCTTGCTCATTCTGTCTGCTTGTTCTTGTCAATGTGAAGAGGGGAACCCCCTGAACTGGATGAATCAATGAGATACATGCAGTTTTAAAGGAGAGGTATATATGTTGTTTGCTTTAAAAGCCAATGGTAAGACAAAGGCACACATACTCAGAGAAACGCCTAGTGCTTTTGCCATAAGGGAACTTGCTGTATCCTAGGCCCAGGCCCTTTGCCCTTCAGACTAACCAGCCTCCTCCTCGTTCATGTCATCAGAAAACAAGATTCTGTTTCTGAGTGCTGAGAGGGAGGGAGTGGCTGGGGAGCTTCCTGTGAGTACTGAGTGAGTGGTTTCCATTTTAAAATTCCCTTGAACAAATACTTGAGACAAATCAAGTACTGTACTGTGTGACCCAGCCCTGTTGACTCACCCCGGCCCTCTTCTGAGAAGAGCGAGCAGGGATGCCGGCCATGGAGGAGGGCCTCCTCACACTTCCACAGTTATGATCTGGCTTCTTTTGTGTACTGTGTTGGCCTTGGAGGCTGCAGTGACCCCAGAGCCAGGCTGAAGGACAGCACAAAAGTTCCCAGTGGACATCTGGCCAGGGACTAATTGAAGAAAGGGGCTCTAGAAATCCTGAAGATCAGCAGGAGAGACATCTGGGATGGCTCTCTTCGGACCACTGGTCCCCAGTAACCCAGGACCAAATGTGATGTAGTATGGAACTCTGGGTATCCTGGGAGATTCTCATGCTGTCATCTATCCTACTCTGATGTCACAGACCTTCCCACCATCAGTACACAGTAGGTGATCTTGAGGCCTAACATGGTTTACTACCCCCAAGTCCCCTGCCCCATTAGGGTACAGTCTATTAGGCTTAGCACAGTGCCCAGCATTCTTTTTTTTTTTTTTAATTTTTAATATTTTTATTACATATTTTCCTCAATTACATTTCCAATGCTATCCCAAAAGTCCCCCATAGCGCCCCCCACTTCCCTACCCACCCATTCCCATTCTTTTGGCCCTGGCATTCCCCTATATTGGGGCATATAAAGTTTGCAAGTCCAATGGAGTGCCCAGCATTCTTAAGTGCCTGGTGCGTTTCAAACCTCCAGAGCTTTCCTTGATACCAGCTATTTATCACAGAAGTCACGGCCGCCTTGAGTTCCTCTTACACCTCGATTCATTCACTGACCATTCCAGCACATTCTCTACCATTCATTTCATCTCAGACTTTCTGCCTTTTAGGCAGCTGTCAGTGTCCCTAAGCTGCCCACAAAACCCTGACAAGCTCCGAGGTCCAGGATGAGTTTTACCAGGATGAGCTGTCACTGCCAGCTGCCGATAGGCCTCCTTTAGTTTGGTATTTGGTGCGATAGCGTCAGTCCCCAGCACAGGAAGAGTGTTCATCCTCAGGAACCCCAGCCATGATCAAGAATGAAACCATTTAGTCTTCTAGTGGGCTAGCAAGAGCACCCACTAGCTTATATGGGCATCACCCTGCTGATTAGTCTTCTACTTGATCCAGAGCAACTTCAGCCAACCACACTGAACTCATAGCTTGCTGTCTCTCTGCAGAGTTCAGCAATGCTGCAGGGCTGAAGAGTCCAGCCTAACTAGTCAGTCCATCCCACCAGAAACCGCCTAACTAGTCAGTCCATCCCACCAGAAACCACCTAACTAGTCAGTCCATCCTACCAGAAACCACCTAACTAGTCAGTCCATCCCACCAGAAACCACCTAACTAGTCAGTCCATCCCACCAGAAACCACCTAACTAGTCAGTCCATCCCACCAGAAACCGCCTAACTAGTCAGTCCATCCCACCAGAAACCGCCTAACTAGTCAGTCCATCCCACCAGAAACCACCAACTGAACTATAGACCACCCCAAAAAGAGAATCAGAGGCAGGAGCAGAAAATGGGTGAGTAGCCTTGCCCCGTAGTAAGTTATTGTTCAGAAGTTGGAATATCATGTAGGTCCAGCTGCTCAGGTGCCATGTCCTAGACCCTTGCTGAAAGTCAGAAAAAGCCTTTCAGCTTCATGCATATGCACATACCTAATATGATCACCTGACACCTCTCTGTCCATGCTGACACAATTCCTCATGCTTCCCACATCCCAAGGCCTCTGCCCTTAGCTGCCTGATTTGGTTTTCAGCCTAGCTGGTGTCAAACCAGAACCTAAGATGTCCATGTCTTTACTCCTATGTATCCTTGGATGGAAAGTGGTAACTCTGTTCTCTGAAGCAGTTTCTACTAGACATGTGAAAATAAAATCATGGGAGTTTCAGAAGTACCTCCAACCCTTCATCTTCCCACGGGCTTGAGCAACATGAGGGCAAACATTGCTGGAAGAGCTTCTCAGAAGGAAGGCTTTCAGGGTTCCACGGCAGCTATAAACAGATGGAGTGGAAATTAAAAAAAAAAAAAAAAAAAAAAAAGGTGTTCCCATCCTCCTGGTACTCTACTCAGCGTCATTCTCTTAAGAGATCTCGTCTACTCCTGACTCTTCTGCTGATCATGCCTCTCTCTGATCTGCATTCTCACCTCTGTGAATCTTGGACTGCTTGGAGGCCATGACTTGGTCCTGTGCGGTCTGTATGTACTTACGACCAGAGTGCCATTTGAGGCAGCAAGTCCCATTAGTCCTGAAATGAAAGCTCTAATGTGCCTATTTCTAGAAGGGTGTTTGTACTGGGTGGTTCTGTGTCAACTTGACCCAAGCTAGAGTCAGCAGAGAGGAAGGAGCCTCAGGTGAGGAAATGCCTCCTTGAGATCCAGCTGTAAGGCATTTTCTCAATTAGTGATCAGTGCGGGAGGGCCCAGCTCATTGTGGGTGTTGCCATCCATGGACTGGTGGTCCTGGGGAGCAAACCAGTAAGCGGCAGCCTCCAGCTTCCTGCCCCTTTTGAGTTCCTGTCCTGACTTTCTTCAGTGATGACCAGCAGTATGGAAGTCGAAGCTGAATAAACCCTTTTCCCCTCAGCTGGCTTTTGGCCATGGTGTTTCATCACAGCAGTAGAAACTCTTCTTTTTGTAGTTTTTATGTCACTGATACAAGTTCGGATGTTGAATAGATTTGGTTAACCCTAACATGTCCTGTACTTGAGCCTGAGGCCAGGGGTAATGTAAGCAGATCCCTTGGCTCTGCCTGCCTTCACTTAGAAATTACCTTTGCAATTCTGATTTCATTTCCTAATTGCTCAGAGCTACAATCGACTTTAAAATCTACTTCTACTCAGCAATCTTGCTAAAAAGCATTCTGGTCAATTCACATGACTTACCTTTAGATTATTTTAGATTTTGCATGCATGACGTCCTCTGCATTTGTGTACAAGTTTTCTAGACTCTCTCTCTCTCTCTCTCTCTCTCTCTCTCTATATATATATATATATATATGTATATATTCAAAATGAAAGCGTCCAGTTTTAAGAGGAAGGTGCTGTGTGACATCACGTGACTACATACTGTGCAGCTTGGGCAATACTGATTATTTGGCTAACGATGTGAATGGAGAATTCTCAGTGATTTTTTTGAGGTAGGAACATTAACTATAAAAGTGGTTGGTTTTAGACACTCTTGCTTCTTTTTTTTGCCACACAACATGGGCTGCGTTGTGGGGTTGAGTAGAGGCAGTCTCTTCTTAACATGTTCGCTACCATTCATATAAACAGAGTTGAATGTGTTCTTGGGTATATCCTTTTCGTTGCATTGTCTTTTAAGTGGTCCTCTTTGAAGCAATGTGCACTGCTGTGCTTTATTTCAAACTGTTAGTTGCTAGTCTAGATATTTCAGTATGCTTTTTTGTGTTATGAATGAGGTCTTTTGACCATCCTCTTTGTATTTTGTATTGTTTTTCTTTATACCCCTATCTCCTCATTGGGAAATGGTTCATTTTTCTTTATAATATCTTCTCCACTACTGACTTGAAAGTTTCATACTTCAGTTGTCTTTTTTTGTTGATTTTGCTGATCATCATAAAATTCTGAATATATACTTTGTCACCCAGTAGGCAGAAGCCACACTGTTTCTTGTAAGTAAACATGAAAGATTAATATAGGAATTTCTAACTAATAAAAGGTGGTTGGCCACTAAAAGGGAAGTGGCGAAGAAGACTCTTACAGGTCCTTGCTGTAACTTGAGGAAACGTATACTACCTCCAAGAGCTAAGGGGCAGCAGGCAAGAAATGAGCTTAGAAACATAGCTAAGCACCTGTGCTGTGCTGAATCGGACCTCAGGTGCTGGTACAGGAATCCTCAGTCCACTTAGCTGAGCAACTTAAGATGGTGGACTGCTGCTAACACAGAAGGCCAGGGCTGTGCTGGCAGAGCCTGAGAGTGTAAGTTACTATGAACTGCCCATAAACCATTCGGCTAAAGAAACTGCTCATCAGAAGAAAAGCTGTCATCTTTCTCCTCGCAGTAGCCCTCCATTGTCCTCTGTTGTCAAAGCCCGCATCGATCCTACTTCAGAGATGTGATCTGCAGCTTAAGGTACAAGTAACTGGCCTTCCTCGTGTTGAGAGCTCATGCTCTCAGGTTCTGCTACCACAGCCATGGCCCTCTAGGTCATGCCATATATCCATGTAGATGTGTGTTTTTAAGATGCATTTCTGATTGTATACATGGGGGCAGGTGTGTGCGTCTGTGCGTGCAGGCGCTCGTGGAGATCATCTATAGCAGTGGCTCTCAACCTTCCTCACGCTGTGACCCTTTACTACAGTTCCCCCAACCACAAAATTATGTTTGTTGCTACTTCATACTTGTAATTTTGCTATGAATTGTAATGCAAATATCTGAGTTCTGGTGGTTTTAAGTGACCCCTGTGAAACTTTGAGGCTCGTTGGACCTCAAAGGGGGTCGAGACCCACTGATTGAGAACTGCTGCTCTAGAGCTGATAGGTGGTTGCAAATCACTCATCATGGGCTCTGACTGCTGAACCATCTCTGCAGCCCTAGTTTTATATTTTTGGTTCTTTTGTTTTCCTTTTTGAGACAAGATTTCTCTGTGTAGCCCTGTCTATCCCAGAACTTGCTTTGTAGACTAGTCTGTCTTTAAACTCAAGAGATCTGTCAGCGTCTGTCTCCCAAGTTCTGGGATTAAAAGTGTATGCCATCATGCCTGGCTATATTGAAGTTTTATTGTTTCTGGTTTGTTTTTTTTTTCCCATGAAGACTTGAATACTTTTAAGATGTCAGCCCAATTTTCTTGTTTTTCTTCTTGCTGATACCTCCCTAAGTGTCATAAGTGTGAGCTTTGTGCTTGGCTATCAAGGCTCTACAGGGTTCCAGGTTCAAGACCAGTTTTGTAGTTTGGGTGTATTATTACACCAGCTTGACTATGTATACTGTCAGACTCTACACTCCAATAGCAGAGAGTTGCTGTTCTCTATGCTACTGCTAAGTGGTCCTTGTCCTCATGTGATACCCGTCCTCAGGTGTATGCTAACAATTTGGTCTCCATGCTGTAATCTCCTTTAACTCCTGTACGCTGCTCTAGGCTTTGTCTTGATATCATCACTAGAAACTTCACCTGGGATACTTTTACATTGACCATGTCCATTGTTTAACTAGGTGTAATTGCTTGAATGAGAATGTTCCACATAGCCTTAGCTGTTTAAAGGCTTGGTCACCACTTGGTGGCCTTGTTAAAGGAAGTGCTTCACTGGGATCCAGATTTGAAAGCTTAAGGCCTCACCCTACTTGTCATTCGTGGTTTGTGCTTTCAGCATAAGATTCGAACTCTTAGCCTCCTGTTCCTGCCACCATACCTGCTGCCTGCAGCCATGCTGCACCCTGTCATTGTGGAACTCTCTAGAACCATTGGGTGAAGTGAATTCTTCTGAAAGGTGCTTTGGCTGTGATGTTTTGTTTGAGCAACAGAAAGGTAATATACGCGTTCTTTGTGTGTTTTGAGGAGTGGCAGGTTTTCCCGTCTGTGGCTAATAATTATGTGATACAGTCCATTCTCTTTGTGTTTCCACTTTCATGATACTTGTCTATTCAGGGGAAAATTACAGTGTCATCATTAGGTAAGGTGGGTGTCAACTGCCATATTTTATTGTAAAATTTTAAGAATCTTGTCAGGCTGAGGAATTGTTGGCTCAGTCAAAAAAGTATGTGTCTTGCAAATAGAAGGGTCTGAGTCCCAGAACTTACATTAATAATTAGGTATGGTGGTGGTGCATCTTGTATTCCCCAACCTGGGGAAGGTGGATTTGGATGCCTAGGATTCACTGGCCAGCAAGAGGTCCTAGCGCAAAGAAAAAAGGGGGAGGGGACCCTTCAGTCTCTTTCTCTCTCCACACACAAATAGAAATATACACACACAAGTAGAAATATTTACAAAACTTTTATTATGCACCAAGTAGTCTGTGGTTCAATTGGGATATACTCTAAAACATTTATCAAAGTAGTGTAGTTGCTTAGTATGTAACCAAGTACAGAGCTTGTAAACATTAAAAAATTAATGTCACAACACTAAGAATTGGTTTTGGTTTTTTTGGGGAAACAGGGTTTCTCTATGTAGCCTTGGCTGGCCTCAAACTCAGAGATCCACCTGCCTACACCGAGAATTGTTAAAATGGACAGTGCTACACAGGAAGAGACCATTTCAGTATGGACTGGCCATTGGAAAGGCACAGTATCTGGACTGTTCTGTGTCCTCAGGGTGCTGCTGAATGAACACACATCTGCGCAAGAATACAGTAGCAGAAACCACATCTCACACTTGATAGGGGAGTTGGAACTATGAATATTACAGTCTATAATAAATAACACATAACCTACAAGTCAGAGTGAACACTATTGTGTTGCTGAGGCAGGCCAGCCTCAGCCTCCCAAGTTCTGGAATTTCAGGCGTGAACCACCAGGCCCAGACAGAACATTGCCATTTTTGTTGTTGAGACTCAGTCATACATACTTTGTAGCATCATCTGGCCTGAACTCACAGAGACTACCTGCCTCAGCCTCCCAGGGCTGGGACTAAAGACATTTGCTGCCATAACCACTCTGTTGCATTCTTTCACAGAGCATCAGGGCTGGCTGGCTCAGTGGGCAGAGGTCATCTGATGCACAAGCCTGCCCCGAAGTGTTTGATGCCCACGTGTGCTGCTCACATCCTACACAGAATAATAATAATAAATAGGAAAAGCGTCATTGAAGACAACAGGAACATAGCAGGGAGCATTGTCTGAATGGGTGGCTTTACCCTAGAAACAGAACACAAGTCTATCTGCTCTTACAAACTGAAATGTGTAAAAGGCACTTGTTTGAATACATAATGTACATATTTTCCTCTTAACATGTCCTTGGGCGAACTGTCCATTTCTTAGAACAGCAGGACTTTGTCTCACACTTGCCTAACAGAAATATAAAAGGCCCCGTTTCCTCCTAGGAAGTGACTGTTTTGCAGCCTCCTGAACCTAGAGTTCAGACGTAGACCTTGGTTTGGGGCTGGGCTCAAAATTTCCTATGGAAATAACGCCACATACCAGAGGTTTGTCCCCTAGGCTTTCCCAGAGCATTTAACTCTTCACACTGTAGCTCCAAGTCAGAACCTGGGGCAAATGTAGGCTTACAAGCAACCAGAAGGGCTTTGGCAGGCAATATTAGCTCTGGGTGGTTTTGACTTTGGATGCTTTTTATCTCCACAAGAGTGCTCTCCTGTGCTCAGTAACTACCCAGGAGTTACTCTAAACAGGCTCCCTCCCCCACATCCCCGTGCTGGGGACAGGGCACTGATGTGAACAATTACAAAGTGAAAAGTCACCACTGAGGTTTTGGAGCCTCATTAGAGATACAAATACCACAGTTTCTCTGTGGATTTGAATTAATCCAAATTAACAGAAACAGTCCCTGCTTTTACATGACCTTCTTCTACTATCCATGTAGTGAAGAGTTCATACAGTGTAACACTGGAGCTCATCGTCAGCTTCTGGGCTGTCCATCTGCAGTCAGTTCATACCTGTAAGACACGGGTTTGGAGTATGTTAGTAATGAGGATCTGGGGCTGCAACAAGACAAGCAACACAACATGCCTCTGTGGAGACAGTGGAAGCCAACTGTCTGGGAGTCTCTGGCCAGGGAGAACGCTACAGTCACAGAGGGCTGCAGGCAGACCTCCAGTCAGCAACACGGAAGTAACACCATCTGAGGAAGGATACTGAAGCACTCTGGGGAGCAGGGCAGCTGTCTGAGCTGGTGATAAAGGGCAAGGCACACTCACCACTGTGAGAAGCCCTTAATCAGATCTTGCTTTGATAAGTCAATCAGCACCTAAACAATGACAAACAGTTAGTGCTTTCCACGGAGCTCTGGGGCAAGTGGGCTGAGCGGGAAGGTTTCAGTTTCCAGCACGGTATTTTATTTTGTTTAATTATTCTTTGAGAATTGTATACACACATACAAATAAATATAATTGTATCTACACATGTCATGCCCCTCCCCCAGCTCCCCCCCCCCAGTACTGCAGTATGTCCACATGCCAACTTCATGTCTCTGCTGTTAATAACCCACTAAATCCACTTAGTGTTGTTCATGTGTGCAGAGTATGGCAGCCTACCAATGGCCATGCTCTGAGAGAATGAGTCTCCCTCCCCCAGCAGTTGTGAATGGAGGTCTTCCCCATCTATCCATCCCAGTGTTTCCGTCCCTGTGGAGCCTTTCCAGACAGAGTGAAGACAATGGCCTCAGTGTTTTAAAACTATTCCATATCCAGCACGTGGGAGGCAGTGGCAGGTGGAGTTCTAAGTCTGAGGCCAGCCTGGTCTACATACTGAGTTCTAGGCCAGCCAAAGCTGCATAGCGAGACCCTGTCTCAAAAACAACACAAAAGCTGTTCCTGTTTGGAACATGAATTTAAGATATTCAAAGACCACCTTCAAGAATTACAGGTATTTTAACTTTGATGTTTGCTGTCAGTTGCATAGATGTAGGCATTGCAGAGATGAGCACAGATGGTCACCGTTAAAAACAGAACTGCGGTACTAAATGAGTGCCATGGAGGGTCCTCTCTCTCGGCAACGCCTGGGATTACAGTTCCTCTACTTCTAGGTAACATTCTGGTAACATAGAAACCTTGGCCTAATGCAACCCAAGTTTCACTTAATGATCTATTTATAAAAAACAATAGGTAATACTGGAGTAGGTGCCACATACTTATGGAATATTGAATTTGGATATTCTCAACTAAGTTGTATTTCTCCATTAGGTCTGAAGAATATGAAAACAAAGCATCCGTTCAAGGAGGCTGTCCCTCCTAGCAAGAGCCAGAACGATCCCATCAGGCGTTAGGACAGAGGGAACTGTGGGCTACTCACTTTCCCCAACTCCTTCCTTCTGTGTGAGCCGAGAGGCCTGCTGTTTTTCACTGCGACATCCAGTGATCTCTTCTGCACTTCTCCCATGGGGACAAAAAACTCAAACCTTTAAAAGTCAAAACATTAGGGCTGGTGAGATGGCTCAGTGGGTAAGAGCACCCGACTGCTCTTCCGAAGGTCCAGAGTTCAAATCCCAGCAACCACATGGTGCCTCACAACCATCCGTAACGAGATCTGGCGCCCTCTTCTGGAGTGTCTGAAGACAGCTACAGTGTACTTACATATAATCAATATGTAAAATAAATCTTTAAAAAAAAAAAAAATCATGTGCCCAACCTGGCTGCAAAGCAGAGGAGGATGCAATGGCTCTGTGGTCAAGAGGATTGCAGCTCAGCACCCACATCAGGCGGCTCAAGGCCATCTGTAACTGCAGCTCCGGATGCAGTTACCAACACCCTCTCCTGGACTTGGAAGGCACTACTGTACATGTGGAATACACACATACACATAAACATTTTTTTAAAGGACTTGCTTCAACTGGACTCTTAACAAAAGCAAGAAATGTGCTTACAGCCTGCCTATCAGGTATGTCCTCAAAGACACTGGACCGATAGAAAGGATGTCTTTCACCTGCCAACTTTGGTTATGTTGTGGGAGGGAAGACAAGCCAGAGAACCGAGAGAAAGAATATGTACTATCCACCACTGGAAACATTTTATCCTCTAAGGACAGCAAATGTGAGCAGCCTTGATCACATTTTTGGGTAAGTTGCCCTAGCGGCCCTTTCTCCCACTAAAAAGTATACAGGGGCTTCATGAAGTCACTCAGCTTGTGTCCTCCCCTCCCCCCATATCCAGCAAGCTCCAACATGTCACATGAGACTAGGTACTGTGTAAATGGCTGGGGTTTGCTAAGTGCTGTCCTACTCACGTCTCATCGAATAGGGGCTCCAGGGTCTTCTGTTTTACTGAGGTCTTCTTCCGACTTGCCCATCTTCTCTCTGGCAGCAGGTAGATGCGGACGTAGGGGTCAGCTCCACTGCTGGTGCATGGTGTTAAGTTTCTAATGTAGAGAAAAGGAGTCCCTGGTTCTTATATATACAAAGTACTCATTTGGGAGGAGGCTGGATCAACCACTGGGGACTAAAATCCTCTATACTCTAGACAAATGCAAGGTTAAAGGACCAGGATACTAGCTGTGGTTTTGAACACACATTTTGTGCTATCTAGGATGTAGCCAAGTACTTTGTACCTAAGGAAGGACACCTCAAGATAGTAGTTCAGAGGTGTCTGAGCAAAGTCCCTTTGACCCCATCAGCACCCACACAGAAGGGCCACTCAGCACGCCCCTTGGAGGGTTTTTGCCACCCATGGCCTATGGGTCCTCCTGTGTCACTTAGGAGGACATGCTCCTGCCATCACCCTAAGCACTCCTGCTATGTGGTCACCTGATCCTTCCAAAGGACCTCCCTGAGCCCAGAACCTCTTTACCTGCAGCCGTTGACCAGCACTCTGAGACAGTGTCGGAGACACACATAGCGCACTGTGAGCTGAATCTCACCCAGCCGTCCCTGTCTGGAATCCCCAGCTCTGTGAAAAAAAGGGTCTTGTTACTGTCAGAACTGACCCTCCTCCCGACACCTGAAGTCAGCGAAGAATGTCCTATGTGAGGAACACAGACTCATCTGAGTCAATAATTCTCTCCAGGGTTCCTCCCAGCATTCCACCCAGCATAATTACCCTAATTCTCCGCAGAAAGCACCACCGACCCCGGAGGCCCTTATGTCCTTTGGGACTTGGGATTTTACAATGGTCTCTTCTGTCTTGTAGGGTTATTCAGAAGATTGAGTTAGATCAGATAACATGCTAAGCCCACAGGAAGCACATAATAAATACATGGCAGCCACTTATCATGCAAGTTCATATTCTCAACTGTTCATGTTAGCCCTCTATACCTAGAATCCAGGAAATGCTTCTATGGAAGGGACCGTAACAACTGAAGTCTATGTAGCCAGAGCCATAGCCAACATTAGACCTCTCCCCCTCGTCCTGTGTTCCTCCTATTAGTCCAGGCTGCCTCCTGTAAACCCATTTTGGGAGAACCTTGAACGTGAGCAGGTCTGCACATTCCTATCTAATTTTCATGCAAGTTATTTTAGGCAAGTTCAAGCAGAGAGATGCATACTCAGTGTTGAGGCTGACATCTGTCAGGTCAAAGCAGGAAGAGGCCAGGGAGTTGAGTGAGGACATGCTGGGAGCCACCCTCGTGAGTGGCCATGCAAATGGGAAGGCAGGGCGGCTCATGGGTCTGGGTGACTTGATGGGCCCTGGAGAGTGGAGACCTGGGACAGTCAGGAAGGTGGTAGCTGGGTTCTTCTTCTTTCCGGGGGACTCACAGAGCCCTCTGGCACTGTCCTTGCCTTTGGGCTCCAGGCCTGGCCCCTGGGGCTCAGGCATAGGTTCAGGGTCTGTGGTGGCTGCGTTGATATTGTCAATGCTCTTGGAGGCTCCTTTGATGTAAGAGGCAGGGTTCGAGGTGCTTGTCACATCTGCAAGGCCTTCGTTTAGGGGTGGGGCTTTACAACCCTGGTTGGTGGCCACCTTCTTGATGAACAGAGGACCTTTCTTTAGAGCGTCGGGTCCAGTGTATGGGCTTCCCAGCTCGCGTCCCTCCACACGTAGGAACTGGTGGCAGATGAGAAGGTTGTTTATAAGGGAAAAGTCCACCCCAAACATATCATCTGATAGGCCTTTCTGTCCTCACAAGTTCCCAGTTCCTATTCAGACTTGCCATGGGTTTTAAAAATCACTAAAATTAACATAACAATGCATCTAGGTCTCTAATGTTGTGTGGTGCTCTGTTCTGCTGGAGCAAAAGCTAACCCTCTCCAGCAGAGAACAGCCTTCATCTACACCACCAAGAAACACTGAATACATTCACAGCAGCCGCAGAATAGTCACCCCGAGAACACAGACAAGCTAAGGAGCAAGATTTATTCCCAATCCCCTTTGTGGGTCATAGTGTGAAGACTGGGTATTGTGGGTGCATAGCATGTGCCTCCCTCAAACCTTTTTACGATCATATCCATCCACTGTGGGAGAAAATTTACTCCCAGACCCCCAAGATCTTCAGACAGGAGAATGAATGGAGTACAATGTAAACATTTGAAATGACTAAAGGCTTATGGGAAGGTAGACGTGAAAAAGACCAGGTGGATTTGGAAGGGGTGAAATTAAGACAAAAAGAAACTCACTGTTGAAATAAAAACCACACTGAAAGTTAGTATGGCGAACAGTGATTAGATTGATGGTTCTGAGGAAATTAGCCGGGAATGGAAAGGAAGGTCTGGAGCAGGGAGAGCCAGGGGTCAGTCAGTGTGGCCGCATGGACCAAGGACAGAAGAAAGATGAGCGTGGAGGTTCTAGGAGGAGGGATGAAATGAGTGGGAGAGGCAGTATTTGAAACAACAAGAGCTGACGGCGGATACATCTCTATGGAAACATCTCCTGGCCCCAATGAGTCCTATCTTTCCGAAGACCTCACTCACAGCAAAGCTGATAATACCCTTGAGGTTATTTAAGACTGTACTTAGCCTGTTACGTTTTCCCTCCTTAATACACCGTCAAGGAAGGGACTCTCAGAGGTTATCTTTGATGTACTGACTCGGTGAGTAGATGAAGACATAAACCTCTCTCCTGGCTTCTGCATTCAACAGATGCTCAGTGCTGGGACCTGTTCCACCCCAGCCCCACCTACCAAGACAGTCGATACTTACCCGAAGCACCAGCCTCATGGAGATGAGGCTGTCCAGGCCTGAGTGATCCAGCTGGAAGCACTGTTCGAGGGTGAGGTCAGCACAGGGGAGGATCCGGCACAGGGGGAACTCCAGCACTCCCAGAGCACACTCTAGCTCATCATCCAGCACCTGGGCAGGGGGCAGTTACAGACTCAGGGGAGAGCTCAGCCCACTCTGCTGCCCCTGCTAGCTGGTCCTGCTGAGTCTGGGCTTCCTCCAGGAAGTATGCACTGTGGAGCAATTAGCATCTGGCAGGAATGGAAATGGGCCAGACCTTGTACCTGCTGAGAATCTGGGGCAGAGAGTGACTCAGAGCAGAGGTGATGATGGTCTGCATGAGGCTAGTCTGGCCTACACCCAGGACCAGTGGGGCTTTTGTACTGCTGGGTGGTGGTAGGATCATTGCTTTAGCCTCTATTTGCTCCTGTGAAAAAGGTAATTCTTCTGCAGATCTTTTGTAAATATTAAGAGTCTAGCACAGGACCCCAGTACTGTGAGGCTATTAAAGATCATCTGTACTGAAGGAACTAAGGGACTGAAACAACCGTTTGTCTTCCCATAGTCTCCTATGTGGTGACCTCACCAGCCTCAAGGGACTGAGGGCCTCATGCCCTCCCACACACTATGGGGCTGACTACTAGAACTGCCCACGGTACACAGAAAACTCTCTCCTGTCCTTGGCCTAGAAATCTCCCAACTGTCTGCAGAGCCCAGCTTCAAGCAAACCTTCAGGCAGAGCTGCTCGGCTGCCACGTTGTGAACAAAGAAGGAGAACACCTGGCTCCACACAGGGTCCTTGCTGTGGGGACAAGTCTGAGAACAGAGAAGGGAGAGATCATCTGAGCATGCCAGGTGGCCACCAGCTGCCCTAGGAACCTAGGGACAGTCAGTGTAGTGGAAAGGCATGGCTTCAGACAGTGCTCCAAGGTAAGCCCTAATTCTGTTGGTGTGTTCTTGGTGGACTCACTTGCCACATAAGGAAGGGGATTCCAAAGGCTTTTTAAGCATTCAGCATGAGAAAATTCCCTTTATTTCATCTCTCCTTGAAAGGGGTAGGAGCTCCATTTTCTTCTCTCTGGTCTCCATGGTAACCGTCTTACCTTACTTGTAAAGGTCTTCTTGCCTACAGTGAGCTTGACGTATGAAGAAGGATCTCTGCTGGCCTTATTCTGTAAGGGGCAACCCACAACGTTTCAGGGTGGGCCCAAGACAGCCCATCCCTCTCCATCCTCTCCCTCTCCCTCCGCCCCCAGGCATATCAGTAGACTGTAGGGTAGCCAGTGTCTCCTGTTGGGGAAGAAGCTTCCGGGCATCAAGGGCTGCACTATGGCATGGACACTGCAAGACTGCCCCGAGTAGGAACCCCAAGCTGCAGACCAGAGGCCAGAACTGGAGCAACTGGTGGAAATGTCCTGTTCCACCTACCGCCATGCCTGGGCCCAGGCCCAGGCCCTCCACCCTCTGGATCCCTTTTATAAAATAGCAACCACTCTTGCCCCAGACAACAAGAAAACCTGGAATCTGTTACTCTGGAACTCCAGGGTAATGACTGAGAACAGTGCCAAGCCTAGGACCTTGCCCAGTAGACCCCGTGAGCAGGGGCTGGGTGACAGACAGGCCCAGGCTACAGTCACTTCAGAGAAAGAGTCACATTCACTTACTTTGACAAACCTGGAGAGTTTTTTGGCTCGATATTCACCATTCAGATAGTCAAAAGGGTTTCTCTGCAGCACAAGAATTGGGGTTAAAGCAACACAGGGGCATTTGACAGTGCAGAATGTAAGGCAGATGCCCACCAAGACTCACCGGCAGGTTGCAGGCATTCTCTAAGAAGACCACGAGGATGGCAGTGGAGAGGCCACTATCATTCTGCAAATAGACAAAGCCCTCACTAAATACACCCAGAATCAGGAGACAGGGAGGGTTGGAGAAGTCTACTCAGAACAGAAGGCAGACAGCCCGTGCCATGCTAACCACCAGCTTTATATTGTCCGAGAACACTTCTGCAGCAGGATAGGTTCAAGGTAAACAAAAGTAGATGTCCCTAGGAAATCGGGTGAGGGGCCATGGCACAGAGCTCCAAGGACCCCATGTTTGCTAAAAATTATTGACTAAAGTTCAGAGGCTGTTTACTGAGGGAGGAGATGCCTTGGCAGAGAAAAGCCTGGCGTGACATGTTCTCTAACAGACAGCAACAAATGGGGGCCCTTCCCTTCTTGCCTCTACCTGCATACAATAGGTAGAAATGTGGGGATATCTCCTTTCCTGTCTCTGTTTGAACCATGAGGCAAAAATGGACTCTCTTCCTTCTCCTCCTCCACCTGAGGCTCCTCGCCTGACAATCCTGTCTGCTAGGGAGCCAGTGACACCCGCTCACCTCCATCAGCGCTTCCTGGTCAGTGAGTAGTGAGAGCCACTCCAGCCGCAGGTGCAGCCGCCCACTGGTCGTGTCATTCAGGGCAAACCACTGTGGTTGGGGAAAGGAAAGGCAAGCTCAAAGATGGAGATGGGCTGCTGTGGGGGCTGGAGTTTCAAGACTAAGGGGAAAGGTTAGCCAACCCAGAGAAAGCCCAGCAGTCAGAGGGACTGGCAGGTGTTGGGGAAAAGTCCTACACTTTGGGATTGTACATCAGCTCCAGCCTACCTTCCTTATTACGTGACTCCCTTGCTGAGTTGCCTTTATTCTACAGGTATTTCCCAGGGAAACGTCTAACTCCAGCCAGAGGGGGCTCCCCAGAGCCAAACTGGCCTCACCCAACTCTCATCCCTGGGAATGGACATGTGTGCAGTCCAGGGCCAGATGGCTGAAGTGACTTGCTAGAGCGGTACACTGAGAGGGGTATCCCTGGAAACCCCGGGGCTGGGTGTGCCATCTCTACCTCATCCACCACTCTGTTCTTCATGACATCTCCAAGGCAGATCTGCAGGCTGGAAGACCGAGAGTAAGGACCACAGTGTCCAGAGCAGGCCTCGGGGGCCCACAGTGGCCTCTGTTCTCAAATGACTGGGTGTGGCCACTGTGACAGTGGCCTCTGTCATCCCAGGTAAACAGTGGGAGACCAATTGCAGCTGGGGAGAAGGAAGGGCTGAGTAACCTCCAGGGTTACTCTACTGGGCCTATGCTGTAAGGGAGGAAGTAGCTTCTGGCCCCAGTAGGGACAAGCAGAGGTCTGGCTACATCCCCCCTGGGTTTTCCACAATACCGTGGCTGGCATTTTGAGTGGGGTAATTCTTCATTGTGCAAAACTGTTCATGCATCGCAGGAATTTGCCTTCCTGGCTGCACCCGTTCCCTCTAAATGCCAGAGGCAATTTAATAGTCAGATGCCCCTCTAACTTGAAAACTGGTTCCAGTGCACAGTAAGTGGCAATAAGTGGTACCAGTGTCACGTAGGCGTCAATAACAGACGACATGTGTGTGAGAAAGCCAGGAAGTCCCATATCAGTGTTCCCCTAGCCTATCTCAAGCCAAATTCAACCTGTAGCAGGTCCTGCCAGCCAAAGGGAGGATACAGTTCCTGTGTGACTCAGAAGTATGTACGCATTGGCATGTACCTGAACTCAGCCCTGGAAGAAGTATCACAAGCCGTACCCTCCACCTGCAACACTACAAACTGCAGTCTCCGCGACCATGAAGACTCTAGAATGAGCAGCAGCACCATGCGGGAGCCGTGCCTTCTATTTCCTTGGTCATGTCTCTACTTGTTAGAACTCCATACTCGGGGAAACAAGCTGCATACTACAAGGGCCTAAGATTTGAGTCCCTTCTGCTCCTGCCTCCTGTCCTGAGAAATAAACATCTATGTCACCCCCCCCCCCCCTTGCTCCTCGGTCCTCTCCTGGGAGGCTGGATCCAGCTGCACTGTACCCTTCCCTTGGTAGAAAACCACAATGGCCAAAGTCACCACCCAAGCTCAGCACTGAGCTTTTTGTACAGAAAGGCAAATATATTCAAACACTCATCGAGCATCTTCCAAGGGAGGGTGTTCTGTGGCCACAGTAGGTGGAACTGGCCTAGACTGCAGGTAGGTCCGAGTTTGCGCATCAGCCCCACAGGGGTCACTCAGTCCACCTGTAGCCTCAAGTTCTGGGTATCAGCACACAGGGAATGACCAAGGCTCCTTGGAGTTGAGCACCTTGCTCACTGTTCTGAAAGGGACTCTGGGTAGATTCTTAGCGGGGACACAGGCCCGGGGGTCCTCCTCTCTGTGCTTCTCTGTGTGATAACTCCTCCAGGGCCTGTGTCAGGGCTAGAAACATCTAGGGAGGTTGGTAACAGGGCTGTGGCAGACTGTCTGGTACACTCACTCCCGTTACAGTGGCTGTTGTCACAGGGGGTTGCAGGTCATTGAGCAGTGAGGGCCTGTCCTTTCTAAATGCCCTAAGTCCCAGCCTTGTATCCTAAGCGTGGAAGAAGCTCCAAAGCCCAGATCCTGACTCCTCACCTGCCCAGGAAGTCATCCTTGTCAGTATCCTCATCATACAGGTCCACCTCCAGGTCCTGCCCAGGTACCTCGTACACCATGAACTGCAAGGACAGAGACGCATCTTGCCCTGCAGGTCTTGACTGCTGAATCAGAACTTACAACCCACAGACTGCCAAAGCCCAGCTTAGGGCCTCCCTGGAGGGAAGCAGAGGGGACCAGAGACATCACAAGCACTCCATAGCATGGTGCCCAGAGGAGACTGGCTGCCATCTGCTCTGCCTTAGGCTGTCACTCTCTCTTCACGTGGGGACTGTGGAACATTAGGAAACTAAGCTGCCCTGTCTCAGCCTGCTTTCATTGCCTGGGATCGGATGTAACAGAGCGCGGAGATAGTTCTAAGGAAAGGTGGCAGCTAGGTGGTGACCCTGACACATGACTGCCAGGCTATGAGTCCCACCCATGCGGTAGCAGAGAAGGCTGAGGACTTGGATATAACTGTCTATGCAGTATTCTTTTCCTTTCATTGAAAACATTCAACAGCTGATTCTGAAGAAGAGGCACAGAAAATGGGGTCAGAATAGCTTACTAGAGAGCCTGCTAGACAGGGAGCTAGAGTTACCCAGACCTACCCGCCCATTAACAAGCCGTTCACCCTGACTATGGCTTCTCTGTGGGGCCATGAGAGCCACTGTGCCTGTCACAGCCCAGAGTGAAGCCTGCAGACACCAGGACTTCTGAGGGAGGTTGAAGAGAACCTTACCTCAAATACTTCATTCCAGGTGGGGTTCAGGTTCTTGTAGATGGTTCTGCTCCGGCAGTGCTGCAAGCCAATGCTCACCTTGGCGTAGGGGTCTGACTTGCCTCCAAGCCCTAGGAAGTTGTCCTTCTGGGCCAGCTTCTTGGCCTCCAGCAAATGGACTCTGATCACACCCTGGGAAACACGCAAGCACTGGTTCACAGGTGCTGCCTTGACATACCAGCCTTAAGTCCAGGATACTGGGGCCCAAACCACCAGAGATCACTGCTGCCCCCTTCCAAAGTCTGGATAGAGATGGCAACCAGAGAGAACTGTGACCTAGCCAAGGCCACATAGCACCTGGTGGCAGGGCCCAGTGCTCTATCCAAGGCTCTGGTCGTCCCACCCACTCTTCTGCAGACTTGGTGTGAACAGCTGGCTCAGCTGAGGCGGTCTGTTCCTCCTTTCCTCAGCGCCGCTGTGGAACTTGTACATCAACTGAATACTACGATTCTCCAGGCAGCACACCCAACCCTAACCCTGGTCCTGCCTGCACTGGTGGAGGATCCCTGTATGCACAAGAGCCGCCGAAGTATCACCCACTCAGGGAAGACCCTTTGCACACACTACCACTGTTCAAAAGAAATGCAAATCTCAACTTGGAAAGTCACAGTTCTTTCCTGGCACTCTTTCCTGGAACAATACTTTTAAGATATCAGTAAATCAGATGCACAGTTTCTTTGATCTACAAAACTTCTTTGAGGATCTATCCATGGGCACACTGGCAAAAACATAAAAAGGCCAGCTGCACTCAGGCTGCTCATTGATTGCACCAGTGTTTGTAGCAGCCGAAGTCCAGACACAACCTGACTGTCCGTCAGCAGAGCTGGTGTGTGGTGACTGTAATTTCCACAGTGAAGCACTCTGTGCCATCAACAGAAATGTGGAAGGTTCTATCTGTACTGTGGAAGCAGGGCTCTGTGATAAATGTAGTGATAACATCGAGGAAGAGAAATACAAACATTTATCAGAGGTGGAGACCATGATAAATACCACTTAAGGAAGGCCCTTTCTATTGTAGAATCTTCCTAACACACATATATACACATAGTATCATCCTATAACAGTAGGGTGGATATGCCCTGCTAGACTTCATAGGCTATCAAAAATCCAATCACCCCGGGGCCTAGCAAACACAGAAGTGGATGCTCACAGTCAGCTATTGGATGGATCACACGGCCCCCAATGGAGGAGCTAGAGAAATTACCCAAGGAGCTAAAGGGAACTGCAACCCTATAGGTGGAACAACAATATGAACTAACCAGTACCTCGGAGCTCTTGTCTCTAGCTGCATATGTATCAAAAGATGGCCTAGTCGGCCATCACTGGAAAGAGAGGCCCATTGGACTTGCAAACTTTATATGCCCCAGTACAGGGGAACCCCAGGGCCAAAAAGGGGGAGTGGGTGGGTAGGGGATTGGTGGGGTGGGTATGGGGGACTTTTGGGATAGCATTGAAAATGTAAACGAGGAAAATACCTAATAAAAAAAAATAAATAAAAAATAAATAAAAATTAAAAAAAAATCCAATCGCCAGGGGTGGGATACCTCTATTGGAACTGTTGGTCCCACAGACCCCCAAATGGTCTAGGCCACTGTCTTGGCTATCCTCCAGAACTTGATGGTAAAAGTCTGTTGCTGAAGATACCATACACTTGAGTCATAGAACATGGAGCAATCAGGCTGGTACTGCCCGGGAAGCTTCATTTCCTGCTGGCTAACTTTCATAGAGCTCGACATGTTATTAGGGGCTGGGAGAGTAATCAACCGTACCCAGCTGTGAACCCTAAAAGCTCCAGTAATGACCGGGTTGGTAACACATGTCCACGGGTGCAACAGTGGGCATATCACGGCGGTGCACAGCCACTTTCTGACTGGACTTAGAGTCAGTCCACTCCTCGAGATGAAAAGACCTGGGACTATTCCTGTTTTCAAGCATCTATAGCTAGATTCCACTGTTGTTCTACTATAGCAACCAACTGTATTTAAACCAACTCCCAACGACTTCTTAGATACATTAGTGAGTCTCTCAGCCCTCATCAGAGAACTTTCCCTTTGCAGCAGATGCTGATTAACACAGACAATGAAGACTAGAATACTCAGCCCTAAACAGAACATCTGTATCCCAGCCCCTCCTCCCAAAGCTCGGGGATCAGTGTAGAAGAGGAAGTAGAAAGATGTTGATATCAGAGGCAGGCGGATTTCTGAGTTTGAGGCCAGCCTGGTCTACAGACTGAGTTCTAGGACAGCCAGGGCTACACAGAGAAACCCTGTCTCAGAAAAAAACAAAAAACAAACAAAAAAAACCCAACCCTAATCAAAATATAACAAAAGAAATGAGGACTATAAAGATAAACAAAGACATACACATATGACCATGTGTATGTCCACATTTACTGATGCTCAAATACAATGGAAAGAAGACACTACTTAGGTGGGGGGGGTGGGGGCAGGGATTGGATATTAACCTTGAGAAACATACAGCTGCTTTATGTAATTGTAAAGAAAATTAAAAAGTAAAGCGTGAATACAGAGGACATAATGAAATCAATGTAAATATATTCATGGCCGGTTGCCAGAAACACAGAAGCTACGACTGAAGAGTTTCAAATGTGGCAAATTGGCAATACATTCCCAGTGGAATACACTCACTTGGAGAATAAAATGTTTTGGGGGATTCTTACACAGGTGGGGTGAGCCAATGCTTACAATGTGACAGGACTGCTGCATATGTCATGTGGGTGAAAGCCAATGAGCTACCATGGGAAGACTGGGGACATCCATGCTGCCTCCCTAGCTAGCTCTTGCCCTTGAACTTAGTGTGTGCACTACAGTATGTGTCAGGGTGAGCATAAACAGAAGGCCTAAGACTTTTCGCCTGGCAGACAGTGACATGGGTATGTTTTCCTCTTCAGTGGCCCCCAACTGCAGGTCCTTAGCCAATGCTGCTTTTTGTAGGGCAGCCACAGAGAAACCAGGGCCTCATGTGTGGGCCCCAGGAAATTGGGGGGAAATGGACACAGAACCCAAAGAACTCCCAGTCCTGCTTTAACCAAGAACCTTCCTACTCTGTAGATGCGAAGGTCCTTTCCACCACTGCACCAAGACAACGGAGCTTCCCTAGGGAGGAAGGGGAACCTCAGATGGCACACAGTTTGTCTACTATAGCTCCAACTGCAAGCTACACTGGGGACAGGAGCAGAGTAAGGGCAGAGCAGATCTTTCCCAGATGGTGACTTTGGGCAAGTCACATACCCTCCCAGACTCAGCGGCACCCTGTGAAACTGGTTGCCATGTCCTCAAAAGGAGCATGAAGATTCCCACCAATGAGCACTGTTCAGAACCCAGCCTTGGCCAGCGTCCCTCCTCCCTAGCCTGAGGCTCTGGAGCTAGCTCCCGGTACTCACACAGGGGAGAGGGACGCGCAGGTTGGTTACATCGAGCCCCTTCTTCACAGGCACAGTGACACGGTTGGGCAGCACCAGGTGGGCAGCAATGAGGTCCTCCAGCAGGCTGTCTGATAACTCACTGAAAGCGACATTGACTGGCTGTGGAGGGGTGACATTGCCTCCCCTGGGCCACCTGCCCCTGTACCCATCCTCAGTGCTGACACTCAGAAGGCTCCACTCCAGGTAACACTGACCCCCTCCTGCCCAGAGGCTGGGTGTGACGTGGATTTACATTCTGACACCTAGACATACCGAGCCAAAGAGCAGCATCCTGCTTGCACCCCACCCTCAAAGGCCTGGCTTTGTTCGCAGGCAACACGGAACACCTTAAGAACTGGTCCCAGGAACAGGAACAAGACTCCCATTCATACTCCCTAGCTGCCCTGCCTCAGACGGATATCCCCCCTCCCTTGACCTCGGTGACCTGACACAGGGCTGCTAACGGTGTGAAGGGAGTGGTGGGTACAGCACTGAGAACAGCTCTTGAGGACACAGGAAAATGACCTGAGCGCTGGCCACTGAAGTCTCTTTCTTCCTTGACCCTGGTGGCATTCGTTATGCCTTGGCTCAGCTTCACAGAGATGGGAAGGCACATTTCCCAGCAGAGGCCAGAGAGAAAGGGCAGGGCTAGGAGCTCTCTCCTCCTCAGGCCAGGTGCAGGCACCCTTCTGAAACCAGGCATCTTTCAAGGAACAGAGGAGGGCGCCAGCATCATTGGATTTGGCTCCCCAGGAAGCAGGGTCAGCTGGACTGGCCAAGAAGGCTATCAGCTGTTTCCCTGGGGATGCTCCCTGGGATGTCTCGTCTGATCTAAATGGAGAGAATCCAGGCATGCAGCTTTTCTTCCAGTCTTTGAAGATTCATACATGCGTACAATGAAATCCACCATCCTGTATCCATCATCCACTTTCCCCTCTAACGTTCCCTAGTCCCCCTAAATCCTCCTGCGGACTTCATGTCTTCTTTTTCATTTTTATTTTAAATAACCCAATGTCCAATTAATGTTGCCTATATGTGCATGAGTGTGGGTCCATCCACTGAAGCATGAGAAATCTTCCAGTGCCTGCACCCTCATAAACAATCCCTCCATCAGCAGCTGTCCACTGCTAATAGAGTCTGTTATCAGGGAGGTCTTGAGAGCTGGAATTTTGGCTGGCTTGATCTTATGCATGTCCTGTACAGGTACCCACAGCTGCACTAAGTTCCCCAGCGTGATGGCCGTGTCATGGGTAGAAGCTGGCGTTTAACTTCTCCCTTTCCTCTGGCTCCTACAATTCTTCCCACCTCCTCCTCCATCATAGTCCCTGAACTTTGGCAAAGGGGGCTGATAACGATGTCACATTTAAGCAATTAAGCACTATTATTCAAAAAGGACTTTTTGAGCACCTACTGTGTGCTGGCCCTGCTCTGGGTATATCTTCCCCTCCCCCATGGTCACGGAAGCCACTTGGGCCTTAACTTAGTACACCAGGGGTAGGGAAAGGTGGAGAGTGAGAAGATAGACAATCACAGTGTGATTCTACCATACATACGTGCATGCGCTCGGAACCTCACCACAGAAAAGCCTGGTCTCTCCGTCTAGAGCTGAGCACAGCTCTCAGCAGGACTGTTTGCACTGTCCATCTGTTAGCCCCCTCCAACCACACATGAGCACACACAAGCACACAGGCTCACTCACGCATATCTCCTGGTGCTTGCCCCTTTTGTCCACTCCTTATGCAGAGCGTGCATATGTAGGGTACAGCTTCTTCAGCTCACAGCACTGCTAGCAGAGCCCCCCACCAGCCCCAGGCACTTACTTGATACCCGGCATGTCCAGCAGGTTGGTCAAGCCTGTCCAGTTAATCTGCAGGTGCTGCAGGGCAGAGGAAAGCTATTAGGCTCAAAGAGCTGGGTACCCAGGGCTCATACCTTCTCCCAAACTCTTCATACACCCAGAAGGGAGAACCCTACCTGCTGGGGTCCACCCTCAGTAGGAGTGAGGTAGAAAGGATGACTCTCAGCCTGCCAAACCTATCCTGGGATATGGAGGTGTGTCCTAGCTATAATTATCAACTTGACACAATTTAGGGCCACCTGAGAAGCCTCAATTGAGGGACTGCTCAGATCACACTGGCCTATGTGTATGTCTATAGGAGTGTGTCTTGATTGTTAATTGATATAGAAGGGCCCGCCCACTGTGGGCGACACTATTCCCTTGGCAGGTGGTGGTCTTGGCCTGTAGAAGAAAGCTGGGTAAGCAAGAGACTAAGTAAGCTAGCAAGCAGTTTCCTCTGTGGTTTCTGCTTTGCGCATCTGCTTGAATTCCAGCTTCCCTCAGGGAAGGACTGTGAGCTGAAATAAACTGATTCCTCTCCTTAATTGCCTCTGATCAGTGTTCAAACACAACAGTAGAAAGAGACTAGTATGAGGCTCCAGGCCTTAGTTTAGGCTGCTGCTTCATGCAAGGACCACTACAGAAGGGGGCTGTGCCATACAGCCAGGTTGATCTGGACTCCAGAGCCCACGTTTGTCTCAGGCTCCACCTTCTGAGACTTTGTGGCTGTCTTTCAGCTCAGTCTCCTCAGCGTGGGCAGAGCTGAACGAAACTCCTTGAGGTTGCCTTATGGACCAAATAGGTTTGGGGCATAGGTGCCCAGCAGTGGTGGTTACAGTAATGTCCACTCTCAGGCTAAATACCAATATATGAGGTCCAATGCCCCCTCATGGGGAGTATCAGGCCTGTTCCTAGGCTTTGAGCTCACCGGCTTTTGAAGGAAGAACATAGTCACAGCTCCTATGAAAGGCTTGTCCACCAGCAGGGGCTCCAGAATGACACGCAGGGTCCCCTGCAACTGAAAGGCACAGAGAGCTGTGAGGGACCAGACCTCCTTTCTTCTCATACCTGCCACTCAGTTCATGAGACCTCATTATCACCCATGCCAATGCCACTGTCAAGGCCACCTGGGCCATGTACTGTCACTGAAAGGCCCATAGCTTATGTTCAGGGGCCTGTACATAGCTATGACCCTGCTGCTGGCCACCAAGAGCCACGAACTAATTATGTAGGCAGCTGGGGTGGCTGGGACACTGACGTGACTTCCAAATCTTGTCATGGATTCTGGTGAGGGACATTTCCACCTCCCAGACTACCTGGATCTCAGCGATGGCTCTCCCTCACTTCCCTAGGCATCCAAAGCCTTTGGAGACTTGACAGGTGGTTCCTGAGCCCAAGGAACAGTAAGGTTAGTGAAGCCCAGGGCCACTTGCTGGCTATGTGACCTCATAGCTGCTCCCAGGATGTCACCAACCCATCCATGTCTGGTACCATCATGTCCTTCCCAGCCCTGTTCCAGGGTGAGCTGTTTCCACTTCCCAGAGCCCACTGTGGGGGCTGCGGCAGTCGAGCCTCCTCGCTCACCTGGACGCCACTCACACCGCCACGGATCTTCTGAAGTTCCACGCTGATCTCACAGTCCCCGATGTAGCTGAAACAGAAAGAGTGAAGGCAGGAGAGGGAACAGCAGGCAGGACACTTACCCAGTGCCCCACAGCCACAGTCCTTGTTGCTGGCCATCAAGTCCCAGTTATCACCCAGCATGTCACTCATACCATAGCCTCAGACTTTCTTGGCCCCTCCCAGACTCCTGAACCTGACAGCTTAGGCATACCCCCACCTTTGTCTGTGACAACAGTGTCCTGAGATACTCCTAGCCCCAGGGCACCCATGGATGAGAAGAAGGGACTTCTGGTAAACACACTGTCCCTCTAACACTTCTGGGTCCCTGACCATGGGGACACAGGTTGTGTGAACCCGGGAACACTACACTTCTGTGTCTGGCCAAGGCCAAGGAATACGAAACTCTGAGAAGGAATGGCAGCCACGGGGGCTAGGTTCTGTCCTCTTAGCACACCTCCAGACAGACTTACTGCTTGAATCTCCCTTCCTGACCCCAAGGCCATCGTGAGCCTCACATGAAAGATGCCCACGGCCAGCGCAGTACACTGCCCACTGAACAGTCACTACTAAGAGTTGACCCTTTAGTTTCCCTGATATGTCAGAGGGCAGCCTCTCATCTCTGTGCTTAAAGTTCCCTGGCCTCAGCACAAATCTGTTCTTCTCTTGTCATGCCTGTTCCCTTTGGCCACCTCCTCCACAGAGGCTGCTCAGACCCTCCAGGTAAGCCCAGCCTGCAAGAAAGCTCTACTACCTGGCTGTGTTACACAGAGCTACTGTGTGTGGGGGGGTGGGGGGCAAGAAGCCAGGCTAAGGCTACAGAGTGAGCCAGAGTTGGCTATTTAGGGATAGTCATCTGCCCATCCTCTTTTCTACACCCAACCCTTTACAAAGACTTGGGTACCAGCCTGGAGGTGGCTGTGGTCCTAGGAAGGCTTTCATACCCCACAGCTGTGTGCACACAATCCACTCGGTCTCCACGCTGCTGTCTAGAGCTACCTTGCCTACATGTCCCAAGACAACCAGGACTCACCAGATCTGCAGGTCCAGGGTCACTTTCCTCCGGTTGCGTTTGTCCGTGTGTACCTTGACGCCGTTCACCTTGGGACACTGGAAAAGATGACAGAAGGGCTATGGGTCCCCTCCCTGCTTTCCCTTCCTGCCATAGCTATTTACCAGTGCTCTGTGAGGCCTTGACCTGGAGAAGCCACCAAGGAACAGTAGGGTCCTAGGTTGGCCTCATATGCCCACAGCTCAGCCCCAGACAGCAATGGAATGAGAGGAGTCAAATAAAGAAGTATGTTCTTACCGATAACTGGATATTAGCCATAAAGTACAGAATACCCATGATACACCCCACAGACCCAAAGCAGTTAAACAAGAAGGAAAACCCAAGTAAATATGCTTGAATCCCACGTAGATTGGAGAACAAAATAGTCATGGAAGCAGAGGAAGGGAGGGGTTTGGGTGGGAGAGGGTGGGGGAATAGGGGTGAAGAATCAGGTGTGGAAAGAGACAGGAGAGAGGCCCAGAAGGTCAGGAGAGAGAATGGAAATCTGCAATTGCTGGGGGTGGGAGGGTGGGCGGAATCTCAAGGCAGTCCCTGAGACCTGGGGTTAGGAGGCTCCAACATGGGTGACCTTAGCCAAGATGCCTAACAATGGGGATATGGAACCTGAAGAAACCACCTCCTATAGCCAGGCGGGACCCCCAGTGGAGGGGTAAAGACTCAAACCCACCCACAAACTTTGGATGCCAAATTTGTCCTGTCCAAAAAATAAAAAATAAAAAAATAAAATAAGTGCAGGGACAAAGATGGAGCAAAGACTGAAGGAATGGTCGGGCAACTGATAACCGGTCCAACTTGAGATCCATCCCATGGGCAAGCATCAACCCAACACTATTAATGATACGCCACTATGCTTACAGACAGGAGCCTAGCATAACTGTCCTCTGAGAGGCTCTACCCAGCAGCTGACTGAAACAGATTCAGATACCCACAGCCAAACATTGGATGGAGGTTGGGGATCCTTATGGAAGAGTTGGAGGAAGAACTGAAGGCTCTGAAGGGGATAGGAACCCCATAGGAAGACCAATAGTGTCTTCTAACCTGGACCCCTGTGAACTCTCAGAGACTGAGCTACCAACCAAAGAGCATACATGAATGAGTTGGACCAAGATCCCTGGCACATATGTAGCAGAGGACTGCCTTGTCCTGCCTCTGTGGGATAGGATGTGCTTCATCCTGCAGAGACTTGATACGCCAGGGTTGGGGGATACTGGGGATGGGGGGGCTTCACCCTCTCAGAAGCAAAGGGGAGGGGCTATGTGAGGGGAACTGGAAGAAGGGCGGTGTTTGGGATGTAAATTAGAAAGAGAGAGAGAAAGAGAAAGAGAGAGAGAGAGAGAGAGAGAGACAGAGAGAGAGAGAGAGAGAGAGAGAGACCAGTCACTCTGCCCTCACCCCCAAGGGTGGGACTTCAGGGGAAGATAGCAAGGTCTCCTGAAGAGAGTTTAACCTGAGTGTGGCTCAGGCAGGTAGGAGCTGGCCCCACATGGGCCTGAGGAGGGCCGGGTCACTGCCTGAGGGACGCAATCCTTTCTGTTTCCATCTCCCCTTCCGCCTCTGCTCACTGTTCTCTCAGGTACTCTGGTTAAGACTAATCAGTAAAAACTACATTTCATTTGCACCTGAATTAGTAATATGCATGCCACAGTGCTGAGGGGAAAGTTCACTGATCTGTTTAGCTCTTCAGAGAAAGAGGAGTATAAAGACAGGTACAAGGATCTATTTAAATTAAACACCGCAAGAGAGTAACATCTGTACAGTTTAGATGTCATTGAAAAATCCATTAAAATTTTAAATGTTTGGAAAAATTGGTAATAATTGGGGAAAAAAATCAGTCACACAAGGAAGGATTCCATTACATTTCTATCCACCCCACAGAAAGTGTCCTTTTAAAATAAATTATTGGTGTTGGAGAGATGGCTCCGTGGTTAAGAGCGCTTGCTGTTCTAGGAGACCAGGGTTTGATCCCCAGAACCTCACACAGAGGCCACCCTTCCCTCCTCCCCAGTCCTTTCTCTGGGAGCCTCTGGCACACACATGGCGCCCATAAACTCACTCAGGCACACACACCTATGTAAAATCTAAAAATGTATTAACCTCTGACTAGGTTCTCAGAGCATGAAGCATAAATACAGAAAAATGTATTAGAAGGATATGTCCAGGAGTTCATTATGAACAAAATGTTTACCCTATCTGTGACTAGTTTTCTCACATTTATTTCATATTTACTTGGTATGTTCAGTTTTAAACTCTTTGTGGTACCTGAAATTGAACCCAAGACCTTCCACGTGCTAAGCAACTTTTAATTTTATATTAGTGTTCTCTTGGACTCCCCAGAATGGTAAAAAGCTTGCACAGCCTGGCTCTGCCCTGGCCTCACTGGAGGCATGGGCCGGGGAGGGGCACTATGCTCTGTCACCGCCTCTCAGTGCCTGCTGGGAGCAGAGAATTGCTGAGCACCTCGGATGTTCAGGGACACACTTAGGGCACACATTCTATGTCAGGCAGGACAGCCCTGGCCCAGGCTCACAGGTGGACAAGGGCAGCAGGCTAGATTGTGGCTTCCACACATGGGACATTGCTCACTTCCCTTCAGAGGTCAGGCCTGTTGTTCATGCCCCACAGCAGCCCTTAGAAGCGGGTCCTTTCCTTTTATATGGTAGGCAACTGGAGCTTAGAGAAGGTAGGTCACTGACCCAAGCTAACTCAAGCACGGGGAATGCTAGAGATATTGGCAGATATGAAAGACGGGATAGGACAAATGCTCAGGGGCAACCTGGGATAACGCCATAGTCAGTGGAAAGAGGGGAAATGGGGGGGGGGGATGAGGAACGGAGAGGAGATGGGCATGATGTCCTAAGACCCTGACCTTCCTTGTGGGCCTGTCACAAACCACTAGACAAGAGGTGATCCCAGCAGGCACTGAGGTTTGCAGTGATCACCTGCCCATCTTTATGTCGAGCTGCCTCCCACAATTTCGAGAAAGAGGAGCTATTTCCCTCAGCTTCTTTCTGCTCTCTGGCCCTGGTTTCCATGGAACCTAGGAAGTTGGGTAGGAGGACAGGAGGGGAGGACTGTGCACTGAGGCTGACAGGCAGGGGCTATGGCTCTCTGGGGCCCAGAGGGATCCTTGTAATCAAGTGGCTGACCTGGTCTGGGAAGAACTGGGAAGTAAGGATGGAGAAAAGACTGCCCTGCAAGTCCAGGCTGACCTCAATGGGGCAGTACCAACCTTCTGCCCAAAGTAGAGCTTGGTGAAGGTGAAGGTTCTGAGGTGGATGCTCTTCTCCCGGATCTTGGGCTCCAGCTTCTCCCGGACCTTGTTCTCCATGATCATGCTTAGGTAGGGCCAGATCTGTATGATGATCTGCAGGGAAGGACAGAAGCCCTTGGAGGGTCAGACCCGTGCTGCAGACTGCAGATCCTCTGCAGCCTGGCCCCATGGGTAGAGTCCACAGCCCTCATGTTGCCTGCCCACTAGACTCCCACATAGCCATCAATCCATTCTGCAAACACCCAAGGTCAGCAGCAGGTCCCACTGCCAGGCAGAGGCTGAGGTGCACTTTGCAGGGTACCATGGAAACACACTTCCATTTAATTCAGTAATACAAAGACATTAGATTTGAGCTAAACCACATCCTTCCTCTTGCATTGTAGCTGATATACAGAGTAACAGATGTGAAGGGTTTAAGGAAAAAAAAAAAAAAAAACAGTGACAGAGGAGACTGATGAATTGTTTCCGGTGGGTATAATTTCTAAAAGCCAGCAAAGGTGGCCTTTGGTCCATTGCTGCACCAGGATGAGTCACAGGGCTGGTCTGAGAGCCACTTTTGGGACCAAGTTCCTTCTGATACAAGGGCCACCTGTACCCTTGCTCTAGTCCCTATGCAAATATCAAGTGTACTTATATAAACCCAGATAGTCTAGCATGCTACACACCCAACTGGTTGGTACAGCCTATGGCTCCTATGAACCTGCCCATCAAGTTACTGAGGTGAACGAATACTACAGGTCACCTGTAGTCATAGGTCTACACAGAGGAAGTGTTTGTAAACAGAGCCGAGCCTAGAAAAGACATGGCTGAAACACTAGGCAGGAAATGCTCAGCGCCATTACAATCAATGGGACCACTACAGTGTTTTGGTTCATTGTCGACAAAAAATGATGTCGTGCAGACACGGCTATACAATGATCATATTTTCCCAAAATGATATTGCCACAATGTTTTTAATTTTTTAAATCATGTGTGTGTACATGTGTTTATGTGCGTGTGTGCGTGTGTGCATGCGTGTGTGTGTACTTGCACCATAGCACTCATATGAGGTCAAAGAGTCTGTTCTCCCCAACCATGTGCGTTACAGGGGTGGCCAAGCCTCTTTACCCACTGGGCTATTGCACTATCAAGGCACAGTGTTTTTAACTGACCTATAGATTCTCTCCATTTCCTTTTTTAGCAGTCATGGACATTTTCTATTTTAGCAGATGTGAAGTGAAGATGTTGGGTCACAGGGGCAAGTGACAGTAGGAGTGCAGGCTTTAGGCTTCAGTATAAAGGTGCCCCTCCCCCACTGTGTTCCTTCACATGATCACAGCAGAGCCTGAAGTTATAGGACCTGGGGCTCATCTGCCCACTTTCTCAGAGGCCTCTCCCATGCCATCTCCCTGTGTTCTCCAGAGCTTCTGGCACACACCCTCATACGAAGTTCACATCCACAGCTGCCTCCAGGGCCACACAGCATTCAGTGTCAACGCAGGCTTTGCAGTGACCATGACCTAGCTGGCATGCACAGGAAGGGCCCTGCAGAGGGCATCCTAGAAGCCTGGTACCCAGCTATTCACCATAGAACCCAGGTCACTCCTATAGCAGGGAGCCATTTCCTCTAAACTCTTCCTGGAGGCTGGGGGCAGTTTCTGATGCACTTGGAAATGAGATTTCCAGGAATGTGAGGTTCTCAACCTTAGCTTAACAACCGTAAGGAGTGTTGGCTAGTACCTGACCTAAGTGAGTGCTGCTGTGGTCCAAGTCTCCTCCAGGGTTAAGGAGAGTCTGAGAGTCAGGAGTCTACAGGAACAGGCTGCAGGGGAGCCCTCACAGGTCATGCCAGGGGCATGGGACTCAGGTTGCTCATCTGGAAAGTCAGGGTTCCTGATGCACATGGGTCAGAGGCAGGACATGGAGCAGTTATGGCTAACAAGGCGGAGTTCCCTTAGGTGGCCTTCTGCCAGTGACCCATACTCACCCCGGGCCTAGGCAGGGATCAGAATCACTTCCATTTCACAGAGAAGGAAACTGGCTCAGAGAGGTTGGGCAAACTGTCCAAGGTTTCACAGCAGTGGTTTTACAGCTGGGCTAGGAGCCACATGGAATCCAGATGCCGTGTCTAATTGGCATGGTCCTTTACTTAATGGTCTCAAGGGGAGGGAAATAAGGATTGTACTTTTCTCTATAAATTTTCTCTACTTTTTTTTTTTTTTAGCTCTTTCCCCTCAGTTCAGATATTAATTAAAAACTGATTAAAAGGGGTGGCAGGAGGAGGAAAGGGAGGAAGATTTTTCTGTGAATGAACCAATGGGGGACACCTGTCACTCAAGCTCTGCATAGAAGGGCCTGTCACTCAAGCTGAGCAGTGGAGGAGACTACCACTCAGGCTCCATAGTAGAGGAGCCTGTCACCCAAGCTCAACCTGTCACTCAAGCTGGGCAGTGAAGGGGCCTCTCTGTCCATCCCTTACAGGAGAAGTACTGTCTGAGGTTTGGGTCTGCATAGCGATTCCACCAGCATTGCTCAGGGACTCCAATGGTGAGTAACTGAAGGGCTGCAGTGGGGATGCCCAGGCCTGCAAGGACTCCAGCTGCCCTGTCTGCCCCCATCCCTGTCTGCCCCCCATCCCTGCCCACCCACAGCCTTACCTTATTGGCCCACTCCACACGCTCCACATCTGGGAAATGTATCTAGAAAAGAGAAACCCCAAGAGGAATTTAGGCAAGAGCCACATGCCCCTAGCAAGAGGCCTGGTAAAGTCGGGTCCTGCTGCCTGGAAGGTAGGTGGCTCTGTGAGTTCCCACCCCTTGCCTATGTCTGGGCTCCTCCCTCTGCAGAGGTCACACGGATGCCCTCAGTATCCACCACACAACTGGCCCAGGCACTTCACAGCCAGTTTTCTCTAACTCTGCTTTGATTTCACAGAAGTGCCTTCTAGGCCGGAGGAAGACTCTGGGAATTTCTCTTTCCCCTTGGTCTCCAGTCCACCTATGGTAAGGCACACTGGAGACCGCTCCTTTGCTCATGCGCTATACACCCCACCCCTCACTGCCACTCCTCCTGGTCAATAAGCAAGTTTGCACCTCACAAATTTTATTTATTCATTTCAAGGAGGCAAGCGATATATTTTATGTCCACAACAACACCACCCAGCAAATACAAAACTTAGCTAAACAAAAAAGAAATTCAGAATTTTATCAGGAAATGTCACCACTCCTTGACAGCCATCTTCAATAGGGTGCCATTTTCATAGCCACTAGGGGGTGGTGTGTGGCCATAAAGTACCTACTATCCTTCTCTTTACTCTCGGGAGTCCCCACCCATGCCCCTGTCTCCAGCAAAGAGGACCCACGGGCCTTGTCACATAGCCACTTAGCTTCCTCTAGCTCCCAGCCACTCTTCCTGCTCCTGGTGGGGTCCCAGGATGCAAATTCACCTCCACATGACTTGCCTTAACCCTGTGATATCCTCTGGGCCTCTTAGTCCAACCACCCACCAAGGTCCTGCACATGCTCGTTTCTGGGGTGTCAAACAGTCACCCTCACTCAACCTTCCCTGTTTTCTGGGACTGCTGTTTGTCACTATTTGTCCCACACTTCACTTCTGGGTTCCCCAAGTAGAGAACAGATGTCCCTCTTGGGTGTCTGATGGCTTTCCGTTGTAAAATTCAGTACACTTTATTGAGTATTGGTCTCACACCCTCTCCCCACCAGTCTGGAAATGCGTAGCTCCCGGCTGCAACCTTCCCCTATCATAGAATGTCCTAATAAACACTTGTGGGATGAAGGAACATGAATGAACGTTGAATGGATACATGCAGGCATGAAGGTAAGACTCTTGCTCTCAAAGAGTACTCAGGGCTGTGAGGGAAACAGTATGCAGAGAACAGACCAGCTGAGCACAGGGCAAGATAGAGACAGAATGAAAGGTCAGGAGGGGTCCTTCAACCCAGCCCTTACTGGCACAATTGATTTTTTTTGCTGGACCATTTGCTCTCCATCCAAAGCCTGCCATAATTCCTGCTCTGGCACACAGTGGGTGTGGATCCTTCCACATTCCCTACCCAGGTAGTTCTACATCCTTGGGAGCTGAGTTGTCCTGTGTCTGGACCCTGGAGGTTGATCCAGCCTGGCAGGTCTAATGATGGCCACCCACGGGAGCTGCCCAAGAGTAGATTCCTAAACCGCCCGGCACCGCCTGAATCAGAGTGCACTGGGGTGGGGCCCTCTGACTTATTTTTAACAAGCTTCTGCAGTGATTCCAGAGCTCAGTCGGGGCTGGCTCTGAGATATCAAGGAACAGCCCACGCCTTGTGTTATGGTGACCCACACCCGAGAGTGTGGGAGCAACAAAACGATCACACTCACATTCCTGAAGTTGCCATGGTCCCTCTCTTGGCTTACCAAACCTGCCTTCCAAGCTCTTTACCAAAAGGCCATTCACAGGTGGCCCCTGGACAGCAATTCCATCTTACAATACAAGACGGCTAATGCATCCACTCTGGTGCATACTCCAGGGGCTGGGGGTGCTCCCTCAGCCGGGATCTCAGCACCCATCTTCAGCCTGGTGAGTGGGCACACAGGAGCCAATCCTCTGCACCCAGTGGACCAGAGACAGAAGCCTGACGTTAGCAGGCTCTGGTGTGGAAAGGCCGTCAGCCTCTTTCCCATGAGAACTGGTCTTTTTCCATCTTTCTGAAGAAGCCTCTCCCCATGCCAAATTCTCAAGGCTACCCTAAGTTTTTGTCTGTGGCTTGTATATTCAGAACTTACTCTCCTGGGCTGGTGAGATGGCTCAGTGATTAAGAGCACTGACTGCTCTTGCAGAGGTCCTGAGTTCAAATACCAGAAACCGCGTGATGGCTTACAACCATCTGTAATGAGATCAGATGCCCTCTTCTGGTGTGTCTGAAGACAACTACAGTGTACTTACATATAATTAACAAATAAATTTTTAAAAAAAACCATACTCTCCCTGGAATTTTTTTAATGGGATAAGGTTAAGGATATAATTTTATGTCTCTGTCTCACTTTACCTAAGGCAGTCTTGACCACCATACAACAAAGCTGGGTGCGCACACCCTTCCTGCATGGTCTGGAGTGCATCTCTAGTCAAGCTTCAACCCCACTGGTGGGTTTGCCTCTTCACACTTTCAGTTACCATCTTCTCAAAATGACCTGGGGCAGAGAGATCCTCACTTTTTGTTTTCCAAACTTAGATAGTGGCACCAGCGTTAGAGGCATTGCTGTGATAAAACACCTGAGGCAATCAGATTATAAGGAAGGAAAGGTTTACCTCAGCTCCCCAAGCCCCAGGATCCCATCAGAGAACACCCACAATGTACTAACTTCCTTCCAGATTAGTCCATTGTAGAAAGTATTTGTTCCCCCACAGGAATACTGGTCAGATAACATTTTCTTGCAGTTATTTAAAAAAAAAAAAAAAAAAAAAGTCAGCGTTTTACTGTCTGAGAAACTTTGCTAAAAATTAATAGTTCTAATTGTTTCTTGGTTTTCCTAGGTTATTTATTGGATTTTAGTCATGTATTTATTTCTTTTAGGCAGGGCCTTATGAGGCTCCAAAGTTGCTACATAGCTAAGGCTGGCTTTCAGTTCCTGAGCCTCCCACTTCTGCCCTCACAGGCCGGGATACAGATACAAGCTTTCTCTCATTTCCATCCCCAGTAACAATCCTTATCTTCCTTTCTAGCTGCCCGTGCCTTCCACATTTCCTGGGCTTTACCTTATCAGCCAGCGCCTACCTTTGATAAGCAGCAGTGGGGGGAAAAAAAAAATCTAGTGTCTCTGCCTGGGTTCAAGGAAAGGCTCTCGGGTCAGCTCGTGTCAAAGTAGGGGAGAGCTCTCCCAATCTCCTGTGTGCTTTCATTACACAAGGGCATTTAGGATATCCTAACAGTGTCTATTGTCTACTGAGATAACCTTGACCTTTCATAGTTACCCCATGAGCGTCTCCGCTAAAGTGGCCATGTGTTTTAAACAGAGCCGGCTCTCACTCAACAAGAGGGGACCGTGCATGATGCTGGAAACCTAGCCATCTACCCAGGACTGTGAAGTCCTGGATCTTGGAGGAGAACCAGTAACTGTGACTTAACTAAACCAGCATAAACCTTAACTACATTCTAAATATTTGTCCCGATACCCACAGGAAAGTGTAGTCCTTACCCTTTATCAAGGAAACTTCTCTCCACCACAGATGGAGACCATTACAGGAGAGTACAAGCAGCCAACAGATACAGCTACAAAACAACCCCTGCACCTAAGGCTCTGGGGCCATTTGCAGAAGAGGGAGCAGGGACAGACAGTAACAGTCAGAGGATCAAAGCCCATCCCACCCCACCCGTGTGTGTGTGTGTGTGTGTGTGTGTGTGTGTGTGTGTGTGTGTACATTCATGTAGAAGCCAGAGGCCAATACCTGGAGTATTCCTCAGTCATGCTCCATCTTAAATTTCAAGATGGGGTCTCTCATTGAACCTGAAGCTCACCAGTTCAGCTAGATCATGGGTTCTGTTCCCAGCACCCACACAGTGGCTCACAATCGTCCCTAACTCCAGTTCTAGGGAATCTGATGCCCTCTTCTGACCTCCCTGGGCACCAAGCACACACATGGTGTGCATACACATGTGTTGACAAAACACACACGAAATAAAATGAATAAACCTAGTAAGAAAAAATGCATAGATTTTTAAGATTTCTATAGCTCTCTACTGCTGTTTAATATTATTTCTTTATGGTGTGAACCAAGACGGAATCTATTGATAATTCTTCAGTGGGCTGGTACACAAGTAACTTCTGTGACCGCTCCAAAGGTGATTTGTTAATTATGTCTTACTAATATGTTCTGCATTGTGTTATTTGTTGCTTGATCAGCTGTTCTCAGAGAGGGACAGGGAAGGATTTCCAAGCCCATTCACTTCCCCATGGCCGTTGCCAGCTTGGACTTCAGGTTTGTATTGTGAAATCCATTTGCCGGTGATGGCATCTAATTAGCACCCTGTGCGAGCATGCATCACCCTTTACGGCCTTCAGACTTGTGTTAAACTCCATGTTGTCTAATGTGACAGCTGCTAAGTTAAGTCTTTTCTCGTTGCCAGGTTGCTCAGTTGTGGCTTTTTCTATGCCATTTTCAACATTTTTTAAAAATGATTTTGAATCGTGTGTGTGTGTGTGTGTGTGTGTGTGTGTGCATATGGAATAGGTATACCTAAGTGCAGAGTCTGAGGAGGCCAGAAGAGAGCTGTGGGTACAGGCCCATGTTGTGGGCATTCAACACGGATGCTGGGAGCTGAGCTCAGGGCCTCTGCATAAACAGTAACTTCTCTTAACTGTGGGACCCTCTCTCCTGCCCTCAACAGTTTGGTTTTCATAAGTTTTCCTTTTATTAGTTTATGAAAAAAATTAGATTTGGGACTGGTTGGCGATGGCAGTTGGTAAAGACACCTGCTGCTAAGGCCTGATGATCTGAATTCATTCCCTAAAACTCATGGTAGAAGGAGAGAGCCAACCCTCCCGAGTTATCTTTTGTTTCCACTTGTTTACACACACACACACACACACACACACACACACACACACACACACACACAGAGAGAGAGAGAGAGACAGAGACAGAGACAGACAGAGACAGAGACAGAGAGACAGAGAGAGACAGACATACAGATAGACAGAAAGACAGCACAAAAATAAGAAAATAAAATAGGAAGTTTAGAGTCTTTACAAACCAACCAGGTCCCATTATGATATTTTAAACTGCCCTTAACTCTCTCCCTGCTTCTTCCCGTCCCTCCTTCCCCCATGCCCCCTCCTCCCCTGTGCTCTCACCCCCACCCCCGAGAACCTCCTTTCCACTCTCATGTCTTGTACAGCTTTTATGCCTCGCCCCTTTCTTAACCCTCCTGCTCCTCTCTCACAGTCTCCTGTTGAGTTCCATAGTCTGCAGCCATGCTCACATCTCTTTGTTTGCATAAACAGAAACACTAAGTGTTAGGATCCACTCACCAGAGAGCATGTGATTTTTGTCTAAGACTTGGTCACCTTATTTAATACCTTCCAGTCCCACCTATTTTCCTGAAATTATTACAATTCAATTTTTCTTAATAGCAGAGTAAAATCCCACTGTGTATATACACCACTGTTATGTTATTATCCATCTGTCATAGGCTAGACGTCGAGGCTGGGTCCATTCCTTCGCTACTGTGAATACTGCAGCAATAACTGGGATGTGCAGCTGTGTCTATGGTGGCACACAGACCCTCTGGGTATCCACCAAGGAGCAGTGTAACTGGGTCAGATGGTTGTTCTAGTCTTAAGTTTTGGAGGAAGCTCCCCGATTTCCCTAGTGTATACTCCACACTAGAGTATACTCCTGCCAGCAGTAGATAATGAGGCCCATATCCTACACGCTGGTCAGCATTTGCTATTTGTTTTTGTGATCATAGCCATTCTGACTAGGGTAAGATGGAATCTCAAAATGGTTTTGATTTGCATTTCCCTGATGACTAAGGATGCTGAACATATTCACTGGCCTTTTTGTGTTTCTTCTCTCGGGAACGATCTGTTCATTTCATTAGCCTGAATATTAACTGGCAGTTTTATGTTTTTGATGAACTTTTGCAGTTCCTTACCTATGATAGGTTATCAATCCTGCCTGGGGTATTAGCTGGCACAGACTTCACCCATTCTGTGGGCTGTTTCCCCTGCTGCTACTTACTCTTGCTGTGCAGAAACATTTTAACTTTGAGTGGTTACATTTGTTGCTTCTTGTGCTGTTAGGAGTCTCATGCAGAAAGTTCTTGCCTAGACCTACAACTTCTTCCACTTGTAATCCCTTTGTTCTCCTCTAGCAGTTTCAGAGTTTGGGTTTTTTTTTTTTTTTTTTTTTTTTTTTTAAGTCTCTGCTGCGTCTTTGGTTGATTTTGAGCATCGTGTGAGATGCTGGTTGGCTATCCAGCATCCCTGCATATTTGTTGAATACACTCTCCTTTCCCCCCCAGTGTATGCTTTCTTAATTTTTAGATTTATTCATTTTATTCTACATGAATTTGCCTGCATGTGTGTGTACATAGTGTGCATACATGTAAGTTACCTGCATATGTGTGTGCATAGTGTACATGCTTGGCATGGTACTTGCAGCTGATGGCTCTCTGGCGTTTCCTAAGTAGAGTTCCTTCACCAGAAGACAGACTCAGCTCTCTCCTGCCAGAAACCCATTAGACTAAAGATAGGACCGAGCTCTAAGCCTGGGTCAGCAGGACTGACCTGGAATGTGGGCAAGATCAGGGTTCCCCAGATGGAGGAGACTTTGAACCAACCCAGTTGTGATCAGCCATCGTAAAGCTGGCTCTCCTAGGCAGCTGATGGCAAGATGCCTACAGAGCTGATGGAGGCGGGCTAGCCAGGAAGTGGAGCACTACCAGCCTGAGTGCTTGGGTCACCATGGAAACAGAAAGCAGGGAGCCATAGCCCAAGCTTAAGAGCCATTGAGCATACTCTTGCAGCATTTAGAGGCAGCAGAACCTAACAGGAAAACATCCCTTACCTGGGGCCTTTTCACAGCAAGGGTTTGATTGGCATCTCCCCTGAGTTGCTGAAGCACCAGGATAGTCTGAAGAGACATGGGGCTTTAGTTTTCATCCTTATCTAACTGTGTGTGTGTGTGTGCTCATGAGCCTATGAAACCACAGAGAAATGATAACATGTATTATCTTTCTGTTACACTCACATAAAATTCCCAAGTTTCGGAGGAGCAGAGAGGGCAGCAAAGGAAGATAGAGGGTGGCTCAACACGGGACAGAGACCCTCGACCACAGAGCTTCTGTTCCAGTGCTCCAGGAAGAGGAGTCTCTGGGATCTTTCTGGAAGTGGTTCTCAGACATTTACAGAAAATCAAAGCAGGAAACCTCCGGGGATGTTCTGTAAGCTGGGGGCTTTCTCTTAGGCCCTCAGGGGTTCTGATTCCAGAAGGCTGGCCTCCACACGCCCAAGCACGCCCCAGGCATGGTTCTGATCTTGGTGGTGGGTGGGGAAGAACAAGGAGGCCATGCTTTCCTGATTGAGGGTGTTGGGGGAGTCTTCTCAGACTGAGGAGGAGGCAGTTCCTCTTTGGCCTCTGGCCTTGCTTCCAAAGTCAGTGCCTGGATGTCAGCTCTCCTGGGTGACATAGCAGTCACTAAATGTTTGCCCTCTGGGTCTTAGCTCTTCCTTTACAGGGCCCTTCTAGGAAGAGCTGGAAGGCAAACTCTGGGTATGATTGCTGTGACTTTGCTTGCCCTACCAGACCTGCCTCTGCAATGGAGAGTGTAGCCAATGGTCTTTGGCCTCAGATTAATTTCTGCTCTGCTCATATACATGGTCCAGGGATACAGGAAGTAAGGCTACCTCTAAGTGTGTTAGGGCTCTGGCCAGCTTCATTCCCAAAGAAACTTGTACACTATCCCAAACCATGCACCACAGACAAGACTGTGTCTTTCAAAACAGGCCTGGTACATGGCCCAACTCCCAGGGCCATCCCTGGGGTGCATGGAGAAGCCAGAAAGTCAGAGGACAACTTGGGGGAGCCAGTTCTCTCCAACATATGAGTCCTGGGAATCAAATTCATGCTGATAATTTTACCAATGACAGTTGACTAGAGGTAATGAGAGTTTGAGGAGGAAAACCTGAGCAAGCTCAGATTCAAGTCAAATCCTCAAGCAGACAGAGTCTGTCTTAGACACTGTACCCATCTTTAGGTGGAGATGTCTAAAACCTACTTAATACAACCTTTGGGGACAGTGATTCCAAAGCAGTGAGGAAATAGAGCCCAGAGTGACTATAAAGTCTCATCTTGAAGGGTCTGGTTTGAGTGTCTGAGTCTCTATGGAGGCTTGGACCACTGGACCTTCTCAGGAGGAGGCAGGATGCTGGATGAGGCATCACTTAAAGAGTCTTCCTGTCTCTAGGTGGATTCTGCTTCCTTCCTCTCATAGGGTTGATAACTCCTTCTATGAAACAGTATAGATAGGTCTAGGCATGCATGCACATGCATGCACATGTGCGCGCGTGTGCGCATGCATGCACATGCACACACACACACACACACACACTTACTTGCTTGCTGGCTCAAACCAATGCTGCTATCCGCATCTCAAGGTCAGATGAGACCTTGGGTAGTACCATTTTGGGTACTATGCAGAGACGTTTTGCAAAAGCTAGCCACTGGTCCTCATGCTGCTGCGACTGGGACTGGAGACCACACAGCAGGGGCTGATCCAGAGCTTTTTTGGGAGATCAGTCCCCCGATTTCCCTCACTTTTCTCAGGGGGAGGCACGGCCCCTAACTTTCCCCCTTTTTGTTACCAGGAGGCAAATATTTAGTCATGAAAACTCCCATTTTTACTTTTCGTTTTGAGACAGATCTCATTAAACAATCCAGGCTAGACTCAAACTTGCTGCCCTCCCTCCTCACCCTCTTGAATCTGGAGACTGCAGGCGTGTGACACACCTGGCTGACAACTACTTTTAAATTGACCCCTTTCTGCTTTAAATTACCCTGCTAAACATGCTCTCAGAAAAATAATTGCTCTGCCAACCTGTCTGGCCCTATCCTGTAATCCGCAAGCTCTTAATAACACACCCAGCTAGCAAACTGGTCTAAACCAGCTGGAACTGAACAGAAAGATCAGCTGGAACTCCAATAGTGGCCATCAATGACCTGATCGATGCCCAGCAGCCTGCTAAGGATAAGGACTCAGAACTGTCCACAAAGTAGGTTTTCTCAGATGTGATGTGCACGTGTTACGCTTGTGCATGTGTGTGCGTGGGTATATGTGCATATGTATGTGAACCAGAAATCAACACTGGGTGCCTACCCTATTTTTTAAAACCTTTTTGGTTTTTAGTATTTAATTTATGTGCATTAAAGTGTGTGTGTGTGTGTGTGTGTGTGCGTGCGTGCACATGCATGCCTAAATGCATATATGTACAAAGTGTGCAGCAGGCACCAATGGAGGTCAGACGAGGCATTGAGTCCCTTGGAACTAGAGTTGCAGATGGAGTGCGCTGCCATGTGTGTGCTGGTCACCAAATTAAGGTCTTCTTCAAGAGCAGTCAGTACTCTTAACCACTGAGCCATCTCTCTAGCCCCCACCTTATTTTCTGAGGCAAGGTCTCTCACTCGACCTGGGGCTCACCATTTGACAAGCCTGGCTACCCAGTGAGTTTCAGAGGTCTACCGTTCTATACCCCAGCAATGAGGTAACAGACAGACGAGTGGCCACACTCAGTTTTTATGTGGGTCTGAGTTCAGGTTCTCATGCTTGCAAAGGAAGCACTAACCACTGGGCCATCTCCCCAGCCCCTGAGCGGGTATTCCAGGAGCCCTCAGTGATAGTGTAAGCTGCCAGAAAGGTCGGTGAGCTAGACAGGTTTGACAATACCTAGAGGTTAAAATCATTATCTTCTTGCTCATCAGACTAATAAAGGCCTGAAAATAATAGCCACTGAGGCTGGTGAGTGGACAATGACCTGGACAAATGTCTCCTTAAATGTTTGTAAGCTTGAAGGAGAGCTAGTGTCAAACTTTCTTCTACATATTTACCTTTCTACCCGTACATTAGTAAGACTCTCAACCCTCATCAGAGAAACTTCTTGCAGTGAAGAGCAGTTAAAGGGCAGAGACTCACGACTGGTCCGAGTGCCGAGAGTAAGTGGACCTTAAGTGGGCCATCCACGCTCCCAAGATCAGGGAACATCACAGAAGAAGGGGCAAGAAGATCATACGAGTCTGCAGTTGCAGAGAACCTGCTGCAAAACAGGGTCTTTGGGGCCTGACAGAACCATTGCCCTCGTGAATGTGGAGCCCCTGCGGTTGCCTGATTAAGACCTGCGCAAGATCAAGCCAGTCAAAGCTTCAGCATGGACGGGGAAGTGGTCACAAATCCCACCCCTAGCTGAGGAGCTACCGGTAGCTGAAAGCTGCTGGAATAGGCCGTTAGTTTGTTTCAGAGTGCAGCCATGCTCTACCAGGGGATGGTCCTAAAGCCATGCTCTACCAGGGGATGGTCCTACAACCAGGCACATACAGGCGGCACCAGCATGGCACTCACATCATATCAAAGAACCTTCTTCTTGCACTAGACTACAAGCAGGACCCACAGCCAGTCAAATGCAGAGGATAGGTGCCCATGGGGTACCTATGGGATGATCATGGGACATCTGTAACACAACCTCACACCCAAGGTTCAGGAAACACTGTAAAAGGTGGGCCAGAAAGACTGGAAGAGCCTAGGGACAAGGACTGCTTCATGACCGTTTCTTCTGGTCAGGACAGGAATGTTGTTCCCACATTCTCAGAAACACGGCTACCTGCCCAAGAATCACAAAGACTCTACCACTTGACAAGCAAACATGGATGCAGAACAAGTTAACAAGGCCCCAACCTCAGATGGAGAGGTAGAGGCAGTCAATGGCCGCCAAGGAAGGGAGAGGCAGTTTTGTGGTATTCCTTTTTTTAAGAATGATATCCCAATCCCAAGGTGTTAGCCTTAAACACACGCAAATAAGGGCAATATTAACTGGACTCGTAGGATATGTGTGTATAACAAAAATAAATATAGACAAAGACGTTATGCATTCAAGAGGAGGTGTTGAGTGGAGGGAGACATGGGAGGAGTTGAATGGGGAAAGAAAAGGGATGGAAAAAAATGCAAAATACAGTGTGATTTTAAAGTCATCAAATAAAAACAACCATCCAGTTGGGAGAGGTGCATGTTGGCAGAAGCTGGTCAGGGAGGAGTTAAAGTCGGAAGGCGATACGAGAAAATATATTGTTCATATGTAGGAAATTCTCAAAATAACAAGTAAAAATATGTGTTTAAAATGATCAATGATCACAAGCTTTGATAGGAGTCTACACTAGGGAATTGAGGAAAAGTGACTAAGGTCTATACAGCAGTTATAGTGTCATTAGATCAGAGGACTTTTATTTTTTATCTACTATTGTGTTTCCAGATTTTTAAATTTTATGTGTGTTTTACATGCAAGTATGTCTGTGCATCATGTGTGTGTCTGGTGCCTTCAGAGTTGAAAGAGGGAATTAAAGTCCCTGAAACTGGAGTTACAGACAACTGTGAGCTGATATGTCGGTGCTGGGAATTGAACCCAGGTGTTGTGGAAGAGCAGCCAGTGCTCTTAACTGCTGAGCCATCTCTCCAGCCCAACAGGTTTTTAACTGAGGGCTGCTGAGCGCTGAGCCCCCGAGCCAGGAGCAGAGAGGACAGAAATGCAGCAGCAGCCTTGCCTTGGGAGAGCATTCCATCTGGAGGAAAGTCAGATGCACAGTACAAGTCAGCTCAGGAGCATAAGTGCTCTGCAGGAGCCTGAGCCCAAGGAGCTGCTCTGAGGGTAAGATGTAGGAGACTCAGACTGGTAGATCAGAGGGAGAAACTCCAGGCAGACCTAGGAACCTTAGCTGGCCTTATAGGGAAACTATGAAAATACACCGTCAGTAGTAAAGAAACAGTCAAGTAACTGACCGTATAGTTATATCATAGAAAGCTTTTACTAGTGTTCTCAGAGAACGTTTTAGTAGGCTAAGACTATACAAACAATGATGATGCTGGAGAGGTGGCTTTGCAGTTAAGAGCACTGGTTGCGCTTGCGGAGAACCCACATGGTGGCCACAACTACTATAGCTGTAGTACCAGGGGATCCAACACACTCTCTGGTCTCCAAGGGCATCATCAGGCATGCATATGATGCGCACACATACATGCAAGCAAACATTCATGCCCATAAAATAGAAGTGAATCTTCTTTTAAAAGAATATTAAAAATTAAGGAACAGTAATGAGTTCATTTGGCTTTTAACTTTCACATACAGTCCGTGCACAGAAGCGTCCTCAAATAGAACCCTGTGTGGAGGACCTGTGGGCCTTCCAAGTCTACTTTTGTACCTTCTGTCCAAGGGGGATACATCTACATTCATAGATCAGAGAGGCAGGTTTTGAACTAGTTTATAACCATATATTTAAAAAAAAACCAACAATAACAAATGGCGAGGGAATATTCTAAAAGGTGTTCAACGTCCTTAGCCACTGGGAAAGGCAAATTAAAGCTACTTCAGTTGAGATGACTGTCATCAAGAAAACAAGTGACAAATGCTGGCACAGGAGGATGTGGGGAAAGAGGAAACCTTATTCGCTGCTGATGTAAACTTGTGCAGCTACTATGGAAACCTGTGTGGTGGCGGGAGGATTTCTAGTGATGTGAGGCACCTGTACCTCTCTTTGGCCTACACCACAAGGACTCCAAGTTGGCAGACCCAGAAACCCTTTGCACATCTGTTTACTGCTGCACTGTTCACAACAGCTGGGAACTGGAATTAGCAAGAAGAACAGACAGCAAAAACGTGGTCCAAATGTGTATGCACAGCCATAAAGACAGACAAAATCAAGGCCTTTGCAGGAAAATACTGGAAAGCACTGTGCTACGTGAAACAAGCCAGAAACAGACAGCTACCACGGCTTCCTTCACATGTGCGGTCTAGACTTAAAATTACACATAGGGCATATGTACACGTATGGATTTGCATATGTAGTCATGAAACCAGAAAGGGGATCGTGGGAGCGGGGGGAGGGACATAAAGGGAGTTGGTAGGGTTTTGGAAGGAGAAAAGAGGTGGGTAATATGAATACACGTGATATGAAGAAAGGGGTACCAGGGGAGGTAAGGGAACCAATGAGAGGGGAGTAGGACACCAAGGGGTGGGGCAGCAGTGTGTGGGGGGATCAGAGAGGGAGAGGGGCAGTAGGGGGGGGGACGATGAGAATAAAGTATAATGGCATACATATATGAGAAGGCCACAATGTATTTGTACTGGCTAGTTTTGTGTGTCAACTTGACACAGGCTGGAGTTATCACAGAGAAAGGAGCTTCAGTTGGGGAAATGCCTCCATAAGATCCAGCTGTTAAGGCATTTTCTCAATTAGTGATCAAGGGGGGAGGTCCCCTTGTGGGTGGTGCCGTCTCTGAACTGGTAGTCTTGGTTCTATAAGAGAGCAGGCTGAGCAAGCCAGGGGAAGCAAGCCAATAAGTAACATCCCTCTATGGCCTCTGCATCAGCTCCTGCTTCCAGACCTGCTTGAGTTCCAGTCCTAACTTTCTTTGGTGATGAACAGCAGTATGGAAGTGTAAGCTGAATAAACCCTTTCCTCCCCAAGTGCTTCTTGGTCATGATGTTTGTGCAGGAAAAGAAACCCCGACTAAGACAGTATTCTAACCTTGACATTTTGAAAAAATTAAAAATTTGAAGGGGAATTTTTTTAATTAAAAATAAATGCATGCAAAGGGACAGGTGGCAGATTGTGGGATTTTGAAATGGTCCAGAGCAGTTCCTTGGTTTCAAGGACACATGACACATAGTTATAAGTAGGGTAGGAGTGGCCTTGTCTTCCTGCAGAGTGTGTAAGACCTGTGAGACTAGAGAGAGTCAAGTCTCATATAGTCAGTTGGAGCACAGGGTGTGTCAAAAATGTTGCTTTGTCCCTATAACAGGTCGCATTGGGGTGCAGGATGGGACAACCTGCCTCGGTATTTATCAAGGAGGAGGGAGAAAAGGAAGTCCTGCTTCCAGTACCTATGAGCAGCTCTGTACTGAGACTCTATGTTCCCAGAGATAGGAAGCCCTGGGGCTCAGTGGGGAGAAGGAAGATGCTAGAGTTTGGATATGAAGTGTCCCCCAAAAAGGCTTAGTCTCCAGTGTGGCTGCGTTCAGAGGCGGAGCTTTGAGGAAGTGGCTGGATCACCAGGGCTCTGACATCATGAACCGATTAGTCCCTGGTAGAGTCACAGCTCAGTGACATTGCTGGGAGATGAGGGAAACATGAGGAAGTGGGACCTGGCTGGAGGAAACAGATCACTGGAGGCATGCGTTGAAGCTTATGTATTGTCCCACCCCTTCCTCTCCACGTGCATAGTCTATGTCACACTCACGCTCACACTGCCAAAATGGACTCCCTAACCTTTAGCCTGAATTTTGTGGATCTGGCCAACTTTGGCCAGAAATCACTGGGCTAGTGAGACAAATCAATCAATCTTTCCTCTAGAAACTGTTCCTCTAAAGGTATTTGTCAAAGTGTTAAAACTATCACAGAAAGGCAGGCTAGGGTCCCCAGCCCCTGTTCACCAACCAATACAGTTAGATTGTGATCCTCATGTTGTGACCCTTAACAATTCTTCACGAGGACGCTCATACCTTCCTAAGTTACCAGGGACATTGCCACAGAAGTGCCACCTCTGCTTGCTTCTGAGGTGCTCAACAAGAGGAAGCTAGCTAGCAATTGGCTTCATTCCTTTCTGTCCAGCGGGGAGGGGCCTACAATACAGGAGGGCAGTGCTTGTCCCCACCCACAATACTAATCTGCATCTACCACGTGACCTCCAGGTCACTCAGGCCTTCGCTTACAGGAGAGGTTGCTCCAAATACTCCTAAGCGTGAATCAGAACTTCTAAATGAAACCACAGGCAATCTCGGGTGAATTTGAATTTTGTGAGATATTGTTCTAGAATCCGCATCACTTACCAAACCAGTGGGAAGTTTTGGGTCAAGTCTCCCATCCTTCCCAGAGTCCTCAACTTCAACGTCATAGTACCTCTGCTTCTAGGAAGGTTTCCTGGGCTGCTGTCTGCTTTAGATCCCACCCAGAAGCTGCGCAATATCTTGGACCTCTGACATGTCTTGGAAGAGACTGTTCTCTCGGGCCTTTGTGCCCACTCTGCTCCATGGTTCCTCGAGGGCAGAGACCATGGGACACTCATGTCTGTGGCTCATCCTGCAGAACCGTGCCTCACGCATTGCAAGCCCTCTATAAATGTTTGGTGACTGAGCAGAGGATGAACACACAGATGCCTAAAATCCCTGTGCTGGGCTTGGAGGAAAAGGACACCTACGCTCTGTCATACTTATTGCCCAACCCAGTTCTAGAACACTGTAAGTCCATGAAGCATCACCAAGACATGGGACCGAAACACAGAGGACGTGGCTTAGCCTCCTCTTCTTTCCTGAGGCTAGGCTCACCTCCAAATGGACTTGTATGACACTTAGAGCTGAGAGCACCTCAAGATATGAAATTCTCCTTGGTCCCACATGGCCATCAACTGCTTTGATGGTCCAGCATCAAGCTTTGTGAACTCATTTGAGAGTGGGCAGGCTCACTGCATTAACTTGCTCTAATTAACAGAACCATCAGTGAGGACAGACCAGGAGTCGTGGGTTCTAGAAGGGCTGCTGTGTCCTCCCACAGTAAGAACGGCTAGCAGGGATGAGGACTAGGGACAATCCAGGCCTCCACATAGCTATCATTTTGAGTGAGTGGGTCACCTCCCTGGCTCTTATGTCGGCATCCCCAGTCACGTGGAGAGTAAAAAAGAAAGGTTAGGGAATATATCTTGAGTGGGGTAGGGTAAAAGCAGAGAAAAGCCAACTTAGGGTTGGTTCATGGCTAAAAGGATTCTCCAGATGAGCTTCCCCCACCAATTCATTATTTTCAGAGAGGTTCAGAAGCCCTGAACCTGGTCTACCCTGGCAAATGCTCAGGGATGCTCCTGTATACCTCTTCTCATCAGCACCACCCTCCAGCAGTTCCCCAAGGGTTAACTGTCCCCAACGAGGCTGCCAGTTGATTGCTATCAGCTGGCAGTAACATGCTGGGCTAGGCTCAGAACCACAGGCAGACAGACTGCCAATGTCTCCCACAGTTCTTTCCACCATCTACCCTGCCTCCAGCTATTTGCCTACCAACTGGCTCTCATCCCTCATACTCCTCATCAGATCAGGAGCCAGGGAAGGCAGTCACCAGTCTTCACTCTTCACCAAGGCAGAGCCAAAGTAAACACCTGGATAAATAGGGTATTATTATCATCAATGAATGGCTCACTGGATGTCCTGGAAATGGGCAGACCGGTGAAGGCCCACACCTATGCAAAGGAGGTGGCTGGGGCAGGGATGCAACAGATGCTGACCCCATGGACAGTCTCAAAGTCAGAGCAAGAAGGTCCCACTCTGACAGCCAGGAGGTGAATACTCACTATGATTCTGAAGCCAGCATCCCGCCAGCATCCCGGAAACCACAGAGCAAGCCCTGCAAGAGCCAGGCGGGAATGAGGTTTCCCAGAGGCTCTCTGTGCACCTCTCCCACCTGCTCTGCTCTCCATGGTCAACCAGCTCCAGAAAGATACGTGTGCTACTGGGACACTTGTTCATTAGTTTAACACTGGGAAAAGGTCCTCAGGAGGCTTAGAAAACTGAAGATCATAAAGCAACAACTTTTACTGGACACCCACTGGTGATTGGCTCTGAACAAGTGCTTTGGTTTGTTGGTTTTGGTTTGTTCTTTTTGTTAAGATAGGGTCTCATGTGTCCTAGTATGGCCTCAAATTTCCTGTGTAGTTAAAGCTGGCCTCAAACTCCTGATCCTTTTGCCTCTATTTCTAGAACGCTCAAACTCTTACAGGCATTGTCTCACTCTGAACTTGGTATTTTCAGATATCCGACACATTACAGCCAGCACGTGAAAGCAGGGCTTCAGGGCTAAGCCAATCGTGTCAAGGGCTCTCTCCTTTTCGTGTTAACCTCCACACTGCAGGCAGGACTCCCTCACTCCTTGGGTTTGTTAGTCCTATGTGTTCCTACTCAGAGGTAGGAACAGAGAGGAAGTGAGCAGTGAGCAGAACATTCAACCACGAGTGCCCCAGCTTTCCTACCTCATCCTGCTTGAGACTGGTCCAAAGGCCACATTTGCACCAAGCCGTGCATCCTTCCCAAGGGTTCATGGGAAAGTAACCTCTCTAGATTTGTTTCTGAGGAGGCCCAGGCATTCTGTCAGTCAGCTCTCTACACCAGGAAGTCCCCTAGAAGACCCCTAGGCTCCGCCCTCACTCTGCAGGCCACAGGCAGCTATAATCCCTCTCCAGCCGCTCATCTCCTCCTGCCACGCCCACTGCTGCCAGGTTCAGTAATTTTCTCAGCTGGGTTCTCCACCCCTTTCATTCCCAGCTCCTCCCCTTCTGTGGGGTCTTTCAAAATCTTGCACCGGCCTCGGCCTTCAGAGTCTGCCCCGTCTCCCCAGTGCTTGCCCTCTCTCTGCCCTGGCCATCAACCCTGACCATGTCAGACAGGCTAAGCACACACCACGTCCCAGAGTTCCCAGTCCATTCCTCTTGGCTGTGTTCACAAGCCTCTCTAGGTCCACAGAGCCTGGCCTAGCATCACCACCTTAATCCCAAAGCTTACTTAGGATCTGGCCCTCAGAGTCAGCAACCGCAGCAGCTAAGAGTCTGGAAAACCTAGGCTGAGGTAAGACCCTCTTGAGGGCAGATGACTGTGGCCCAGATGTGAAAATCAGTAAGGTGTCCACTGTAAGCCTCTGACCCCCTGATTAGAACCTAAGCAAGTTCCTGGTTCTAATTTCCTCAGGACCTCCATGACAATTACCAATCATGCACACTTCTCCCACCTGAGGCTGGCATCCCTGAGAGATACCGTCCTCCTGTGTGTTCCATGGCCAGCTGGATCAGACCTGTTCCCATCGCTTCTACTCTAGGAACAGTACCCACTAAAGTTCCACCGTGTGTATCCTTATCCACAAGCGGTTGGCCCCCTCGACCCAAATACATATACTCCTGTCTACAAAGCTTTCGTGACACATTAGTGCTATGGGATAAACTGAACCTTCTCTCCCAAAATGCACGTGTTCTGTGTCCCAGTACCCCAGAATGTGACTGCATTTAGAGAACATCTTGACAGATCTAATTAAGTTTAAATAAGCTCATTAGAATGGATTTGAATGCCATGATGCCCTTGTATGCAAAATAAACACTTGGGCACAGGTACACAGAGGGAAGTCAGAAGTCAGCCACGGGCAGAAGAGAGAGAGAGAGAGCAGACTCAGAATGGACCCCTAGATATGGTGATCTTGAACTAATCACCTACAGGATACTAAGTTTCGGTTGTCCAAACCACCACATCTGTGGTACTTTTTGCTGCAATGGCCTTAACAAACTAGATACAGGCAAGACGTAATTTCCAAATGAGATTAATAAGCCATGCTAACGTTTTCTTCTCAGTCACAGACAGGTGTGATGCTCTTAGATTCAGCTGCGTTTTAGAGTTCAGGCCACACGCAAAACATTCAAGCCAGCTGAAATTAGGAGGGGGGCCTCCGCATATCTCCCCTGGGAGTCTGAGATAAAAGATACTCAGGGAAGCAGAAGCCTCCAAGCAGAAGCCTCCAGCTCCAGGGGGCAGGTCTGTCACACACTAACCCTCTGAAACGGACTCCTTTGGTCAATGTTTGCGAAACATCCAATCCTAAACGTTCTTGTTCCCCACCCAAGGAAATTAAACTGGGGGTACAGATTTTGTTTTTTACGTGAACCAGGTGGGGTTCTCAGGACTAGATGCATTTGAGAAACCATAGCCATGCCAACCGCCACCAGGAAGCGGGTTTGTCCCTGGACTACGAGTGTGCACACGGCCCGCTCAAGCCCATGGCATAAGAAGGGAGAGGACAGTGGTCCACGCAGTATCCCGGCTTGCTCTGCGGGGCACTCCTGCCAGCTCTCGGGCTGAAGGCGACCAGAGCCCTGTGCTCCTGTCACTGCTGTATGTGTCTATATACGTGTCACGCCCTTCGCTAGTTCTTAAATCAACAGGCGGGTGGAAGAAGCGCCCTCTGTTTCCTACGCGAGCAACTTTGCGGAGTCCTAGACGCCCAGTTTTGATCCTGGGTGTGTCCCACCTCCGACTCTTCTCTAAAGCCCGGCCCTTACGTGAAGACCCAGGAGTACGCCCCAGCTCCCCCCTCGGAAACCCACAGCCCTCCGCCCGGCCAGGCTTACCCAGGCTGGCAAATGCTGGCCCCGCAGCTCGCGGCTGATGAACTCGCGCTCGTGCTCCAGGAATTCGAAGGCAGCCTCCAGGCGCCCCAGCTTCCCGCGGCGGTTCCGGCGCCACCACATCCAGAGCAGGGCGCCAAGCAGCAGCCAGGTGACGCTGAGCCCCAGGTAGCCCGCCAGGTAGACCGGTGCCAGGTAGAAGAGGACGCGCGCCACGAAGCTGTAGAGCTCGGGCAGTAGCTGGCCCGACAGGCGCGGTCCGGGGTCCCGCGAGCGCTGGCCTCTCTCCGGGACGTCGGGATCTCCGGGACCGCCGGGACCGCCAGGACCGCCAGGACCGCCAGGACCGCCGGGCGCGCCCCGGGCGCAGGTCTCCTCCGGCTGCATCTCGCTGTCACCGGCTTGTCCTCTCCAGAAGCTTCACCCCAGCTCAGGTTGGAGCACCCCCTATGCCTGCGCACATCTGTCCTCAAGGCACGAGGACTCCGCAGCCGCGCAGCTCCTGCTCCGCCAGCCTCTCCAAGGTCTGAGCTCGGGTTCTACCAGCTCGGGACTGCAGAGTCTGGGCTTAAGGCCAGAGGGGTGGAGCTCTGGCAGGCAGGGAAAGCCGGAAGTCTCCGCCACCAGGGGCGTGCCCAGGTGAAAAGGGGCGGGGTCAACCCGATGAGGCCTTGAGGGCATCCTGGGATCCCACTGTCTGGCATAAATGTCAACAGAAGGGGTGCAGTTGTCATTTGGGGTGAGCTAAGCGTTACTCTTCACATCAACCCAACACTGATAAACGTCACCTAAAACCTGTTCCTTATACACAGTATCATCTGGACTTTTTGAGGGGAGTCCTAGGCCAGCACTGGGTTGGATCTGACCCAAAGTCTGGGACCACTCCCAGCTGGTCCTTAAAGCCTTGCTTTTCCCTTCTAAACTATTTATTACTTAAGCCATCTGGACCCAGCCCCCAGCACAGTCAAACTGAGCTTAGGGACCCTTCTCTACCCCACCCCCACTCCCATCCTCAGCGTCATTTTTAAAACCCTGTCTGTAGGGGAGTTGGTCAGTGCCTTTCCTTTCCGGGACTGGGAGCTTCCAGGAGACCAGTGATCTTCACTCATAGTCATTTACTCTCTCTTGGTGCGCCCAGAGAGGGCAAGCGACCTGCGAATGGAAAAAGAAAGGGGAAGCCAGCCTTGAGGTGCTTCGGAATCTATGAGCCTTCTGCTTTCGTGTCGCCCAGGCTGAATGATCAGACCAAGAGAAGCACGGCTCCGTAAATTCAGATAGTGACTCACCTTGCGGATAGCACAGATTGTAGGCGCCTAGACAGGGGATCTCAGAAATGGCTAGATGGTGAGACAGGGTCAAGAGGAGAACAGGCATGATTTGGAGTAATTTCATTCTCTTTCCACAATCGTTGAAAGGCTTAGCCCCATGAACAATCAAAAGATGAGTGCGTTCTCTTTCTCGCACCCTTCCCCACTTCCCGTCTCTTCCTCCTTCCCTCTGGATAAAATTACTTGCTGCAAGGGGTTGGAAAGATGGCTCCTCGGTTAGAACTCTTACTGCTCAAGCAGAGGACACTAATTCAGGTCTCAGCACGTACAAGAGGCTCACCAAGTTCAAATAACTCCAGCTCCAGGGGATGGTCTTGGATACCACACTCATACATATAATTTTAAATTAAGAATAAATCTCCAAAAACTTATCTGTCAGAGTAAGGTTTTACAACAATGGGAATGTTCCCGGAGGTCAGAATACCTGAATCTCCTTCCTCTGCTCGCAGTCTTCTTCTTCTCAGGGTACCCTGGGATATCAACCACAAAGCCCCTCCTTCCAGTGCCTTTGAAGAGTCAGCTGCATTCAAATCTTATTAAAGTTTCTGAAAAGTCCTACAGACAAAGGCTGGTAAACAGAATTTAACCCTATGTTTCTCTAATGATTTCCTACGGAACCCACTCCTCAAGACACTTCTCTCTTGATCGGCGCAGCTCAACAGAAGCTAACATGAGGCTATGTGTCAGGGACCCAGAGCTATCTCTAGCAAGGCAAGGCAGAAGGAACACTTGGGATACACAGATCGAGATATTACCTGTAGAATGCTGTCCCTTCCCACCAGTGTGCAGCCCTGAAGGAACAGGTCCTGGTTAGACTGCCAAGCTCCGGGGGAGAGGCCATCCCTTTGTCTTTCGTGCTCACAGGCCCACACCTCCTTACCACCTGACTCAATGTATTTGCACAGAGTGTGAAAGATGCACATGTGAGGGAGAGTTGCAAAGACAGTGGCTGGCTGTGAGTGCAATGTCTAATGTCCAACGTGAGAACCGTGACATCCTTTGGGACTTTACTGCCCCAGCGGGATTGTTCTCTCTGTTCCCAGACACACCAAGTTCATTCAACATCAAAGCTTTCAGGTTCCTCTCTGCAGAATGGCCCCCTCCTTAGTCTTCCATAGAGTACATTAGAGGTGAGGATGAACTCGATGTTTTCCATTCTACCAAACCCTGTTTATAACAACAAACTGCTTTCCTAAGTTAACTGTAAGAGACTATTGAGAATATGGCATTAAAATCTTACACACACACACACACACACATGAGGTCATGTTTGAGCTGAGAATGTAGCTGCTATCCCTTCTCCTCACCAGGATCTAGTTACAATATTCCATGAAGGCTTTCTGGGGATGACTGCAGCACACTCCAGGGAGAAGCCTGCCTTCCAGGGCTTGTGCTGCACTCATTCGAGAGATCATCACACCACACATCTGCTCTGCAGAGAACAGCAGCTTCAATGGTGACTGGCTACTGTCACACTTGAACCACAACCTCCTAGGGGCTAAAGTCCTAAGCCTTGTTGAGGGAAAATGCTCCTGCTTGGAAATAGCCATTACATGTGAAATCGAGTCAAAATCATGCCAGAACATGGCGAACTCTAAACCCAATGATTAGTGCCCTTTTAATGAAAGGGGAGTTTGTGGGTGGGAAAAGACTCAGTCAGTAAAGTATCCACTGTATAGGCATAAGGACCTGAGTTTAGATTCACAGAATTTATGTAAAAACCTGGGCATAAGCAGCAAATATCTATAACCCCACTGTTGGGGGTGGGCAGACACAGGTAAGTACAGCCAGCCTAGCCAAAATCATGTTTCAGGTTCATCAAGAGAACCTGTCTAAAATAATTTTTTTTTAAAAAATCAAAAAAACAAATAAATAAAATACAGTGAAAGTGCAGGGTAAGGTAGCACTCCTGATTTGTACAGTGAGTTCTGAACCAGCAGAGAGACACATCAGGACCCTATACATACATACATACATACAAACATACTATATAAGAAAGATGCAAATTCATGAAGGAAAACAACCAAACTGGACCTTTTGCTTCCACAGACATAGAGACAGACAGACAGACAGACAGACAGACAGATGCACCGGCACATACACACTCACACAAACAACTACACACTACACACATGCACACAAACAAACAATTACACACCACACACTAAACACACACACACACACACAGGAAATCTGTGCATAGAGATACAGAGGAAATGATAAAAGGGAAGCTATGTAAAGACTAAAGTAGGAACTGGACTGATGTAGCTACAAACCAAGGGATGGATGCTGGCAGCCAGCAGAAGATAAGAAAAATCAAAGAAAGAGGCTCTGGTTTCAGGCTACCAGGGTCTTAAAACAATATGTAGAGGCCTAAATTGTGTAACTTTGTAACATGGTCCTCTGAAAAGTGCACAGCCAGTTACCAACTGCCAGGGACTGGTCCAGGCATGGGAAAGACTAAATGAACAGGATGGAGAAGATGCTGTCTCTAACAGATGACCCTCGGTAAAGGTGGGCAAGGAAAAGGACAGCAAGGCCCGTGGTGTAAGATAGACAAGCAGCAGCAGAGACTGCTTCAGCCAGCGTGACACGGAAATGGTTCCTCTTGGAGCTGGGATTTGAGTTGAGCATTAAATACAAAAGATGAGTAAACACGCACACACAATTCTACCATTCTAAAACCCTCAAATCATCTCTCCTTTGGACACAAAGATAAATATTCACTGTTAGGTACATGTCATTAGCTTTGCATTCCACATGTGGCCTACCTCACTGTCAGACCTGAGTGTCACACACCTTCATGTCTCAGTCACGCTAGGGTACCAGTTTGACTCTGGAGCGGGCTGGAGATGAAGTCTGCACTTGAAGGGTCAAATCAAAGCTCAGGCACTTCTGGACTCTGGGACTGCAGAAAGGATCTGTGATTCTTGGCCGTTCCACTTCCACATCCTTAAGATGGAAATTATTAGAAGGCCTGACTCATCGGGTGGCTGTGTGGGACGAGTCAGCCACGCCGTATGTAAGGCACACTCAGTGTTCCGGCCCAGCTGAGCAAGGTGCCAGGGGGAGATTTCCCTTTGTGTGTATTATTTGATTTTAAAACAGGAATGCATTTGTGCACAAATTTCACAAGTTTTCAATTGAGTTAAAGTGCACAAAATACAATATTTCCCCATTTAACCATTTTTGCCTGTTTTCTTTGAGATAGTTTTCTGCAGCTCTCTGTCCGACCTTAAACGTCCCTTGCGGCTGAAGATGAATTTGAATTCCTGATCCTCTCACTTCTGCCTCCAATGGCCAGATTACAGGAGTGCACCACCACAATCAGCATATGCTGTGCTTGTGGGAGGGGGGCAGTGGGCGTCAAACCTAGGCCTGTGTGTGCGAGACCCTCAGCCTCAGCCTCAGCCTTTACATGGCTTTACCTGGTGTGCAGGGCATTTGTGCTATGGTACAGTCATAAGCAGCATCCAATCTCCACCATCACTTTATCTTGCAAACCTAAAACTTTATACCCATTATAAATATGAATCCTCATCTAGCCCCTTGGCCAGCTCCTGGTGTTAGGCACTCTCTGTCTTTAGGATTCTCATTGGGTCAGCAGCCACACAGTGCATGATTTCTCCTGTGACTGTCTTGTTTTGGTTAGTTTAGAGTTCATTCATACAGTACTGTGTGTCCAGACATCCCTGATACCCTGTTTTGTGTTTTGATATGGGGTTTGACTATATATAGCCCAGGCTGCCTAAAACTCCTGGATTTAAGACATCCTCCTGCCTCAGGTACCTGAGTAGCTGGGACTCCAGGCAAGCACAACTACACGCACTCAACTTGTCTCTCCTTCCTGCTATTATTATTTTTTTTTTTCTGGGCTTTCTCTTTAAGGCAAATAGTTTCAGTAAGCTAATTATAGCATTGGCTTCTCAACCCACTTGCTTAGCTAATAATGTAAATTTGTTCTAGTATCTTCAATTCGGGGCCTAAAAGAACTAACTGTTGAGTTTCTTCCTGTAGCTAGGAGCACACCTGCTTTCAATCAGCAGCTCCAGTGACCAGCAGAGAATCTCTGTCCAGGGTCCTGTCACCCACGGGTGTCTGAGGAGGGTCTTTCCACTTCATGCTCTCTAGGTTTCTTTGTGTTTGCCGGTCTGAGCTTGTTACACAGCTGAAGGTTGCTCCTCAGATCCCTGCAGAGCTGTTAGGATACATGATTCGGTCCCGTAGAGCCTCCCAACACTGCAGACGCCAGTGTGGTTAGTTGTGTCCTGTGGGGAAGATCTTCGGACTCTCAGGTAATGCACAGGGACACTGAGACTTCTCTCCATGGGGCTTGGGGCTGCTCCCTGTCATTACCATCACCAAGTCATGAGAGATAGCACATGGGGGAAATCTGCACACTGCCTCCGCAGGGCAAGGACCAAATAAGAACTGGGAAGCCTGTCTTCAGTGCTCTCCTGTCAGCTAGCAGGTGGCCCATTCTGCCCAACTCTACATGGGCAGAAAGTTCTACTTCCGGCCACAGGACCCAACCTGGTGAGCCTATATTTCACGTTCAATTGCTTTGATGGGCATAAGATGTGAAGAGTTTCTTTTTATAAAATCAGTTATGCTTTCCGGTGGGACCACAGAAAAACAAAGGTCAAAGGAGCTCCAACCCAGGATACCTCAACCATGAGATCAGCAGGAGTTGGCTACCTCCTCCTTCCAACCTGGCGCCATAAAGCTGGCTTCCCCACCATCGATCCTAGTGACAACCTATTACCCTGACAGTTATCGGGCGTCACTACTTGTTTGACCCTAGTAAGCCCTCACTCTCCCCACCCCCCCCCAACACACACACACCCTATAGTCCTGGAGTGTGTAGATGAAGCATCTTTCAACACCCCTGCCCTGGCCGATGGTGCACAGCCACACAAATCTCATTCCAGAGACCCTGGCCACCTCCCCAAGGGCATACACACTCCTTTCTACCCCTAACAAACAAACTAATACTCTGAAGCTGTTCCCAGGCGTGTTTATTGCCTGTGCATTCATCGCCGACCAAGATCCTGCACTGCACTGCACTGCACTGACACAGGCTAAGCTTCCCTCCCTCCAGTCCAGCTCAGTGCACAAGGGCCTGGCTACCCCAAAGGAAGAAGCAGGCATGGGCAGCACTTTGCAAATTAGCTATTTCCAAGGAACGTTTAAACCTGCCTGAATTAAATGTACTGGCATGCATGTGACGGTACTAGTGTGTCTTAGTCAGGGTTTCTATTCCTGCACAAACATCATGACCAAGAAGCAAGTTGGGGAGGAAAGGGTTTATTTGGCTTACACTTCATGCTGCTGTTCATCACCAGAGAAGTCAGGACTGGAACTCAGACAGGTCAGGGAGCAGGAGCTGATACAGAGGCCATGGAGGGATGTTCTTTACTGGCTTGCCTCCCCTGGCTTGCTCAGCCTACTCTCTTATAGAACCCAAGACTACCAGCCCAGGAAAGGTCCCACCCACAAGGGGCCTTTCCCCCTTGATCACTAATTGAGAAAATGCCTTACAGTTGGATCTCATGGACGCATTTCCTCAACTGAAGCTCCTTTCTCTGTGATAACTCCAGCTGTGTCAAGTTGACACAAAAATAGCCAGTACATAGTGTTTCTTCTTATGTCTGTGGGACCTGCACTAATACTTGTCTTATAGACTTGTAGATTCATTGTGATAGCTTCCTTTGTCTCCTTTATCAGCCCCAATGAAGGCTTTCCAAACAACCACATTTTAATACCTCTCCTCAATTGCATGTCTCTTGATGATTTGATCGCACTGGCTTCTATTTTACTATTTACTCTTTCTTTCTTTGGTTGAGGTTTCTTTGATAGTTTTTCCTTTTGTTAGTTTCTTGAGATAGAACTGGAAATCATTTTAACCTATCTTCTCTAAAGACATTTGAATCTAGAATGCTAGTCCTCATTTTTTAAAAAATGACAGTTTTTCTTTTTTAAGATGTATTTAATTTATTTATATATAGCCATCTTCAGACACACCAGAATCCCATTACAGATGGCTGTGAGCCACCATGTGGTTGCTGGGATTTGAACTCAGGATCTTTGGAAGATCAGTCAGTCCTCTTAACTGCTGAGTCATCTCTCCAGCCCTCTCTAGTCATCCTTCTAAGCATAGCTACAGTTACATCCTACAAGACTGTAACACAACAGATTGATAACATGTATCAATATTATATTGTATAGCCCAAAATCACAATCCCAGCACCCAGGAAGCTGAGGACCCTATATAAAAGTGTTACATAAGCTTTATTACATATTTTTTATTATATTAGTAAGTATACACCAATAATAAAGTATATATTGGTCAACTTTTACCAGTTTTAACATCTATACACTCAACAAACATAAGCCCAGATACAAGGCATACGAATCAATCCAGCAAGTCACATATAAAACTCATGCTCAGAGGTAAGTACTCTTTAGGATTCTTTTTAAAATTTAAACCTTCATTTATTATTCTTGTGTGGGTGATATGTACGTAGATGTGGGGTGCCGTGTGCTGGGTTTTGTCAACTTAACACAACCTAGGAAAAGGGAACTTCAACTGAGGAATTGCCTCCATCAGATTGGCCTGTGAGCATATCTATAAGGGCATTTTCTTTTTTTTTTTTGATTTTTAATATTTTTATTACATATTTTCCTCAATTACATTTCCAATGCTATCCCAAAAGTCCCCCATAGCGCCCCCCACTTCCCTACCCACCCATTCCCATTCTTTTGGCCCTGGCATTCCCCTATATTGGGGCATATAAAGTTTGCAAGTCCAATGGGCCTCTCTTTCCATTGATGGCCGACTAGGCCATCTTTCGATACATATGCAGCTAGAGACAAGAGCTCCGGGGTTCTGGTTAGTACATCATGTTGTTCCAACAATAGGGTTGCAGATCCCTTTAGCTCCTTGGGTACTTTCTCTAGCTTCTCCATTGGGAGCCCTGTGATACATCCAATAGCTGACTGTGAACATCCACTCCTGTGTTTGCTAGGCCCCGGAAGGGCATTTTCTTGATTGCTGATTGATGTGAGAGTGCAGCTCTCTATGGGTGACGATGCCCCTGGGCAGGTGGTCCTGAGTGGTATAAGAAAGCACGCTGAGCAAACCAGCAAGGAGCTTGCATCAGACATGAATTCCCTCCTATAACTCCAAGCAGACAATGTTTGCTTGCCCGTGACATTACCGCACCAATGGAGCTAGCTCTCCAGGCAGGTCAGTAAGGAGAACACAGGGTCCACAGCCGAGAAAAGAGTATAGGTGACTTTTCTTCCCTAGAAGACTGTACAGCACCTTCGGGCACTGTGAGTGTTAGTCACCGAGCAGGAAGCTTCCTGTTCAGTGCCATATTGAGTTCTCTGTGCCCTACAACAAAAACATGCAGTGTCTTCAGCAACAGATCCTTACAATCTAGTCCCGGTGGGCAACAAAGAGCAATGCCAATCTCCTGCATTGTTTTGTGGCCCTCCAAGGCCTTCCCGGCTAATGACTCATAGGGAGGGATCTCACAGGGCTCTAGGTTTTAGTTTACTAACTTGACATCTGTGAGCAGCATTATCTACTCATGTAGATAATCCCATTCAGACTCCTGTGCATATATAGCTATAAAGTAGTTCGTTTTCACGCTTTTCACACAACCTTGGTTTTAGTTAACCCTCTACCCCTCCCTCTTCCCCATCCCCATCCTCATTCCCCTGCCCCTCCCCTCCCCCTCCCCATCTGCCATCTCACTTTAAATCCTCCCCTACACTCAGTTCTTCTCCTGTCATATCACATGTATGCATTACTATCCCCCTTCCCCAACTACTTGAGGACTCTTCTCATGGCTGCTGCTTACTCCCTGTCCATGTCCTTCTGTCTGTTGATTTAAGAGTATTTATGTCTGTTCAACACATGCATACTTATTGTCTTAATTCAGAAGGCATCAGTTCACCTCGAACTGGAGCCAGAGAGTTGTGAGACACCTTGTGGGTGAGGGGAATTGAACCCAGGACCCTCCAAGAGCAGCAAGTACTTTCGGCCACTGAGCATCTCTCCAGCCCTCTCTTGAAATCTTCTTAACACATGATCTCTACATATGTTTTACATTTCAAATTCTTTTTGTTTTTTTAATCCAAATTTGAGTTGAAATTTTCTTGGGCCAATTTCAATAGTGTCAAGAAAATTTCCTATTTTGTGTAGGTTTCACAAACTTTGCAAAACTGTATTTATTCCAAAGCAGAATAATAATAGCTCTTTAAAAATCAATGACACCTCTCTTTTCTTTTCTTTTCTTTTCTTTTCTTTTCTTTTCTTTTCTTTTTTCTTTTCTTTTCCTTTCTTCCTTCCTTCCTTCCTTTCTTTCTTTCTTTCTTTCTTTCTTTCTTTCTTTCTTTCTTTCTTTCTTTCTTTCTTTCTTTCTTTCTTTCTTTCAGATCTAGCCAGCAGTTCTCAACCTGTGAGTTGCAAACACTGGAAAACAGGTATTTCTGATGGTCTTAGGAACTGAGACACCACTCCTCTAAAAAGTTACAGCTATGAAGTTACAAAATAACTTTACAGTTACAAAAATAACTTTCTGGTGAGGGGGAGTCACCACAACATGAGGAACTGCATTAAAGAGTCAAAGCACTAGGAAGGTTGAGAGCCACTGATCTAGGTAGGAATGATTAATTTTTCATTTTCTGTGCACTTTCCTGCATTTTAAAAACAAAAGTATTTATTTTTGGCTTGAGGTATCTGTGTCTTTGAGTTTGTATGCAGCTTATTTTTATTCTCATTTTCTCTAGGGATTTTTATGTTAGGATCATCTAGCTAAATATAAGTCTCCTGACAGTGATGCATATAAATGCAGGAGATAAAAATCATGTTTAACCTGAGCCACACTTGCACGCCTAGAGAGCCATCTGTGGTATAGATGGCTTCTAAGTGAGCGTCATGAAGGAACTCAGCTGTCCTCACCACCCCCAAACCCACTCTTTTTTTTTTTTTTTTTTTGATTTATTTATTTATTATATGTAAGTACACTCCAGAAGAGGGCACCAGATCTCGTTACGGATGGTTGTGAGCCACCATGTGGTTGCTGGGATTTGAACTCTGGACCTTCAGAAGAGCAGTCGGGTGCTCTTACCCTCTGAGCCATCTCACCAGCCCCCCAAACCCACTCTTGCGTATGTTCACCTCCCACCACCCCGCAAACCCACCCCTGTGTGTGTTTGCCTCCCCTGGAAGAAATTGCGGCCACCTTTCAGAGTTCGTCAAGTTTTTCTGTTTAAGAACAGTTTCAGGCTGGTGAGATGGCTCAGTGGATAAGAGCACCCAACTGCTCTTCCAAAGGTCTGGAGTTCAAATCCCAGCAACCACATGGTGGCTCACAACCATCCGTAACGAGATCTGACTCCCTCTTCTGGAGTGTCTGAAGACAGCTACAGTGTACTTACATATAATAAATAAATAAATAAATCTTAAAAAAAAAAAAAAGAACAGTTTCATTCTAAATAACAAGATAAAAATTTAGTCTTACACAGTCTCATATTACAATTCATCACTTCCATCTGATTTAAATTTTACATCTTTGGGAGGCAGAGACAGGCAAATTTGTGAGTTCGAGGCCAACCTGGTCTACAGAGTGAGTTCCAGGACAGCCAGGGTTACACAGAGAAACCCTGTCTCGAAAAACCAAGATAAAATAAAATAAAATAAAATAAAAAAATTTCACATCTTCTTTTATATGACCATCAGCTCAGAAATATGCCATGGGAACAATGGCTTCTCCTCCTTCCTAAGTGTTGTTTTGGAGGCTACCTTACTTATGATTCTCTGGAGAAATAGAACCAATCAGATATATAGAAATTCATGATCAAAAAATGGCTCGTGTGATTATGAGGCCAAGGGATCCCATGATCTGCCTTCTGCAAGCTAGGAACCCAAGAAAGCCAGGCATGTGGTTCAGGATGAGTCTAATGTCCTGTGTGCCAGAGGATGTGATTCTCAGCGAAGAGGACAGAAGACAGAAGTCGCAGCTCCTTCCTCAGCTGTTGGCTCTGTTCAGGACATCAGCAGATTGGATGGTACCAGCCACAAAACAAAGGCCATTTGTTCTTTTTGTTGTTGTTGTTGTTGTTGTTTTGGTTTTTCGAGACAGGGTTTCTCTGTATAGCCCTGGCTGTCCTGGAACTCACTCTGTAGTCCAGGCTGGCCTCGAACTCAGAAATCCGCCTGCCTCTGCCTCCCCAAGTGCTGGGATTAAAGGCATGCGCCACCACGCCCGGCTCGGGCCATTTCTAGTTAGAGCACCGACTCTAGACTCTCTTCCCAAATCCCCTCACTGAAATGCCCAGAGAGACATTATGGCAGCCTGTGATCTTGGTGCCCTGTGATTTACTCAAGCAGAGATGAGGAGCGTGGTTTGGTGGGTTGTGGAGCCACTGTGCCATTGCATTTACAATCAGGCAGGGCTCCCTGGCTCCCCGGCACAGGCTCCCTCTCTTCCAGACAGTGCATCCTTCAGGTCACAGTAGAGGCTTTCCCTCTCTGCCTCCCTGCTGTCTTAATTGCCAAGGTTGAGGAGTCCCTCATAAGTACCCCCATGTTCTATGGTGTCCCCTCCAACCCACAGGAAATAGGCAAATATCATGACCCCTGCATAGGAATGCCTTCACAAAGTATGCCCCTAAGCAAGGGGGGCTCCGGGCACCCTCCCCAGTCAGAAAGGGAGGCCCCTTCAGTAGAGGGAGGGAACTGCTGAAAATTGTGTTCTGACCTTCACAGTGGCACATACACCCTCATAAACACACGCACACACACATGCACACGTGTGCACATACATGTAATAAAAATCTTAAAGATGTTGGCCTTTATTCATCTATTTATCGTTTGCATTTCCTTCTGTAAAACATGTTTGTTCAGCCATGAGTCAGGATCCTTGTCTGAGGCAGGAGGATCAGAAGCCAAGATCAGGCTAGGCTGTGCGGGAGAGACCTTGCCACAGACGCATGGTCCAGGTCTACTGGGTTTATTTGCTCATTTACTGGTCTGATCCTGTGTTCCTTTGGTGTTCCACATTTTAAATTCTTTGCCTGTACTGGCTGAGAATGCCCGGCAAGGATCTTCTCCCAGTCTGCAGGCTGTGTCTTTGAGTTGTTATTTCCTTTGCTTGCCATGCAGACCCTCTGTAAGTTGACACAACCTCATTTGCCAGTTTGGTATTATTCCCCAGGCTGAGAAGGCCTGTTCAGGAAGTCACTCCTGTGGCTATATTGTGGAGGTTTCCCATGTTTTCCTCCAGGTCTCTGGTATTGATCCATTTGGAATAGATTTGTTTTAAAATGGAGTCTGGCTATGTAGCTCAGGTGGCCTTTATCACACTATATGGCCTATGCCAGATGCGAACTCGTAGTCTTTTTGACTCAGCCAAATAAATGTTAAAGTCACAGGAGTGTGCCACCATATCCAGCTCTTAGAGTTGATTTTATACAGTGTGAGAGAGACGGCTCTAAGTTCAGTCTTTTATATACTGAAATCCAGTTTTCCAAATACCATTTATTAAGGTGACTGTCTTTTCTTTAATGTATTAATTAGATTACTGTAGGTAAAGGTTGGGTTTGTTTATGGGATCTCTGTTCTTCTCCATGGGTCTCTATTTCTGTTTGCTTTTCTGTTGCTCTGATAAAACACCCCAACCAAAAGCAACTTAGGGGAAGAAAAGATTTCTTTTAACTGACATTGCCAAGTAACAGTCTACCACTGAGGGAAGTCAGGGAGGAAAGCAAGCAGGAACTGAAGCAGAAACCACAGAGGAATGGTGTGTACTCTCTGGCTTGCTCAGTTAGATTTCTTATACAGCCTAGGTTTACCTGTCACCAATGGCGCCGCCCATGGTGGACCCTCTCACATCCATCAACCAAGATGAGGTGGCAGGCATGGGAACAGGCCAATCTAACTGACATAGCCCTTCAGTTGACATTTCCTCTTCCCAGGTGACTCTAAATTACATCAAATTGACAATAAAAGCCAACCAGCTCAGTGTCCCTTTGCATGCCACTGTCACACTGGTTCCCCTGCTATAGCACTATGCCACACTTTGGAATCAGGCATTACAATACTGCCAGCATGGCTCTCTTCGCTCATTTACTTTGGCTTTTTGGGGTCCTTGTGCCCCCATGTGAATTTCACATTTTTTTCAAGTTGGACAAATATTTTGGATTTTGATGGGGTTCTCACTGAATATGCTAAGACCACAGCCATTTTCACACTATTGATCCAATGATACATGCCACTCTCTTTTGTCTTTCCTAACTTCTTTCTCCATTTTCTGTAGTTTTCATTTTAGAAATCTTTCACCCCATTGATTGAGTTTGCTCCTGCGTGTTTTATTCTTTCTGTGGCTATTTTGATTGGTACTGTGCAACTTAATTTGGTTCCCAATGGGTTTGTTATTGGTATATTTAAAAGCCACAGGACTGCCGGGCGGTGGTGGCTCACGCCTTTAATCCCAGCACTTGGGAGGCAGAGGCAGGCGGATTTCTGAGTTCGAGGCCAGCCTGGTCTACAAAGTGAGTTCCAGGACAGCCAGAGCTACACAGAAAAACCCTGTCTCGAAACTAAATAAATAAATAAATAAGTAAAATTAAAAAAAAAAAAAAGAAAAAGCCACAGGACTTTTGTGTACTAGCTTCATTCTTATTAGTTTATTAGGCTTCCTTGTAAGTCTAGAAGGCTTTTGATGGAATCTTTTTTTTTTTTTTTTTTTTTTTAGGTTTTTTTGAAACAGGGTTTCTCTGTATAGCCCTGGCTGTCCTGGCACTCACTTTGTAGACCAGGCTGGCCTCGAACTCAGAAATCCGCCTGCCTCTGCCTCCCGAGTGCTGGGATTAAAGGCGTGCGCCACCACGCCCGGCCTTTTGATGGAATCTTTAGGTCTTCTAATGTCACACCATCCTTATGTGGAGGTGTTTGGCTTCTTCCTTCCTGTTTCTATGCCTTTTCTTTCTTTCCCATGATTCATTGCAATGACTAAGATCTCAAGTACTGCATTGAATATTAGTGACGAGGCAGACATTTGTCTTGTTTCTGACTTTAAAGAACCTGATATTAAAGGTAATGCTTTCAGAGTTTGCCCATTCAGGGTGATGTGGCCCACAAGTCATCATGGATAGCTTTTATGATGTGTTGTATTAACATTATTGATTTGCATATATTGAGACATTCTTGCATTGCTGATATTTGATCTTTTTTAATGTTAAAGAGGATTTATAGAAGTATTGACAAAATACAATGTTTAGTTTGTTTGTTATGATCTTCCTAATGTATTATTGAATCTAGTTTGTATTTTGTTGAGGATTTTTGCATCTATCTTCAAGTACACTGGCCTAGAGTTTCCTCTACTGTCACATTTGGCATTCGGTTGGTGTTGACTTCATAGATGAAGTTTAGAAGCATCCACTCCATTTGTACTTTATAAGAAGCTTGGGACACATTGATGTTAGTGCTTCTTTAATTGACGTTAGTGTGTAAATTTCCACAGCAAAGTTTTCCATCCTGGGGGTCTTCCCTGGTGAGAGACTTTTTTTTTAAAGATTTAATTTATTTTATGTCTGTGAGTACACTGTAGCTGTCTTTAGATATATCAGAAGAGGACATCGGATCCCATTTACAGATGGTTGTGAGCCACCGTATGGTTGCTGGGATTTGAACTCAGGACTTCTGGAAGAGCAGTCAGTGCTCTTAACCGCTGAGCCGTCTCCCCAGTCCTGTGAGAGACTATTAGTTACTACTTCAACTACATAACTTGTCATTGATTCACTGAAGCTTCCTCCAGTCTGCTGATTCAAGTTTTACAGATGGTATGCATTACAAAGGTGTGCCCTTTTCTTCAAGATTTTCCAAATTATTGTAGTATAAGTTTTCTTTAAAAAAAAAAAGATTTATTTATTTTATATATGTGAGTACACTGTAGCTCTCTTCAGACACACCAGAAGATGGCACTAGATCCAATTACAGATGGTTGTGAGCCACCAGGTGGTTGCTGGGAATTGAACTCAGGACCTCTGGAAGATCAGTCAGTGATCTTAACCATTGAGCCATCTCTCCAGCCCGGAGTATAAGTTTTTGAAATAATTTTTAAATATTCTCTGGATTTCAGTGGTGTCTGTTCTAACACACCATACACACACACGCACACACACACACACACACACGCACACACACACGCACACACATACACACACACTTTGTCTCATTCATGCATTTCTTACATATTAGCCAGAATTAAATCAGCTTGAAATGCATATGGTTTTCCCTGAAAACAATCTATGGCAACATATGCTAGTGCTCATATTGAACTAGAACTCATTTGTGGGCCTACGTACCAGAGGGTTTCCACAGAGATCTCTGTCCAGGTCAGGTAGGAAGGTTCTAGCAAAGAGAATCGAGTGCAGGCAAGAAGACAAAGTCTCTGCCATGCCTTCCAGGTCGCTTGGTAACTCTGAGCCGAGACACTCTGAACTGAGTCCGGTCCGTTTGGGCCAACAAAAAGCTGAAAATCCAGTGAGGAGTGCGGTGGGACCTCGGTGGCTCTTCGGGAGAGAAGATCTCTTCCCAAGTGTTACATACAGCTCTTGGAACAAAAGATTCAGATGAAGGAATAGTTCTCACATACCTTTAATTCCCTGGATGGATTTATATACATTTCTGGGGGTGATTCAGGGTTTGACAGCAGGTACCTCTCATTGGCTTGGACTGAGAGTTTGGGGAAAACTTTATTTGCATGTGGGAAGGCTTGGCTTTGTTCCTAGGTGGCTGATAGCCACGCCTCTCCTGTGGGGGCTGTGGAGGCGGTAACTTCGACAGGAGCCTGGGGTCCAGAAGACATGGTCAAAGGCCTGCCATCCCATGTAGGTGGAAATTACCACCCATCGAGTTCTCCCGGGGTTCAAGATTTAACCTCCTCAACTGGAAACCAGGCTGTCTGTGCATAGCCCGTTGCCCCACACTCATTGAGTAGGTTTTGGATTTGTCAGACTGTCAGAGTCGATGCAGACACTTGACAGTGTTAAACACCAAGCTATGTGAATGAAAAACTTGACCAGCCCACGCTATTAATGGTTAACAAGTGGGCCTTTTCAGAGCTCTTTTACTTATTATTATTGTGTGGGTGCATGATGTGGGGAGGCTGGTGCATGCTGCAATGCGCGTGCAGAGATCAGAGGACAGAGTTTGGGAATCAGGTCTCTTCTTCCATTGTGGGTTCTGGGGACCAAACTCAGGGTCTTAGGCTGGAGCACCCGCAACTTCATCTACTGAGCCCTGTTGCTGGAATTCATAAAGAGAATCTTAAGGAGACCTCTAGGAACTCCTTTATCATTGAGGACAAAGCAAGTCTATCAGGAAACCAAGAAGGCTTTCATAGCAGGACTAATACAAGCAGAAGGTAACTTGACATTCTCTTCTGTCAACTAGAAACAGGACAAATACATGACCTTCTTGTTGATGCCATCGTGATGTAAAGGATTCAGTCACACCCTTCTGGAGGCGGGAGTTGTTTATAAGTTGATCTTGATTTTATGACCATCATCTGTGTAAGCTCTCCATGGCTGACCACCCATCATGCCGACTTCTGTGTCTGGCAATTTCATATTCTATCAGCTTTGTTCTCTCATGTCAACATGTGGCATAGCTCCGCTGCGTTGCTGTAACCGTCTCCGACGCCACTGAAGACTCGGAAGCCTCAGCATCTCTACTCTCTCTCTCTCTCTCTCTCTCTCTCTCTCTCTCTCTCTTATCTATCTACCAGAATGTCAAGGATCTCTAGTGTGTCTATCTTTTATCTAGATAGCATAGTAAAAAAATTCTGAGCAGCCCACAGTGCTGTTATCAGCATCTACTTCCTAGATCATATCCTGCAGTTCAGCCCCTGTTGGGTCTTGACCATATAACCTCACGACAGTTTGCTTCGTGGTGGCTGTGCTGTCACCATATTTACTGGGTGTGGAGAAACTGCTTGAATTCAGCCACCACCTCGAGCCAGCTAATCACCCATGGAGATGGTGAAGGATGGAGGAGCTGAGAGCGGGGAGTGCTGTGTCTCTGTCTTGTGCTGTGCTGCAGCTGAGTGTCCCCGAGACCCCCAGCACCATTCCTTGCCATTGTTTGTGATGGTGGTGATGTTACCATGGTCTGGAAATGGAGATATGGAATTCCAGTGGCCTGGCAGAGAAACAGGGTCTCTCCAGGGATGAGCCCTTGATCTTGCCCTTGGGTCTCTGCTGAGAGGCTGAAGGCAGCAACTGTTAACTTCCCCCATAGTTGTCAAGCCCAGAAATGCAAAGTCCGGTGTTGAGAGGACAAGTTTTTCTTTTCTTTTCTTCTTTAAACAATTTTGATGTTATCACCTCTTTCTTAGCTTCTAATCACTCTAGAACTCCTTGGGGTTCCATGGTATGTAGATACATGTTTGGCATGTAGATAATGCAACATCTGCCTGTCTTTACAAACCCCTCTACCCTTGGTATCCCTCCAATTTCCTCTCCTATGTCATATAAGGGCACCAGTCATTGGACTCCTTGAAATTCAGACAAACCCATGAGATCCTTCACCAATTCTACAAAGACCGATTTCCAAATAAGGTTACATTTACTAGAGCTTGGGGTGTAGACATATCTGTTTGGGATCTGTTATGGTTTGTCTATAAAAATATCCTCCATAGGCTGATGGGTCGAACACTTGGATCTGGGATGCTGTGCTATGTTGGGAGGATCTAGGCAGTTGAGGAGGAGGAGGCAGAGGAGGAAGAGGAAGAGGAGGAGGAGGAGGAGGAGGCTGACTGGCTGGAGGGAAAGTCCTTTGGGGCTGTATCTTACCCTGCACCCTTCTCTCCTTTGCCTCCTGTTTGCCCTGAGGAGACGAGCCTCCAACACATGCTCCCTGCCATGACTCGCTGCCTTGCTACAGGCCAGAGAGATGGGGCCAGGCAAGCACGTCCTGAAACCTTTGAAACTGTGAACAAAATTAATCTTTCCTGTTGTTTTGTTTTGTTTTGTTTTGTTTGTTTTGTTTTGTTTTGTTTTTGTCATATGCTATCTTGGCAAGAAGAAAGTGAGCCATTGGGGGGCTGCTGTTTAATCCACATGCATTTGAATTTAAAAAAGAATCAAAGGCTGGGGGCAGAGCTTGGTTGATGAAGTTCTTGCCATGCAAGCAGAAGAACCACCCTTCAGATTCCCCAGCACTGATGTAAGATATCTGGATGTGGGAGCTTGTACTGGAACCTTACTGCTGGGGAGGCAGAGGCAGGAGGATGCCCCAAGACTTGCTGGCCGAGTGTAGCCGGACTGAAGAGTTCTAGATTCAGTGAGAGATCTTGTCTTTAAAAAAAAAAAAAGTTTAAGCATGATTGGGGAAGACAGTAAAACCTCTGGCCTCCGTATGGACGTGCACACATGAGCACTTATATGGACATGGGCACACACACAGACATAACTAAAATAAAACCGAGTGTATTCCAGAAGCTTCCAGTCTTATTAACAGATGGCCATTGAGCCGCATTCTCAGATACTAGGTATCTCTTTCTCCCTTAGTACGTGTGCTGCCGGCATTTGAAGGACAATTCTGAGCACTGTAAAACCTTTCTTGGGGATGAGCGTGGAGAGTGGAGCCCTTCACACTTTCCGCAGGAGCCTACCTGGAGATTTGATGGTGAGCTTCCTAGAGAGTAGGTCTGCGCCTCTCCTTCCCAGAGCATCACCTTCTCCTTTCCCTTGATGTTATACAGGGGGGCTGGCTTCACAGGGCAAAGAAAATACTGCCTGCCTTCTCTCTCCTCCCTTCTGGGTCCCAGTGCAACCTCTCCCAGCCTTGAAGGAGACGGTATCACAGCAGAATCACATTATCTGATAGTGGGCTGTCATAAGTCAGGGCTCTTCGCTAAGCAACTTTAACAAAACATGACATCTTTTCATCAAGGATGAAGGCTAAAGCCACAACAGTGTTCCATACCAACATGGGGGGGGGGGGGAGGATGTAAGTTGGACTGTTGAAGCAATACAAGAGCAGCTTCACCTATCTGTGGGAGGGATCCTGCAGCTCCCAAAGTGGGGAGGTATGCAAGCCAGGACGTCCTCAACGACCCCATGCTACCCCACGAGTTCTCCCCACCTAGCCTTCCAGCCTCACCCCAGAGACTGAGATGCAGTGGGTCTGGAGAATGCCCATTTTTTACAAGTCCCCAAGAATGTGCCCTTTGTACCAGGACTACACATCGAAGGCTACTGGACTTAGGAAGGTTTCTCTGAAGCTCCATCCACAAAAGTGGCCCTCACCAAACACTATTGGATAGTGGATCTAGAATGTGCAGGAAAGCGGGAGGTCAGGGGAAATTGAAGCTGTGGATGATTTTCTTTGTTTCTTTTCTTTTCTTTTCTTTTCTTTTTTTTTTTTTTTTTTTGGTTTTTCGAGACAGGGTTTCTCTGTGTAGTCTTGGCTGTCCTGGAACTTACTCTGTAGACCAGGCCGGCCTTGAACTCAGAAATCCGCCTGCCTCTGCCTCTCAAGTGCTAGGTGTGCGCCACCACCGCCGGGCCGTGGTTGATTTTCTAACTGAAGAAGCTGGCTGGATTCAAGGAAGACGCTCTCTCCATATGTAGAATGTAGAACTGTATGAAAGTCTCCAGAAGGCACATGAAGTCAACTGTGAGGGACTGAAGCTGAGCCTTAGGCACAAAGTGTCCAGAAGTGTCAGGCTTCCCTGGGGTGGCTAAGTTTAGTTCCAGAAGGCTGATCGAACAGTTGTCTAGATGAGAATTTGGTCTGGCGTTTTGATAAACATTTGACACATGAAAACGGTGGACTTGAACTCCAAATGTATATTTCTCTGGTACCCGAAGTTTAGAAGGTTAGGAAATCCCACAGAAAGGAGAAAGGGTATGGGTTTTTTGTTTTTTTTTGTTTGTTTGTTTGTTTGTTTTTTGTTTTTTTGTTTTTCGCTCTACAACGGCACCCTCTGGTGGTCAGTATAGGCACTGTCCCAGTTTGCCAGGCTTCCTTAAGCGGCCAGAAAGACTGTCAAGTAGAGATAGTAATAATGATCGTGATCGTAGAAAAAACAAATACTGCACGCGGAGAAGCTTCGTCGGCACGTGGTCAGGATACTTTGCTAGGGTCTTAGAACGCATTAGGCCGTTTGATCCCCACATTAGCCCTAGCGGTGAGTAATCATATGATTCCAGCATCAGAGGAAAAGACCCCCGGCCCATAAAGTCATCAGCACAGAGAGACAGTAGTGAGCATATGCTACTAGGGGGTTAGCAAGGGATGGAGTCAGAGTCCCCAGTCTATCTTCGCCAACAGGCCTGTGACATCTAGGGGTGCCCAGGTCTTTCAAAAGAGGTTGTAACCTCCAGAGCTGGGAGGTTTCAGGAAATGAAGATTTTTAAGGCTATTGGCACACTGGCAGCACCAGCCTTTGTTATGATGATGTAGTATTTCGTTATTTAACCATACCCTAACTGTGATTCACCTAGGACCTTGACACACTTTGGTTTACAGATGCAAAGATCATCTTTACCAACCTCGCATTTCTATTTCCTAGGAGAGAATAGAATTTTGGGGGGTAGAAGATTTTAGGCTGAAACCTAGATTTTACTGGACTTATTTTGTTTATTTTACTTTTTGAGACAGGATCTTATGTATAGCTCCGGCTTGCCTGGAACTCACTGTAAAGACCAGCCTGGTCTAGAACTCACAGAGATCCACCTGCCTCTGCTTCCCCAGTGCTGGGATTAAAAGTGTGCACCACCCCGAGACAATGGTGGAGCGTGCTTTTAATCCCAGCGCTCAGGAGGCAGAGGCAGGTGGATCTCTGTGAATTTGAGGCTAGCCTGGTCTGTAGACCTAGTTCTAGGATAGCCAGGGCTACACAGAAAAACCCTGCCTTGAAAAAGTGTGTACCACCACTGTTAGCATTTTGTCTAAGCTCCGCCCCACAGTTACCTGGCAACCTCCAGGTATGCCTGACCCTCTATAAAAGGGGGCTGTTTGCCCCCCTCCTCTCTCTCGCTCTTGTGTTCTTCCTGCCTCCACTGTCCTCTTGCCTTTTTCCCCATCTCTCCCCATTCCCTTCCCCCCTCTCTCTCCATGTGCTCATGGTTGGTCTCTATTCTCTCTCTCTCTCTCTCTCTCTCTCTCTCTCTCTCTCTCTCTTTCTTTCTCTCTCTCTCTCTCTCTCTCCCTCTCTCTGTCTCTATCTAAGTACTTCCCAAAGACAAACTAAGGTACTGTTTGATTAGAGTTCACTCTGGGAAAGCAGTGCGTTTAGTGGGCTTCCTTACAGAGCACAAGTGAGCACTTACCAAGGCGTCGGGGGTTTTCCTTCAATCGGCCACACTTGGAAAGTCTTTACTGTGGAGAGCTACTTGGCTGGAGTCTGACATTGGCCATGACAAGGAAGTAAACTCAGGCAGGAATCTGACATTGGCCAAGGACAGGGAAGTAAGAATCTGGCTTTAGGATAGAACAGAGAAGTAGGCTCTGATATCTTGATCATCCTTAGAAACAGCCTCACTGGAGTGATCATGGGGCTTTGTGTTTATTGTCTTACTTGGTCCTTGACTATGGTCTCTTTGGTTCCTTATTGTACTGTTCCCCCCTTCATACTTGCATGTAATTAAAATGGTATAAAAAGCGGGTTGGGAAAATTAAATTTGCCTTCAGTCTTAGGATTGACTGGGGTCATGCTACAATGCTGTCTAACTGTCTTTTTTTTTTTTTTTTTCTTTTTAATCCTCACTACTGTGCTAGAGAACCTGTTGATTGAGCGGGCTTGGTCACTTTACCCAGCAGAGAGGAGAGGCTCCTGGAGCCACAGTTAGAGCCCCTTTCCCCTTGGTCTTCCCATGCCTATATATCCCAACGCTTCTCTGAAGTCACCAGCAACTAAGGCAGAGTTGCATACAATAGGTAGTCGGTCGCTGAGTCGGTGAGGTAACCCTTTTGCAGGAGCGTGCAGCTGAACTTCCCAAGATGGCGGTTAATTGGCTCAGAAGGTAGTAAGTGCCACTCCCCGCTTCTTACATCGATCCAGCCTTACATCTTCATACCTGTGAAGTGCGTACCTTCCACCACTGAGACATCTCTCTGGCCTGGACTGTTTTGTAAAAAGATAGAAGAGAGGAATATGCTTGATAAGGAGGTGCAGTATGGTGTGGGGGAAGGGTGTTCCTCTTTGGGCCTGTGCTGAGGCATCCGTTCCCCCTGGGGGACCAGCCATACAGTATAGAATAGGGTTTAGAGAGAGAGAGAGAGAGAGAGAGAGAGAGAGAGAGAGAGAGAGAGAGAGAGAAGAGGCCAGCTACAAGTATGTAGAGAGGGGGAGAGGGGAATGTGGAGAGAGGGGGAAGAGGGTAAGGAAACAAGGGCAGGAGAGCAAGAGAGTGAGGAGGGGGCAAGCAATCCCTTTTATAGTGAGTCAGGCACACCTGGCCAGGTAACTGTGGGGCAGAGCTTAGACTAAATGCCAACCCAACGTGTTATATAGCAGGCTGCTCTCAGATACATGACCCTCCCGCCTGAGATTGTAGGCGGGCATATATGGTTCTGATATACTTTAATTGACAAGGAGAGATGGGAAGAGCTGAGCCAGGAGCCAGACAACAGAGGGCAACAAAAGGCTGCCTGAGTCCCGGGGTTCTGACTCAGGCATTCAGAATTTCTGTATGTCAATCATTATTCCAAAAGCATATACTAAATTCAAACCTAGCAATAGTCTAGCATTTAAGTCTAATAATAGTCTAAGGCTTTAAGAAGTATTGTTAAAAAAAAGAAAGAAGAAATATTGTTAGCATCAGTTCAGTTAAAGTTTGACATTAAGCTGAGACATGGGGAAGGTTGGACCTCTTGGCTAAGATCACCAGACAGCAGCACAGCCAAGCTAGACCTAGTCTGTGCACTGGACACTGCTCTACATGCTGAGAACCAGAGAGGGAACCAAAAGTCTGGGCTGAGAGGAGAGAGAGGAACTGCTCTGTTAACAGATAAGAGCACCTAGCATCCAGGGCTCCATTTGCTGGAGCAAAAGAACGGGGCCGAGCAGAGGTCAACTGAGGCACCATCTTAGGACCTACCAGTCCTCAGCAACGCTCAGAGGTGGTCATGAGGGAGGGTTTTCTTTGTGGAAACTGAGGTAGGGGTTCATTAGAGTAGTGAGGCTATAGAAAGGAGGCAGATGCAGAGGGCGCCATGAGATCATGTGATCTTGGGAAACTATTTGAAATGTGCTGCAACCTGGGGTCCTGCTACAAGCCATGAGATTGACTAGGGGCAAAACCAAACCAAAACAAAACAAAAACAACAAAAGCCCAACGTGTGTCTCATTGCTAATCCATGGTTCTCAGAAGGCCCAGTATACTATTACTCAGAATCTGTTAAAAAGCAAATTAAAGCTGCCAAGTCCTAAGCCTGTGTTCTAACTACTCCCATCCCCAGGGAACGATGACAGTCACTAGGGTTCCCGGCTCTGGGGGTTCTCTAGGCAGAATGTCTGAGGCCCAGAACAAGCTTACAGCTCCTGGACCTCACCCTTTGTGCCCACTGGCCTGAAGAGTCTCAGTTGGAAGGGCAGTAAGAGGGGGACAGAACTGGAGGTGGGGTCCAGGGCCACGGTGAGGAAGGGCTGCCCTGGGTGATGTCCTAGTGCAGACACTCTGGAAAAAGACTGTCGCTGAAGTTCACAATCCTGTGCTGAGTCACTAGGATGGGGGGGAGGGGAGTGTGGCACACATTGAAAACCTCAAACCTGGGTGAAATTGAAAATAGGTGTGGGGAGACAGCCTGGGCTGGCTCCGTCTTCAGTGTGGCAGGGTGGTGGGAACAGAGCACAGGCTGCAGGAGCAGAACTGGGTGTAGGAGCAGACTGCCATTTCTGCCCGTTGTTGGCCTCGGTTTCTCTCTCTATAGAACAGTGTCACTTACTCCACAGGGCGGTCATGAGTAACGGGAGGTGGGTGAGAGACAGGGACAGTGGCTGGCTTACAGGAAGTCCTCAGCCATGCAAGCTAGGACTCTCAATGTGTCCTATGCATTTGCCGAGGTATCAGACAAGTGGCATACCATTACCTGGAACCTGTTTAAAAAGTAAACTAACACTGCTAAGTAATTAAACCTGTGTTCTAACGACCCCCACCCCAGGGGACTAGGACAGTTGCTAGGGCCTAAGGACCTGCACCTAATTCATAGTTACTAAAGGTGTTTACCAGAACAGGCTTAACTCTTAACACTCAGGTAAGGTTGGCCAAGGCCTGCCCTGGACCGGTGGCAAACCGACATCCTAAAATCCCCTGCCTTAGCAAACTGCAGGCTTTAGGAAGAAATTGTAGGATGTGGCTTTTAAAAATCATCTGCATTGTGTTGGGGGTGGGGGGAGGGGAGCAGCGTTTGACATAGGGGAGGAGCTAAACTGGGAGAGGTTCTGGCGGCAAAGGTCACCTGAGAGGCCCTCTTAGGGCCTATATGTCTTCAGCAAAGTTCAGGGGTAGTTTTGAGGGTGGGTTAGAGAGGGTTGTAGAAACTGAGGCAGGGGTTAACTTGAAAAGAGAGGTTGTGGGATGGAGGCAGATGCAGAGGTCACCATGAGATCATGACCTTGGGAAGTTATTTGAAATTTGCAGTGACCTTGGGTCTGCTACAAGCTGGGACTGGGGACAAAGAAAGCACTTTGAATGGAGATGTTTGGGTTTTAAGGCATGAAGGCTGATATCTATAATTATTTTTTTTATATTTTTAGATTGATTGATTTATTGATTTATTGATTTTATGTACATGAGTACACTGTAGCTGTACAGATGATTGTGAGCCATCATGTGGTTGCTCGGAATTGAACTCAGGACCTCTGCTCTCTCCGGCCAAAAGACTTATTTATTATTATATGTAAGTACGCTGTAGCTGTGTTCAGACACACCAGAAGAGGGCATCAGATCCCATTACAGATGGTTGTGAGCCACCATGTGGTTGTTGGGATTTGAACTCAGGACCTTCGGAAGAACAGTCAGTGCTCTTACCCACTGAGCCATCTCACCAGCCCGTATTGATTTATTTTATAAACATTAGGAATCACCACTGTACTACCAGCTTCTTCTCTGGGCCTGAGGGCATAAACATGCAAGAAACATAACAAATGAAATATCACTGTCGTATGTGACCAGCCTCGAAGGGGACCTGTTTTAATGAAAATTAAGAGTTGCCTGTGAGCCTGGGAATCTAGGTCACTGGTAGAATTCTTACCTAGAATACACACTCACACATACACACTCACACACATATACATACTCACATATACACTCACACACATACTTATATACACACACACATAGAGTCATACACATACACACTCACATAATACATAGAATTACACACGTATACAACAATCACACATACATATACACACATACACACTCACACCCATACTCATACACTCACATACACACACACTCTCACACACTCACATGCGCACACACATAGAATCTCTCTCTCTCACACACACACACACACACACACATAAAATCACAGTAGTGTTTGCCACAGTGGGGAAGGAGGTAGTTGAGTCCTGTGGGTCACATACTTGGTCATGTAGGGGGAACTGGGAAAAAGGCAGCTTGACCCTGTCACCTCCCACAGGATGTCGTGGGAGGGCACACAGGGACATGTCTAATTTGTCAGCGCTTCTTCAGAGTAGCTGGATCTTTGCTTCTTTCGTTTCCTCTTCCTGTTCTCCGTGCCTGTGAGAGCCATGGCTGTGAGGCTGCAGAAGAGCCTGGCATCAGAGAAATGTGCTAGAGAGGCCGCTACATCTCCACACAGAGCAGCACCTGCGGCAGGCACAGTGAGAAGCTGCCACAATGTGACTGTCACAAACCTAGAAGAGGGCATGGTAGCTGTCATTTTGCATATGATTTCAAGGTGTCAGCCACCCCACCTGCAACTCTGTGGATTGACGGTCAATAACCCCTCCTCTGGGATCTTTGGTTCCAGATGTTGGGGAACCCTTATTAATTAGATGCGGGAAGCAAAGAGGAGTGGCCTGAGTGTCATCCTCTGATAGGACCACAGCTGCCTTGCAGATGAAACACCTCTGCAGCTGTGCATCTCCACAGGATGGAAACTTGGTGACTTGGCGATTCTCAAACTTTAGGAAGCATCAGAGAGTCATGGAGGCCTCGTCAAACAAAAATCTACCTATAATCGGTGGTCACACTCGGTGCCTATGGAGGACAGTTCTGAGTGTATGGTGTTGCTAAGCAGACTCTTACAGCTGTTTGCAGCTGAGCCTTCCTCTAAGGCAGCGGTTCTCAATGTCGTGACCCTTACTTAATACAGTGCCTCGTGTTGTGGTGACCCCCCAGCCATAAAATGATTTTTGTTGCTACTTCACAACTGTGATTTTGCTACTGTTATGAATCATAATGTAAATATCTATATTTCCTGATAGTCTTTGGCAGCCCCTGTGAAAGGGTCATTGACCCCCGAAGAGGTGAGACTCACAGGGTGAGATGCAACATAGGTTGAATGGATATGGGGAGCTTGGCTCAGAGGTAGCAAACCTGGGTTGAATGTGGCTCAGGTATTATACACACAAATCACTGAGCTCTTGTTGAAATGAAGACTCTGATTGAGAAACTTGTGACAGGACCCCGGTCATGTCAGCAAGTTGCAGGGCAATGACCATGTTGATGTCTGTGACACCAGGGTCCTTTCATGTACGGCCTCTTCAAACAAAATCAAAGTGGACTCTTCAAGTAGTCCTTCTAGGGGTGGAACGTGGTTCTGGTGGTAATGTTAGTTGTGCAAGCATGAATGCCTGAATTCCAGCACCAGTGTAAAAGCTGGGTGAACCGCATGCATTCTGTCAGCACGGTACTGGTAGGGCAGAGACAGTCAGAGCTTATTGGCCAGGTAGGCAGCCTGGCACAATGGGTGAATTGTAAGTTCAGTGAGAGACCCTGTCTCAATCAAGTAGAGAGCAACTGAGGAAGACATCTGACGTTGACCTCTTGCCTTCAAAAGCATATAAACACATGTGCATATGCACCAGCAGTTTGAACATAGACCGCACAGAGATAGGGAGAGGAAGGAAGGGAGGGGAAGGAGGGAAAAGGGAGGAAGGGAGAAAGGGAGGGTGACTTTGGAGGCAAATCTTCACTCTTTATCAGTGATATAATAAGTGGATCCAATATGCGCTGTGGTTTTCAACTAGTCAGCGAATCGCCTCCCGGTTTTGATGTTTCTGTGACCTTGCTGTGGGGCCCAGAACTCAGTGAGTGTTTGACATCAACTGAAGGAGCACATGTGGCTGCTCTTATCATCTAGCTAATGCCCATCTGCTCATCCGTTACTCACGTGTCATGGTGTAGCCCTCCTTGCCATGCCTGCAAAGTGAGGTGGGGGAAGTTACTGGGCGATGGTGGGGTGGACAGAGTGGAGACATGAGTGAGTTGCCTTTAAATTTCGCCAGAACTTCTGTGCTGGCTGGGTTGAGAGTGAACTGTGGGAAGAGACAAGAGCAGGACGTGAAGAACGGCAGCCTCGACTCACACGTCAGCGGGGGAGGTAGAGGGAAAGGGTAGACTCCAGACGAATGTTTGCAGTGTGAAATCAACAGTCTTTGCTTATAGGACGGGAGGTGGCGGGGTCAGGGCAGAGATGAGAGCAAGTCCAAGACTTAGGGGCCGAGAACAGGAAGCAAGGAGCTGGGTGAAACAGGCATGGGAGATGGATGGTCAGGAATTCCATTTTGAACACAAGTAAACAGTTTCCCATGAAAGGCAGAGGGGCATGTGGCAAGCTGCTGAGGATGTGGGCTTTTGTAGGAAAAAAAAAAGTCTGGATCCTCCTCTCAGCCCCATGCTCCCAGAAATCACACTCAGACTCAAAGTATATTTACAAATACCTCGGCCGTATAGCTAGGCTCTTCTCTGACTAGCTATAACTTAAAATAACCCATTTATTCTAATCTACTTTCTGCCATGTAGCTGGTTATCTGTGCTCGGGTACCATGTGACCATCTCGTCACATCTTCCCTGGTGAAACTCCTGCCTGTCACTTCCCCCAGACTCCTTCTGTCTTCTGGATGTCCCACCTCCTATTCCTGCCACGGCATAGGCCATCAGATTTATTATCGACAGGTGCCCCATCCGTACAGACATAAGATAGTCTCTTCTCTACAGTCTCCTGCAGGCAAAGATACCTGCATGGCCACCAGTGTGCTTCCTCTTTGCTTTAGGTTTAGTTAAGCCCAAGGCTGTGCTCTGGAAGAGGTGAGTGTTTCAGTAAAGAACTAAAAGCTCACAAAAAGGGCAGTGTTTGGGGAAGAGGAAATAAGGCAGATCTCTGATCGTTTCTTTATTAATAAGTAGAGATACACAAAGACTTGATAAAAAGTACATAAAAGGCTCAAGCGTCAACAAGATGTCCAGGCATCACTCTCGCTCCTCGCACGACAACAGCCACCTGCTAATACTGTCACGCAAAGGGCTCATTGTTTCAAGTATCTGGCATTGTGGGTAAACCCGACCCAATGTGGACTCTCCAACCAGGTGGGCTGCTAAAAGGAGGGACCCCTCTGCGGCTCTGGACTTAGTGTGATGGCTCTGAGGGGCTTTGGGGTTAGAGCTGGCATGGTCAGTGGGTCATGTCTTCCGGCAGGCAAGACAAGGCACACGCATCCAATCAGGTACTCCACAGCAAGAGCCATGGAGGGGCGTGGGGTACTCCTAAGGGGAGCATCCAGATGTTCCTGTGTGGCACGGTGCTTGGGAAGGAGGGAGCCATAGCATAGCCCCATACTGGGGGAGAAGGGATGGCTTGGGGGGGGGGTGGCAAATGAACCTATAAAGAGGTGGCAGAGTAATGGAAGAAAATCGGCACACAAGAGAGGCAGAGGTGAGGGGATTGCGGGGAAGGTATACATCAGATGTGATGGGAACACACATTTCTGAAAAAATTACAGGGAGCATCGGAATGACAGCTCAGTACAGACCCAAAGGGTCCTCTGTCATGTGGTATCAGAGCCAACCAGGTCTCCTGATGTCCCCTGTCAGCTGGCGATGGAGATTCACTGAGCATCTTTTACTCGGCCTCCCTGGAAACTCTGTCAGAGGGCTCATTTCTAATTCTGGAGTGTCATCTACCCATGCCACATGTAGGGGAAACAGGATTGTGGAAGATGAAAGCCCTGAACCAGAGATGGCCAGAAGTTGGCGAGTTTGTCCACCTGCGTGTGGGGTCAGTTTAGGACGTGGGCAGTTTAGAATGGATGCCCTGGATGACGAAGCTGAATGCACTGCTTCTGCTGAGAGGGGTGGGGGCGCTGGGAGCCTCCCTTCTGGTCAGCTGTGTGACTCACTCCTCAGGGCTTTGGTCTAGTCTGCTTCCGGGAAGAGTCTCCACTTGGAGCAGGAGAGGCGCTGGTCCACAGAAGTGAGGGTGTGCCGGTAGCAGGTGGCAGGACATGGCTTCTCTGGCAGTGGCTGCTGCCCTGAGTATAGAGCCTCCTGACCCTCCTTCCATCTGTCCTCTCTCCGGACTGCAGCAGCTATGGGTGTGGCTTAGAGAGCCCAGGGCTGAAGAAAGCCTGGTTCTTTTCGTGTTGAAAATATTCATAAGTATTACCGGATCTGAAAAATGGTGAGATACCTCCTCTGGCATGCCCTCTAGTATCCTTTTCAGGAACAGAAAGAAAAAAAAAAAATCGGGGCGGGGTGGCAGTCTGGTGAGTAGGAAGCTTGATCTCTAGCTAGCAAAAGCGTCAGTCATTTCCTTCTGTAGCACAGTTGTCCCTTGCATGGGGCCTTCTGTCCTGATGACCCTGCGTGTGAAGAATTTAGGACTCTCTGGGTTGGAAAGGAATCACGAGGCTGGGCACCCTACTTGGTGCCTGGTTTCCTTGGATTTCCTTCCGTACTGGCCCAGCCCCCTGGTGGGAGCCTCTGTTCTGCGAGGGGAGCTGGAAGATGAGCTCACTCACTATGCCAGCCACCTCCAGTCCCAACCCTCTCACAGGGTGTACTTGGTCCTTGCTGTCCCTCCATACGGGTCTTAGCTGGAAAAAGCCACTCTCTACCCCACTAGCAGCACCAGAGAGGGAGGAGTGCGTTGTGGCGGGAGGTGTCCCTGCTCAAATAAGTGTGTGGACCATGTCCTCAGCTCAGCTTCCTTCCCCTTTGACCTAAGAGAGCAAAGAAAGTGTGTACCGAACGGCAGCCATACCTGCCAGAAGGGGTTTGCTCATTGGCTGGACTTATAAAAGTAATGGTCAGCTGACTTGGGTGGAAATGGCTTCAGGTCCTGGGGCTTCTAAGATAATAGTATTGAGCTCTTTCAGTTCAGAGCTTTCTGGATGATGTCACATCCACCTCCTTGAACATGTCCCTAAGTTTGTGTCAGAGGCACAGCAATACATAGTCTGAGAGCAACAGGGACACGGTCCACATCTGAACGCAGAATTTACCCACTGCATGGAAAGCAAATGAGTCCTTTTGCAAAGCCAGTCACTGGCCTCACCACACACTCAGGGAAAGGAAATCCCACCAGGGGTGAACCGGGCCCAGCTAGCTCTCACTTCAGTGGGGGCAGGATTGAGGGTGGGGATGTAGTGGTGAGGGGAGTTATTTTCTAATCTCTGCCTTTTTTTTTTCAAGTGCACCAAAGCCCTCCAGGTAAATCCACCCCCTCTCTCCAGTCTCTGGGGTCTGTTTGCTTCCTGGGTTTGACCCCAGGCTTTTGATAAGACTCCACCTACTTCTGCCTCTCATCCAGGATGGAGTTTGGCACTGCTAGGAACACTCGGTTAAGAAGACAACAGCCCTATTGCAGACATTTATCAGAGGTCTGCCAAAGACTTGGGGCTTCGCCAGGCAATGGGCACAGACCTCTTTAATAAAATAATCGTTACTCAAATAATTTAAAAATCTACAAAAGACACAAGAGCTCAGACACGGGATGGGACAGGGAGGAAGCTTGCTCATGGCTTGTCTGGTGCGTTGTATGTGGGTAAGCACTTCCATAGCAAACCAGCCCTGTGGAGTTAAAAGAAACAAGCCCACCAAGAGACTGGGAACTGGGCTCAACCAACACACAAAGGGTTTGGAAGCTGTAGCCCTGTCTCCTGGGAGAGGCAGCAAAGCCAACCCCGGCCTGCTTCTGCCCCCTCCTCCCTCATTCCCTTCCAATGCCCAGTCCAGAGCCAAGGGCTGTGGTTAGAAATGGTTCTCAGTGCAGTTAGGCAGTGGGCTGGTCCCAGGGGCTGGCAGTTCACGGTTGCTATGCCCAGGGCTTCAGGCTGTCACAAGATGACACACTGCAGTTTGTGAGTGCCGGTGGCCCTGTCTCCTCGCCATTTTGTCTTCTTTTTCTTCTTCTGGTTTTTCTCTGGAACCTGTTGCCTTTGGAACAATGAAGGAAGCAAAGACAAGGTCAGAGCAAGCCTTTTGCTTCCTCTGTCCTCTCTCTGGGACTCCCAAGTCCAGAGACAGCTTGAGAGCTATTTTGGGGTGCTGTCTCGGGGCCTCTAATATCAAGGGCAGTGGTAGAAAGAGGGGCTTGTTCTTTGCTGTGTTGGGTATGTTGAAAGCTTGGGGTTCTTGGAGGGACAGCTTGAGAGTGCTGCTGTGCTGGCCACCCAAGGAGACCAGGCTGTGTGACATCTCTTAGTGCAGGAAAGGCAGAGAGGAAGGGAAGAGAAAAATGAGAATCCCCGCCGTCCAGCGGCGACTAGATTTATTCATACCGTAAGACTGCCGTGCTTTATAACGGAGCTGGCGTCTGTGCTTATTTCTTTTTCATATTTTAGACAAAATAATTGGCCAACTGTGTGCCAAAGCTTTTACGTGTTTTCTGCTAACATTTCTGAGGCCCAAGGGTCTTTTGGTGCCACAGCTCCCTAAGCAATACACGGCAGTTTGGGAAACCCATCAACTGCCAACACAAACAGGAGGTGAGGGCTGTGGGGAGAAAGAAAGATGAACTCAGGCTGCGGGGTGTGTGGGGGTGCGTGCAGGGGTGTGCACAAGGCAGGGGGCCAAGAGGTGGCAAACAGGGGCACTATTACAGGCCCAGGTCTGATTCATAGCTGAACAACAGCCTCTGAGTCACCGGCATAAGGTACTGAAGACAGGGGTTTAACTGTTGGCGATGTTAAAGGTTTAGAAACTGGATTGGATCTGGCAGGGACAGAGCCAGGAAACAGCTTCCATCATCCAACGTGAAGTGAATACGGTGTTAAAGGAACGAACGTCCATGAGTCTGCTCAAGGCTGCTGGCACTTGAAGACCACAGGCTATGGGTCTTGGAAGACACACACACACAGTGTCTCTGGAATTTGAGTCCAGGGACCATACTTGGCTATTTTGGGGTGCTGTCTCGGGGCCTCTAATATCAAGGGCAGTGGTAGAAAGAGGGGCTTGTTCTTTGCTGTGTTGGGTATGTTGAAAGCTTGGGGTTCTGAGGTACTAGGATGCCTGCAGCCCCCACCCACCCTCCTAGCTATACCTGGGGGCAGTGTAGAGGGAGGGGGTCAGGGGCAGGGGGGAAATGCAAAGAGTCACAGGAAATGGCAAACGAGGCTTGGAAACCGCCCAGTCTCTCAGGAGTTACATTCCTCATGTGTTCCTGCTGTAGTCTGCACCCCCCCACCACCTTCCATCAGAGAAGGCGTAGCCAGGGAGGGGCGCAGTTGTCAGGGAGAGTACAATGCTTACCTAATTACTCTAACTAGGTCATGGAAGGTTTTATCCACGTTGAGAGGCGGGTCCTTGGCACTGGTCTCTATATATGGGATCTGGAAGGCAAATCTCAGCTTGGTCAACCTGGCACCATGACCCACAGAGCCCTCTCCCACCTTTACAACGTACACTTTAAGCCGGGTGGGGGTGGTGGGGGTGGCTCACACCTTTAACCCTAGAACTCGGGAGGCAAGGGTAGGTGGGTCTCTGTGATTTCTAGGCCAGCCTGGTCTACAGAGTTAGCACCAAGGCAGACATTGCTGCACAGAGAAACTCTGTCTCAAAAACAAAACTCTAGAGGTTCCGAAGACCTGACAAGAACCCCCAAAGCTCTATAGCTTCTTGCCTTGTAAGGCTGGAGAGTTTGGCTAACAGCTTCCCTAACTCCCTCTTGGTCTCTAGTCACAGAGATACTTAATAGCTTCCTTAAAATAGAATCCAAATAGTCTTTTTATACTCAAGAGCAAACTGTTTCACTTCTCACACAGTGATGGAAGACAGTGTTCTTCATGCTTCTTCTGGGGGGTGACCTCTGACCTTTTCCCTGGGCTCCTCCAGAGTGAACTTCAGTGGGGAAGGCTGAGGAGGACTCTGGACCTAGGTCACCCTGGTCTCTTACCACCAGCTCTCCAGCCCAGCTCCACTCTTGTTTGCTCTAGAAACCTGGGAGCTCGGCCATGTTTACCCAAGGATGATGCTTTGATGATAGCATCTTGCCTAGGGAGTGGCACATTGGAAGCTGTGGCTGACAGGACTCCATGGGCCGTGTCCCCACCAAACCTTGGACCAGCAGAGTGGAACAAAGGCGCGGGGAGGATAAGACACAATCCTAGGTCCTATGATGGGGAACCCAGAGAATTAGGAAATGCTCAATCCTCCACACACAGGGCTCAAAAGTTCAGGAAAACATGCCCTGGCCTCCTGGGTGTGAAGGAAGTAAGCTGACAGAGGTTAGACCAATGACTTTCCAACTTTCCATAACTTATTTTTCCTGATCACCAAATTAGTGCCTTTTATTCTAATACAATTAAAGAAGCTGAGTATGGTGAAGAAGGAAAGTTCCTTAAACACTCGGGGAGGGTGGTAGAGCAAGCTCAGAGTTAGGGCAGTCAACTTTGCCTAGGGAAGCTTTGCCTAGGACACACAGGGGTATGTTAACATCCTGAGAGGTCAGATGACAGCAAGCTCAGCGGCTTCAGGCAGAGGTCTTACTGAAATGCAGAGACAAACAAAGGCCCTTGCTTAGGCCTTTGACCTTTTTATTTGAGCCTCTGATAACTCTAAAAGGACTGTGCCCTCCATAGTGGAAGAGCTGTTGGGTTCCCAGTCTCCCTTTTCCCACCTTTGCTTCATTAAACCCCAGAGGCAAGCATCATCCTGCAGTGAGGAGACTGAAGTCAGAATGATGAGCCTGCAGGGGCTCTGCCTTGCCAGGTCAACAGTGAATCTGTGTGAGCCTTCTATTGGTCTCCCATGGGCACCTGTGTGATAGGTCAGTTTTGGAGCATCTTGTGAGCTGGACACATGGTAGGCATTCCTGATGATAACAAGGTAGAACCCTTCCCATGGCTCAGGACACTGCACAGCCCTGTATACATGCAGAAGAGAGGTAGGAAACCACCCATAGCCAAATCCCCTTGATATCCTGCCCTCCTGGGAGTTCAGCCATCCTCAGTGTCTACAGGTCTGCAACACAGTTGTCTGCTGACCCCATATCTGGTCTGTGAGCAAATGCTGTTGGTTCTAAGACATACAACCTAAATCTTGCCACCCTCACGTGCTTCTCAGCCTCTTGTGGGGCACTGGAGCAGCCCCTGTGTGACTCTCTGTTTTCTCCTTTCCCAGTGGACTATTGTCAACATGTCACAGGAGAGAAGCTGCTCAGGTACAAGTCACATCTCTCTGAAACCCTCCAGTGGCCATTCTTCCTCAGCCTCTATCATAGGAGCCATAACTGCTTAAGTCACCTTGCCGACCACACTTCTTATGACTCACCCGCATGCACCCACTCAGCCACCGCTGCTCAGCTCGTTCACCAGCCTGCAAACTCCAACCCTGGGGCTCATAGATAATAATCCTTTGCTAGAATGTTCTTTTGTCAGATACCTGTCTGGTCATTCCTCTGTCTCCCTAAGTCTCTGCTAAAATAGACCCAGCCCACCCTATTTAAAACATCACTTCCTCTTCCCATTCCTGACCCCTCCCCACACCTCCCCCCCCCTTTCCTGATTTGTTTGTTTCCGTAGGACCCATTGCCTCCAGACAAACTGTAATTTACTTTGCTTATTGCCGGTCTCCATCACTAAGTTTAAGCACCCAAAGACAGAGAACCATTGCTCTCCAGGACCTAGGGTGATGGAATTAATAAAGGAATTAATACAGAAGACAGACAGACAAAGCTAGTTCCCAGCATGCTTTTCTCTCCGTGTAGTCCACTGGGTAGAAACAAGGCTACCTTGCTGCTGACTTTCCAGCTCGCAGGCAGCACCCAAGGGGGCCAGTGCACTGTGCCAATAAGGGGGTGAGGAGCAGAGACCTGACCCAGCACTATGGAGAGAGCAAGGACATTGCAATGAACTCAGAAAGCTAAAATGCTGTGATAGGGTAGAGCTGAAGCAACCTTAGGGCCAAACCAAGTAGGGATAATGATGCCTCTGGTTGCAAGGGTAGAGGACTTGATATCCATGCTTCCCCAGTACACCGCTGGACCTGGGGGGGGGGGGTGGCGGGGGGGCATTGCTCAGTGAACAGAGCTGATGGCAGTGATTCAGTATAACCAAGTGCAAGCTCATGAGCAGGAAGGCTATCACCTCCATACAGCCCAGTGCTACCTCAGGCAGAGCAGCCCTCAGCCAGGAGGACGCTGAATACTACAGCTACCAGGGCAATCTGAAAGCAGCAGTTCACACCTCTACCTCATGTTCTCTCTGCTTTTTTCAAATAATATCCCCTAACATTGCACCCTGTGGCATCTTGTTGGAGCCTCGTTGCTCAGTAGGAGGCCTTAGTCCTTTTTCTAAAGACTGGCACTGCCGGAGGGATGGCATATGGACTTTCACACAGAGCCCTGAGGCCCAAACATGCAGGCATGCAGGCATATCCACCTACATTGTATTTGGACGCCATTTCTTTTCCTTGGTCCCTGGTGATTTTCCTTAGGTGCATCAGATCCACCTTGTTGGCCACAAGGATCATTGGGAATGACTCCCTAGGGAAGAGGAGAATTCAGATAACAACAGTGAGATTCATCCTCCTACACAAGCAGGTGATACCGAACAGACGGCGAGCCCGCCTACCCCACAGCAATTGCCCAGTGGGCCCAGTGGGCCCCCTCTTTTCCAGAGGAGAGGGGTGGGGGGAGCTCAGAGAGAAGGAGCCCGGGATCTGCTGCAAGGCTAGTGGCGAGGCTGTTGATGTGGGCCCCAGCTTCCCAGACTCTCCTCAGTTCTCCAAGACTCTGATATACAAACCATGAAGGGCCCTCAGCCAGGACTCAGGAAGAGCAGCAGGGACAGGGGCTGGCACACAGCGGGCACTGCACATAAATGGCAGCAGCGAAATGAGAATGGATCCCAGAATAGGGACCCCCCCAGAAGAGGGACCCCCAGATGGTGAGGCACATCCCATCAGCATCTTATTGACATGCGAACGAAACAAAACAGCAGCCCTTTGGCATTTGGGGTGATATTGAATATTTTCACATTAAATAAAGAAACCTAAAATTTGAAAGATAAAAACTGCTACTTTATTATTTGTTTGATTAACAAGTAAATTAGGACTTCCCCACCACTGGGGCACTTAGAGTGTCCCTTTTGAGGCATTATATTCATTAATCAGCCTCAGCTCTGGGGGTGTTGTGTCCCCCTGCCAGGCAAAAGTATAAGCCTGTCTTCCTGTGGAACAGTCATTGCCTGGGCTTCTCCATCTTTACTGGAATTTAGTCAAAACTTGCTCTTTTCCTTCATTTACATTTTCCTTCTGCATTGCTTCTCTGACTGGCAGTATTAGATAGGCTTAAACCAGACACTAGGTGATTTGATTATGTTATAGAGCATGAAGAGGGACTTGTAAATCTTGTAGTCAAATGCAATTTAATCGATTTCAATGTGTTCTGGAGAGGAAATTCACTTTTTCTTTGCATATAATGCAATTTGGTTAAATCGGGGCTGGGAAACGAGGATGTTACCAATGATTGCTTGCTTGTGGGAGTTTATGAAAATGGGAGGGGCATAAGGCTTGGGAGTAGCTTAGGAACCAAGGAAGGAGTCAGGGGACCGAGGAGTTACAACAGTTGGTTCTCAACCTTCCTAGTAAACCCTTTAATGACTTCTTCATGATGTGGTGACCTCCCCACCCCCACAACCAAAAAATTATTTTGTTGCTACTTTGTAATTGTAATTTTGCTATTGCTATGAATTGTAATGTAAATATCTGATATTCGACCCCCAAAGGGGTCATGATCAACAGGTGGAGAACTGCAGCCTTAGAGGAAATAATAGAGAAATTTGTGGGGGGCAGGGGAAGAAAAGGAGAGGGGAGGAGGGAGAGGAGAAGGAAGGGAGGAGGGAGGAGGAGGGAGAGGGAAGACTGAGCCTTCATAAGCTAAGAAGGAGAGGAGGGAGGCCCCGCTTGCTGCCCTCACCTGTCCTTGACACGCAGAATGAGCTGGTGGAAGCGGTCCACGTGCTCGAAGCTGGCCTTGTCGGTGACGGAGTAGACAATGAGGAAGCCATCCCCTGTGCGCATGTATTGTTCCCGCATGGCACTGAACTCCTCCTGCCCGGCTGTGTCCAGAACTGGAGAGGAATGAGGTCATTCAGGGGCTGCCCCCGCTTCCATTGGAGTCACTATAGACTGTAGAACCCCAAGCTACTGCTACTGCTGTCCCCACTGTGGCTGGCTCAGACCCGGCTGTCCTCACAGGAGGACTTCCAGCCCCCTCAGAGCCTGCTGCAGTGTAAGGCTCTTCCTGGCTCATTTCGACCTCCTTGCTCACTGGACCTCAATTCTGTGACCCGAGGACAAGCCTCACGAAGCCAGAGATCAACTTTCAAAAGTCCCTCTGGGAAACCCCAGAGCTGGGTTTGGATTCCCGGTTTAGCTCTTTCAAACTGAGGTTCTCTGGGCGGGGGTGGGGTGGGGTGCCTGCCTCTCTGTGCCTCCATTTCATCCTGTACATTCATGGGTACAGGACACCCACCTGGAAGCTCTCAGGTGGGGAGAGGCCAGCTAGAAGGGCCCCTTTAAGCCCCGTGTGTGCGGACAAAAACATGCAGACCTTGGGGAAGGAGTCGCCTTCAGAAGTCAAGGTCCACATCATAGGATGGAAATGTCAGGAAGAGGCATCTGGGGCAGGAATCACGTAGAACTGAGAAGGCCACTACAACCTCCAGACACGCTCAACACTCCCCACAGCACAGAACCCTGATATACAGTGCTCATGTCCAGTTGTAACTTAACCCCAAAAGTACCCATGTTGTATTTGAATAACTAAAGGAACATGCAGCTAGGCAGCTGTGCCTATCCATTTAAGAAATACTGAGTGTCTACTCCATGCCAGGCAGCCTGTAGGCCCACTGGTTACAGGGTGAATGAGGCAGAGAGAGTCTCCAGATGGAAAACACCAGTGCAGCAGATCCTGTGCAGGCTGCTCTAAGATCTCATCCCACATGTTAGCACTGCTCAGGACCTTGGGTGGGCGGACAGCCAGTGTGGAAGGGCGCCAGCCTGGGCCTTTGATGTATCTGTCAAGATTGAGTCCTCTTTTCCTTCCTTTTTCCTTTCTCTTTCCCTTCTCTGCTCCTTTCTTCCTGCTCTTTATTTATCTAGATCTGGGTCTGGCCACCTCGATCCGGACTAGCATCCAGATTCCAAACGCACGCTGAAGCTATGACCTCCAACCTGGAAGCCCCTCTTCTCTGGTTGTCCCAGCCACCCTTTGGCTCAGAGGCAGACCTGTGAGGAGGTCTCCCTCATAGGAGGCCTCAGTCTCTGTCATCTCTGGAGTCTACTTCCAGCCTGTGCCCTCAGTTCTTCAGACCTGTGCCTCATAACCTAGATCAGCTCTACGCTTCGCAGAGAATGGCAGAGGTCAGGAGTCAGGTACTGTTCTCTTGAGTCTTCCCCCAGATGCAGCTCCAAGGTGGGTTCAAAAATGTGCAGAAACACAAGGTGCAAGCCATGACTCATTCGAGGAATGCTATGACCTCAGTGAAATGGCCTTTTAGGTTTAAGGAAAAGCACTAAAGATAGTGGTGTCAAGGATGACAGCAGGGAGAGCCAGCCCTGCCACTCCTTTGCCCTGAGTGAGGTGGAGAGAGAGAGAGAGAGAGAGAGAGAGAGAGAGAGAGAGAGAGAGAGAGAGAGAGAGAGAGAGAGAGACATGGGCGATGCCCTCCTCTGAGGTAGTAAGGACAGCTGGCCCAGTCTCTTGTGGCTGCAACACTTGGGGGTGCTGGCCAACACAGTCGAACTAGTCCTAATGGTAAAGGCACAGGTAAGCCAGCCTGAGGGCATGAGAGCAGGAGAGATGACCCTGTTTCCTGCTGATAGCAGCATCCAGTAAACCAAGGGCTTGACCTGGTGGTGTGGATAAGGGAAAATGGGCAGGCTGACCAGCTCAGCTACCACCCAGGCCCAGATCCAGGGCTCCAAGTCAGCCTACCCCAAAGTCTATTTCATCAGTGAATGGTTGAGATTCATGAAAGGCCAGTCCTGCTGATTCAAAGCTGCATGACACAGGGCACCAACAGGATAACCTGGAGGAAGCCCAATGAGAATCCAATATTGATGATGTCATAGAAGCCAGAGACCTCACTTGAACCAGACCAATGACTCATGGCAATGAGCATTTGCAAGTGAAGATGTGTAGACAGAGGGATAGACTATGGAACACACTGTGACACACTACAGATGACACACTACAATGAGATGTTTTCTGTACTCTGTGTGTGTGTATTATTTGGGGGGGGTGCAAAGGTGAAGGGTAAATATGAGGGGGCAGGGAAATGAGTAGGGCTGGGGTACATGATGTGGAACTCACAAAGAATCAATAAAAAGTTATATATATATATATAACTATTATATATATGTGTGTGTGTATATATATATATATATATATATATATATATATATATATATCTTTTTTTTTTCTGGAGATGATATATCCAGTGACCACATCTCCAGTTTGTTCTTTCTGTAATCCCCAGGCCTTCTATGGGATGGAAGATCAATCAAGCCTGTTTTCCAGGCAAGTTAGGTGGGAAAGCCTGTGCCTCCCTAGCTATGTTTATATCGAGCCACATCACCTCACAGAGCACACACAGCGACAGGCTTGCTCCTTCCTGCCAGAACTGTGCTCACTCTCTGGGTCAGGTATGTAATAGGGCAAGGTTGGGTTCCCCGAAGCACAGCTGGGTGCACTAACCACCCGCTGTCCCCTGAAAAGGAGCTGCTTTGGCAGACTGTGAAAGCCAGGCCACCTCCTGCCACCTCCAGGGAAGGAGCCAAATTTTTACAGAGCCTCCAGCTGGCTTCCTGGCCACGAGGGAGGATTCCCTCTGGCAATGACACCAGCTTTCTCAACCCAATGGCTACAGGACAACAGCAAGTAATATTCCACAGCTGCTAGCCCCCCGGGATGTCTGTTCACTATGCCATACTACTCCAGCTGTGGGGCTGGGAGCGAGGAGACTATGGGGTAGGTGTGCACGAGGCCCAAGATCCCCTGGGTTGGTGTGCAAATTGTAGGTGTGGGTGCCCATTCTGGGAAGGTTCTCCATGACTTTGTGGAGTTCTTAGAGGAGCCAGGGACACCTGTCCTCTGACGCTGCTCTGGGTGGGGGGGCGCAGAATGTTATGGTTTGAATATAAAATCTGCCTAAGACTTGGCTCCCAGCTGGTGGCTCTATTTTGGGAGGTGGTGAAAACTTTAGGCAGTAGGGCCTAGGTAGAGAAAGTAGGTCACTGGGGACAGGCCCTTGAAGGGATTCTTGCCCTGGTCCCTTTCTCCTTTCCTCTCTCCTTCTCTTTGCTTCCCAGCAACCAGCTTCCTACTCTATATATTCCTGCCACTGTGATGATCTGCCTCACTGCAGGCCCAAAGTGGCGGAGCTGACAGACTGTCACCAAACCATCTGCAATGGTGAGCGGAGATAATTCTTCCTTTTAAATTGTTCTCTCAGGTACTTGTCAGTGACTGACAGGGGCTGGAGAGGTGGCTCAGCGGGTTAAGAGCACTGACTGCTCTTCCAGAGGTCCTGAGTTCAATTCCTAGCAACCACATGGTGACTCACAACCACCTGTAATGGGATCTGACTTCCCCTTCTCGTGTGTCTGAAGACAGCTACTCATATAAATATAATAAATATAATAAAAGTAAATCTTATTATATTATTATATATAAATATATAAACATAAACATAATACATTTTAAAAAAGAATTCAAAAAAGAAAAAGAAAGGAAGAAAGAAAGAAGACTGATAGACACTGAGGAAAGTTACAGAGGACAGCAAAGGCCTCAGAGGCATAACCAGAGTTCAGGAGCATCACGGGAACACAACAGAGCCTGGGAGGGGCCCTGGTAGCTGGGAAGAATGGAGAGACACAAAGCTGTGGTCCACAACCCGGATTTCATTTCACAGCCACTCTGGGACGCCAGCCAATCACAAGTGAAGAGACTGAGCCAGGCTGAGCCCAGTAAGCTTCAGGCTGCTGTGCCAATGAACCACGGGGTAGGTTCTGAACTCACCCTTGCATCTAGCTCCTTATGCCTACCTGCCTAAGAGCAAGAAGCTAACAGAACATGTCCAAATCCTGATAGCAGGCTCCATCACACTCTCCCCAGACTCTACGGCTCTGGGTAGACATGCTGCAAACCTGGGAAGAGATGTAGGGCTGGGCCTGATGCTTTCCTTTCAATGGAGCCCTGAGCTCCTAAGGATTCCAAACACAGTCGCCACCAGCTAGGTTCCTAGTCCCCCACTTTCTCCTTTGTTCTCACCTCCACTCTTATCTTAGAAACAAGAATACATTTCACAGTCCCGTCCCCCATCCCCCTCAGCTTGCCAAGTCTGTGGGCCCAACATGCACTTCGGGTGGGATGCAGTGTTAAACCCGTGAGCCCTAGCAGCACACCCAGGAGAACCAGAGACGTGAGTCCACAGAGAAACAAAGCAGTTGAGGGGTCCGGCAACATTCTCCACCCAAGAGCCAAGCATCATCTGAGAGTCATCCAAGGGGAGACAGCCCCAGGAACCAGTGGAAGAGCGAGCAAAGTGTGTGTCTCTGTACACCAGAATGTCAGCCACACATGAAGGAGAAGAACCTGAAGGTCTACAACAACTCAAAGAACCTTCCAAGCACTGAAGCTATTCGCAAGACTCATGCTATGTGAGTCCACGCATACGAAATGTGAAAGCCGGTAACCACACAAGGGCAGAGAGTAGAGTCTGGGGTCCGGGGGAGGGAGGATGAGAAGTAGCGGCTCAAGTATGAATGTTTTAGAGGATACAGAAAACATTCAGGAATTAATGGCTGTCATTTTAGTGATTATTCATTTATGGATCGATTGGTCATTTCTAACTGCACAATGTTGATAGGTGTGGTATTTTGAGAAGGTATGGCCTTCATAGACTCATCTGTTTGAATGATTGGCATGGGGGGTGGCACTTTCAGGAGGTGTGTCACTGTGGAAGCGGGCTTTGAGGTGTCCCGTGCTCAAGCTATGCCCAGTGTGGTAGATCTCTTGGCTCCTCAAGCAACATGTCTGCCTGCATGCTACCATACTTCCAATCCTTGAAACTAAACCTCTGAAACTGTAAGCCTGCCCAATTAAAGTTTTCCTTTATAAGAGTTACCATGGTCCTGGTGTCTTTTCACAGCAATGAAACCCTAACTAAGGCAATAAGCATGCAATTGTGCATGTGGTCTACATGTTTTTCTTTCTTCCTTCCTTTTCTTTTTACTATTATTATTATTTGTTTTTTGTTTTTTGAGACAGTGTTTCTCTGTGTAGTCCTGGCTGTCCTGGAATTCACTCTGTAGACCAGGCTGGCTTCTAACTCAGAGATCCGCCTGCCTCTGCCTCCGGAGTACTGGGATTAAAGGTGTGCACCACCACGCCCGGCTATTTTTTGTTTTTTTAAGATATGGTTTTTCTATGTAACCCTGGCTGTCTGAGAACTCACTCTGTAGACAGGCTGGGCTCAAACTCACCGAGATCCACATGCCTCCTGAGTGTTGGGATTAAGATATATGCCACCGCCGGGCGTGGTGGCGCACACCTTTAATCCCAGCACTCGGGAGGCAGAGGCAGGCAGATTTCTGAGTTCGAGGTCAGCCTGGTCTACAGAGTGAGTTCCAGTACAGCCAGGGCTATACAGAGAAACACTGTCTCAAAATATAAACAAACAAACAAACAAACAAAAAATGTGCCAGCACCACCTGGCTGTGGATTATATCTTAATGAAAAATTATATGATTAAAAAAAATCACCCTCCCCTTCTCTGACACCCATGCTCCACCCCTCGTCCCCTGTTAGTAGATACTTGTCTATCTTCTGAGCCTATCGCTTCCTCTAGAAACACCTTGATTCTGCTCTTTATATGAAAGGCAGTCCGTACTTGATAAGTCCTAAATTAGTCCCAGGATTCCCAGTTCCACTCCATAACATTTTTTTTTTCTCTTTCCCCATCCTATTCCTATTCTTCATCCACAAACCCTGTGGTTCCCCCTAAAACTGTGTTTGAACCTGCTCCTTCTCACTTCCTCCCCCACAGCCCTAGGCTACCACTCACTGTACCCCAGTTTTATTCCTCTACACACAAGCCAAAAGCAAGCGTGAAACCAGTCGGATCACATGCCTCCCCTGCTCAAAACCATCAGGGCCATCTCCTCAACTCACCTGCCGGTCTCCTGTTTATTGGCCGTGCAGAGCATCTGTGTTTACTGCAAGGTGAGTTTCATCTTACCCATTAGCTCTCTGCATCCCGCCTGACCTAGCGGAGTTGTCAAGGCTAGCAGGGACAATCTTTGCAAGGCCCTTAGCCTGGCTGGTGGCCAGCAAAGAAAGTCTGGTCAGTGGTCTTCTGCTAGCCCAGCTCTGAGAACCAAATACCAGCAAGAAAGGATGAGAGCTCTCTACCTGCAAAGCCTGCCCCAGGCCATTGGAAGCATTCCTGCAGAAATGACTCACACAGCCAGGAGAAAGGGTCAGACACAGACCTGTAAGGCAGGATTCATCCCCTGAGGCCAGTGGCCATACTTACTCCCACAGGGAAAGAGGGAAATTCCCCAAATCACTGTCTTTAGGATAAAGAGGACAAAGGGTAGGGGACAGGCTGACTTACTCTCCTCCGTTCTTGCTTGGAGGCACCTGATGTGCTCCCTCGAACGCTGGCCATTGGGTGGTAAGCATAAGTGGGTCAAAGCCCCAGCCCAGAAAATTCGCCCAATAAGCTTTCCAGTTCCTTCCTGCCCTTCCATGTCCTCTGCTCTTCCTGCTCCAGAAAGAGTGCGGATTCAAATGTTCAGGGAAAAGCCAGGTCCAGGCCCCCCGGAGAAGACAAGAGCACTTGTGTCTAGTTTTGGGCAGAAGCCAGGGTAGAAATGTCCTGGCTTCCGAGGGTGCCAGAGGACAGACCGCCAGGCTCATTCACAAAGAAGGAGCCCTTGCTGAGGAGAAGAGGAACAGCAAGGTTAGGAGCCTGGGTCCGAGAGCTCCCGGGCAGGAAGGGTCTACAGAATGGCTCTTTGATGTTTTGTGGCGATGGATGTCCCAGAGGCTGGCACGCAGAGTGAGCCTGGAGCCAGATGGGGAGGGGAGGCCAGAAACATTGGCTTCTCCTGTAAGTGGACAGAGGTGTGTGCCAACAGCTGTTCAGCATGCTTAAAGCTTGTGCCAACGCAGAAGTGAACACGAGAAGGTGGAGACCATACTCAGTGGGGTCAGGAGGCTGAGGCCTGGCTCGGCCATTAGCCAGGTGTGGCTCCGGGCAAGTCACTTCTCCTTCTGCACTGGGTTGAAGCAAGAGGCTGATCTGATGAGTTCGGCAGCCTTCAGTCTCTAGCCCAGCAGAATCAACAGGGACACACAGCATTGCTAAGACGAGGTACTGAACAGTGGAACCCAAAGAGAATTATGGGCCACATGCATAGCTCCTCTTTTCATAGCAGTCACAAGAGGGGAGGGCACAAGTGTCTATCATTAGAGGGTGTGACATCAGGGAGTGATACACAATGCAGTGTGGTATTATCCAGCATAAAGGAAAGTCAATGCTAAGTGGAAATCAACTACGACATGATAAGTGTACAACCCCATGGATGCTCAGCACATGTATGAGGCACATGGGGTTCCCAAGACAGGATGTAGAATGATGAATGCCATGACTGGGTGAAATAGGAAGGAAGCCTGTGTGTATATAGGTAAGCAGGTGTCAGTGCGGTGGGGCAGCGGGGTGGGGGGAGTATATGAGAAGTTCTGGAAATGGGTGGTGATATAGAGCAAGGGTAATATACTGAACAACACATACCTGCATATTTCAGTATCGTTTCAATAGTGGATTTTATGAGATAGATAGATACATAGATATAGATAGAGATGTGTGTGTAGATAGATGATTAGGTAGATAGATAGATATGTGTGTGCATATATGTGTATACATATGTATATATGTGTGTATATTTGTGTATACATATACTTACACACACACCTCCCAGCAGAAAGCCTCAAACATACAACTCCAAGACTCTGCTTGAGTTTCAGAGCTTCCTGATTCCGAACTGGAATGCAGTAAATCACACAGGTACAAGCCAGGGTAAGGAAGAGTCCAAGAGACCAGAAGAGAATCCAGACAGCCAGGAGGAAGCACTGAAGAGGACCCACAGTTAATGGGTGGACAGACTGTATTGAGGAGATAGATGTTCACTGTGGGAAAGAATTCAAATGAAACAAGAAACAGGTTTGTAATACAGCAAGCACCCTGTGAGCCCCCTGGGAGTGGGACCTCAGAGGCATTCTCCCGAGTGTGCCTGCACACATGACCACAGCCATGGGGAGGACAGCACAGGAAGGCAGGCCAGAGATGGGATGGAATCCTGACAATCCAGCTGTGTGCTTTCTCCCTGGGAGTTCAACTCCCACTCCCTCGAGCCACCAGAATTGGCTGTCACATTGGAGAAGATTCTCATGCCCAGCCAACTATGCAGTGTGTGGCGGTCTATGGGAGTTTGAGCCAGTGCTAGCTGTCAGAAACTCGGTGTCTCGGTTGGTTTCACCAACACTGACTAAGTACCGGAGGAAACCGGCTCAAGGAAGGAAGGATTTACTCAGAGAGTTTTAGATCACAGGACTGTGACAAGGCCAAGCATCATGGTGGCAAGGATATGTGGAGGACAAAGCTGTTTGTCTCATGGTGGACAGGAAGAAAAGAGCAAGGGAGAGACTGGAGACTGGGTAGAACTTCCAAAGAGACACCTCCAGTGACTGGCTTCCTCCAAGATCTCCCACCTCCAAAAAGATTGCCACTGCCTAGTGACCAAGCACTCAACACGGGTGCCTGAGGGAGACAGACATTCTGTATACAAATGATAATATTTGACCTTATTTCCATCTGTAACAGCAGCTACCATGACAGCTTGTGTAAGAGGTAAAGAGTGCATTCATGGGTTTTCCAGCAGTAACGGCCCATGACATCATCATGACCCCACCCCATGACATCATCACCATCATCATGACCCCCCTACCCTCCCCCAATCACTATCACTGCCATCATTGCTCAGCTCAAGCTACAAGGCTTTTACCCTCAATCTGGGACAAGAAAAAGCAAAATCCAGAGCACTTTGAGATTGGTAGGGTGTGGGGCAAATGAAGGCATCTACCCCCAGGTTTAGCACATCCCCAGATGGTACCCAGCAGGGAAAGCCAGACCCCAGAGCACTGGTTGCTCAGGAAGATCTTTGCCCTCCAAGGTTTGCACACCTCCCAGAAAGGGTCAATGTTATGTTCAGGCCTAAATATAACAAGCCTTTGATTAAGGTTCTCTGTTAAGGTTTGGTCTCATGCTATGTATTGTAGTGCTAAATACTGGCCCTGGTTGCCTCAGGGATGAGAGAATCAACCAGTAAACCAAGTGATGCTATGTGACCTTGCTCCTTAATTTAAAACTATCAGTTGATTAAAGATGCCTACAGCCTATAGCTGGGCAGAAGAGAGGTAGGTAGGTAGGGCTTTGGTTTGCAGGCTTGGGGTCTGAGGCAGAGGCCAGCAGAGAAGAAGAAGGAGGTAGAGAGAGGAGAAGATGCATGGGGTAGGTATCTCAAAAACATGGCCAGTCAGAGTTACGAGGGGCCCAGATGGAACATGGCAAGTTATAACCAGGGGTTATTGATGGGGAAGTAGATTGTAAAAGTTTAGAGGGTCGATATCTGTCCATCTCTAGTGTATTATAGGGTTATAATAAATATAAAAGTTTTGTGTCTTTTATCTGAGAACTCAGTGATCAATGGCAGGTTGAAACCCTTGATTGGAACGTATTATTACTACGACATTCTCTCTTATATGGGGCATCCTTCTAAAATCCATACTCAGCTGAAATGACTTAAGCTTTGTTAAAAATGGGAGAATTTATGCTGAGGAACGTGCTAGTCTGGGCATCTAGCATCTATCTAGGTGTCTAGGAAAGGCCTAGGTGGGCAATGCCATAGGCTAAGTGTGCTGGCTAGCTTTATGTCAACATGGCATAAGCTAGAGTCATCAGAGAGGAGGGAGCCTCAAACTGAGAAAATGCCTCTGTGTAAGATTTGGCTCTAGTAAGCCTGGAGGGCATTTTCTAAATTAGTGATTGGTAAAGGAACAGCAGGCCCACTGTGGGAGGAGCCACCACCCCTGGGCTGGTGGTCCTGGGTTCTATAAGAAAGCAGGCTAAGGAAGCCATGAGGAGCAAGTCAGTAAGCAGCACCCTCCATGGCCTCTGCCTCAGCTCCTGCCTCCAGGTTCCCGCCCCAGCTGACTCTTCCTGTCCTGACTTACCTCCATGGTAGACTGGGATGTGGAAGTGTAAGCCAACTAAACCTTTCCTCTCAAACTTGCTTTGGCTGTGGTGTTTTCTCACAGAAAAACCCTATCCCATTAAAACACAGAGAAAACCTAAGACACTAAGTCAGGTTCTGGTCTCACTGACCTGAGCTTCTAAAGTAATCTTAGGACCGTGCTTCCCCTGTCTCTGCTGGGAAGAAATGATATCAGCTCATCTAAGAGGCACTCTGGAAAATAGTGTTTTCTCCCTGAGAAGCAAATGTTCCAAGTTACTTAGAAGGACATTAAAGAAGCTTACATGGCAATAAAAATAAATAACATTGACTGAGCCACAACTTGTACCAGGAGGTGTTCTCCTCTATGTATTATGCAATATTTCTCTGAATGTTTCCTGTGGAACACAGCCTAAAATGAAGTGCCAAAAATAGTTCTTTTGGGGGGAATCCTAACAATATACTCTATGTTCCTAATATACATTATATAGTAAAGGGTTTTATAAGACCTGCAGTAAAGAAACTTATTTCCATGTATTTAACTCAGTCTGTCCTAGACCACGGGATATTCCAGTAGATGGTGCCTGCAGTTATTTTAGAAAGTGCCAGCTGGGTGGGATGGCACATGCCTTTCATCCAGCAACCTGGAGACAAAGGCAAGCAGATCTCAGTGAGTTCAAGGTCATCTTGGCCTACATAGAGAGTTCTAGGCTAGCCAAAGCTACATAGTGAGACCTCGTATATTAAGAAGAAGGAGGAGAGGAAGAAAAGGAAAGAGAAGAAGAAGGACACAAGGAAGGAAGGAAGGAAGGGAGGGAGGAAGGAAGGAAGGAAGGAAGGAAGGAAAAACGTGCATAAGTATAAATTTTATAACAGTTATATGTATATTCTTTACTAAGAATTAGGAAGGCAAAGAGATTAATGTAGCTAAGCCATTGAGCCTGTTACTGCATATACATTGTTCAGTTTAAAAAGTATTCACTGACAGGAATAACAGGGGTAAGTAAATACTAGTGTAGTTGTCTTGGTCATGGAAGACCTTACAAATAACATGACATTTAATAGGCTGTGGATGTAGCTCAGTTGGTAAGGTGCTTGTCTACCGTGCCAGAAGGCCTGGTGTGGGCATACTATCCTAGAACTCAGGAGGCAGAGACAGGGGGATCAGAGACTCAAGTTCAACCACAGCTGCACAGTGGGCTCAAAGCCAGCATGCCACACAGGAGACCTGCCTAAAAAAAAAAAAAAAAAAAAAACAAAAGACAGGATCTTAATGAATTATGTTCTTCTACAGGAAGAACATGCTAGAAGAGAGAAGATCACATGCAACTTTCTGAGTAGGGACATACGTGTCTACCTGTCACCCAGTGAAACAGATCAAAATCCCAGGCTGCAGGCAAGGCCCCAAAGGCTGGTTGGTGTGTTTTCTGTAAGATGCTTCTCATACCACAGCATGCATCCCTTCTGAGAAGCATGGTCCTGAGGAACGGAGTGCCTACCTCAAGGTCCTCACAGTTTTAAGGTGCAGCGCATGCAGGCAGCACAAAGTCAGGAATGATGAGAGCCACTTTAATAGGACTAGAGGGCCAGTCGTCTAGAAGATAAATCAGTCCTAAGTGTTTATGCATTTAACAACAGAACTTTTTAAAAATGCACCAGGAAAACCCTGGCAGAAAACAAGGAAATATACAATCTCAGTCTGACATGCAGCACTCCCCTCTTAATAACTGACAGAATAAGAATTCAGAAAACCAGTGAAGATACAGGAGACCTGAACATCATCTGCCAGTGTGATGTGTGAAACACTCACAGAGCATCCTATCCAGTCACAGCAGACTCTGGGAACATCTATGAAGACAGCCTATCTTCTGGGCACACAGACAAGCCTCAATAAAGACTTCAAATGCTGTACTGTATGTTCCCTGACACACTGGAATTAAAAGATCAGGAACACAGAGATTTTTTTTGGAAAATTCCCAAATACTTGAAAACTAAATAAGATACTCTAAATAACCTAGGGGTCAGAGAAGAAATCTAAAGAGAAACTAGAATTTGAAACTCATTAGAAATGAAAACACAAGCCAGGCATAGTGGCACAGGCTTTAAACCCACCCAGCACTGGGGAGGCAGAGGCAGGAAATGAATTGTGAACTGAAGGCCAGCCTGGCTTAACAGAGAGTTCCAGGGTAGCCAGAGTTACATAGTGGGGGAGGAGGGGAGGGGAGGGGAGGGTTGGGGAGGGTTGGGGAGGGGAGGGTTGGGAAGGGAAGAAGGAAGGAAGGAAAATATATATTACAATTTGTGGAGTACAGCTAAAGGAGTAATTTAGTGAATTTTATAGCACCAAATGAATATCCCAAGGAAAAAATAAAATGATTCAACTCAACAAAATCTGATTGCATTTCTGGCAATTAGAACAAGGTGGAGCATGGTGCTGTGTCCCTACAGTCTCAGGTACTTGGGGTGCTGAGTAGAAGGATCACTGAGCCCAGGAGGAGATTAGCCTGGGTAAAACAGCAAGACAACTGTCTTCAAGGGCGTGAGAACAAGAGAAACTTAAATCCAAAGTAAGTACAGAGGCAGAAAGAACGGTTATGAGTAGAAATCAATGGAACCGAACGAGAGAAATCAACGGGTGCCAGAGCTCGCTCGGAAAAAATCGATACATAGAAAACCCAGCCGTTGCCTGATCAGGAAAAGGAAGGAAAAATTGATACAAGTTACCAGTATCGAAAATGAGACATGACATCACTGTAGAATCTACATGTATTATAAAGATAATAAACAAGATATACAAATATCCAAGATATGCAAATATATATAGTAAACAAATATAAAGATAATAAATAAAGATAAATAAGATTATAAAGATAATAAAAAATATTATCAAAAGCCTTATGCCAATTTGGAATTTTGGGAACTCTGACAAAGTGAGCAAATTAAAAAACACATACACAAGGGCTGAAGAGATGGCTCAGTGATTAAGAGCACTGACTTCTCGCTCTTCCAAAGGTCCTGAGTTCAATTCCCAGCAACCACATGGTGGCTCACAACCATCTGTAATGTGATCCAATGCCCTCTTCTGGTGTGTCTGAAGACAGCTACAGTGCATATAAATTAAAAAAAACAAACAAACAAACAAACAAAAACCCCACAAACTACCAAAGTTCACTGAAGAATAAAGAGGTGGTTTAATGACCCTATGTCTATTAAACACATTTAATTTATAGTTTAAAAGTTTCTCCATAAAGCTTGTAGTCCAGAGGGTCTTGCTGGTGAATTCTATTGAATACATAAGAGGGAAATTAGAAGAGATTTACTTAAACTCTCCTAGAGAAATTTAAAAAGAAAGGTTAATTTCTAAACCATTCTAGAAGGCCAGCAATACTTCCATACGCAAGTTAGACAAATAAATTATGCTTTTTAAATATGGCCTAAAATTATTCAATAACAAAGTAAAACATTTCTGTATCAAATTCTATCAAACTGAAGCAAATGGTTTATAAAATTCATCATCAAATTCATTGTAACCATGTATCATTTATTTCAAGGATGAAAAATTACTTATACATTAAGGAAAGGGCCAGCAAGATGGCTCAGTGCATAAAGGCACTTGCCACCAAGCCTGCTGCCATGAGTTAATTTCCAGGACCCACCCACATGGAGGAAGGAGAGAATGGATCCCCAAGTTGTACTTTGACCTCCATATTCAGGCTGTAGCGCATGCCCCAGCTCCCCCCAATACATACACTAAATAAAAGTATTTAAAATAAAAAAGTATTGGGGGAAAACAATATAATTTACCACATTAACAATTTTTTTAAAGGTTTATTCATTTATTTCATGTATGAGGGTACACTGTCGCTGTCTTCAGACACACCAGAAGAGCACATTGGGTCCCATTACAGATGGTTGTGAGCCACCATGTGGTTGCTGGGAATTGAACTCAGGACCTCTGGCAGAGCAATCAGTGCTCTTAACTGCTGAGCCATCTCTCCAGCCACCAACAAATTTTTTTATTAAAAACAGCCATATGACTATATCAGGCATTTGACCACATACATCAGCATCCATTCCTGATTGAAACCCCTTTGCAAACTAGGGCACGGTGCTTCCTTCACCTGATAAAGAACATCTCCACCAAATAAATCCATGGTTACTGTCAGACTCAGGCCAGAAGACTGACCACTCCCTCAGGAACAAGGCAAGGACGTCTGTTCTTATTAGGTCGCTCAGTGTAGAACTGGAGGCTTAGTCACTTAAGGCAGGCAAGAAAAAGGAAGTAAAATCCATTCAGATTGACAAAGAAAAGATAAAACTGCCTCTATCACAGCTTCATCCAGGGAAAAGAATCTCACAAAGAGCCACTAAAGCTAATAACCCGCAGGTTGTATGATTAATATAAAGAAATCAGTTATACTAGAGGAGGTCAGGAGGCACAGGAAATGCAGAGGGAGGGGGCAAGGAATGGATTAGAATCAATTATGTATAATGATATATATGTTTAAAATGCCACAAAACCCCATTCCTTCACAAGCCATCTTAACCTCATTTTAAAAATTAATTAGAAATCACTTATATTTATATATTCTAGTAGCAAACAACCAAAGCTGAAATTAAAAACATTTACCATAGTATCAATGCAGTTGTAAGTATAACTCTGTCAAAATGTACATAAAAGACCTGTGTATCTGAAAGCATAAAACAAGTGAGAGATCGTGAGAGATGTAAGATAAATGGAGAGACAGACAGAGCGTGTTCACATGTAAAAAGGCTCAGAACTGTCCGCTAAGACATCCGTGCTCAAGATGAGGACATGGCTTAGGGCTATGTCAACTTGCAGAGCTTGAGTTAAAGTCCCAGGCTCAGTAACAAACATGACAAAAACTCCTTCAGGTTGTATACAAATTTAACACTATCCCAAACAAAATCAGAAATTTCAACAGAGTCTGTAATTCATATATCCATTCTCACAGCGTTGGCTACTGAGTTATAATGTTATAACTGGTGAGGCAATAGTCAGTTGTCTTAAATCAGACATCAGGACCAAAGACACAGATTACACAGGGAACTGGTTGTCACTAGAGAGACAAAGGCAACTGGGAGCTGGGAGGAAGAATCTCTTTAACAAGGAGCTCTGGGGGATTCATTTTGCCCCCATGCTGCATGCAAAGTATACAGAATAGGCCAAAACCTAAACAAAAAAACCCCAAACAATTAAACTCAAGGAGAAACCATGAGAAAAACTGTCGTGACCTTGGGTTAAGCAAAGATTTCTTAGACAAAATACCAAGAGCACACACTGTGAAAGATCGAATAAACTAGACGGCGTCAGAACAGAAATGTCTAGTCTTTCAAGAAACCGTCTTGAGAATGGAAAACAAGACACAGACTGAGAAAAATATTTGCAAACTGCACTTATCTGAAAGAACCTTGTAAGTCAGCAGTTTTTCAACCTCTCCTCCTAGACCAGTGGCCTGGGCTTAATGGGCCTTTGTTTATGGAAGAGACTTGGGCAATTGAAAATCATGGCCAAGGGAATCTAGAACGTGGACTCCAGCTCAGCAGTCCCTGCAGGATGTGCTAAAAACAAGCCATCGCCCTCTGTCCTTGGAGTTTCAGAATGAGAAGGGCCTGGGAATTAGTTTTTCTAGTAAGTTCCTTGACCACCACACTAATTTTGACCAGACTAGAAGACAATGCCAGATGCAAGATCTCCCAACAAAGGGGCACTTCCTAAATAAACTCTGGTCATTAAGAAATAATTTTTCAGGCATTTTGAGCACCTCATTCTTGGGAGTTCTTTCTCAGCTTTAATAAATCTAAAAATAGAGAGAAAACTTCAGTTTCCCCACTTTTCTATACCTGCCATCAGCACATCTGCTCAAGCAAGCAACACCTGACATAGCATTTCTGAGCTGTCAGGAGTCCAGCAAGGCCTCCTTATTCGGTGTCCACTTTCATTGCCACTAAGGTCTTTAAGCAGTCTATCAAGACACGATCTCTCTCTAGAATTCTCCGTGCCCCTCCCCCAAGAAGCTGCCTATTGCCTCATAGCAACCATCCTATAATAACAGGAAACCATGTTGCCCCACTAAAACCTATCAAATTCCCCTGATCTTCCCCACGTAACGACCCACCCCATGCAAGACTGTCATCAGGTCTCACCATCCAAGATGGCCCACTGATTGTCAATCTCTGTATGCTTCAGGTAGGAGTCTTCAATGGTGGGGTCGTAGTCAGGCACAAAGATCTTCTGGAAAAACTGAATAGTGAGCGCACTCTTGCCCACACCACCATCTCCCACCACTACTAGTTTATATGTGGGAAGGTTTTCACTGGGAACAGCGCTGGTCGCCATGTTTCTGGTAGTCAGACCTAGGGAAGAAGGACACACGGAATGAGGAAAGGATCTTTAACTTTTGAACTAGGAAAAAATACTCATGGGCTTTCTTTTCTGAGTTGGGAAGAAATATGCGTTTGCTTCTTATAGAGGAACACAGACTCCCAACAGTAGATCTGAAAATGAAACAAGGCAAAGGAGTGTGAGTGAGCTTTGTCACGCATGGTCTCACCACCCAGAGATGATCGCTGTTCAAATGGTATTTACTGAACAGCAACTACACGCCAGGTCTGATCTTATTCACCATAGTATCGGTCTTTAACGAGTACAGCCAAAAGCTGTGTCAAGGGAATTCCCTTACCACTAACCTCTGCCCCAGAATGATAGGAGTAAGAGGGCTCTGGGCTGAGCAGATATAGAAGACTCAAGAGTTCACAGCTCACTTCATCTCTTATCAACTGGAGCATCTCTTATCGATTGGAATGCTCTGCTGAGAAAGCACTGAGGCTGTGGAGCCCAGAGGACAAAGGGGTGGTGTGGATTTGCATGCCTGTGCTCTGGGAGGCCCTTCCCAACTCAAATCTGCCTTCCTTCCCCTCCATCCTCTCCCACTTTATCATACAAGTCAGGAATCTCTTCCAGAACCCTTGCTCTGCCTTGCCCTGTCACATGACGTAGAGTAGAACATGCCTAGGCTGACTTTTGCATAGTGATGACTACTACACATGCTCTGCATTGTACGGGTTCCCATTCAGGGCAGTAGAGAGAAAACAGAAAAGGGGCCAAGAGGGATGCAAAGTGCACAAAACAGAAGAGTTAAAGAGAAATCACACATCTGGATGCTTGTCGTGGAAACTAGGCCAGGGGTGTCTGCTGTCTGAAACGCAGGGAACGTTTAATGTTCAGCCCTTGTCGGTAAGGGAACACGCTACTCTGTGTCTTATATTGTTAATTTTTTACTCCTGATTTATAATTTAAAGGCCTGTATATTTTGTTACCTTGAAGTGGATTTTGACTCCTGATTTATAAAAGGCTTATATTCATTAAAAAATATATCTATCTATCTTACATCCACTTAAGCTGGAACAAAGGGAAGGAAGGCGCAGGTGTCCTGGTGGTGAATCTGGTTAAAGTGTGGTTCTCAGCCAGAGATAGTTCTCTCCCCTACCCCAGGATATCTGCACTGTCGGGATGTTTCTAGGTATCACTGGCTCCAAGTGGGTGGAGTTCAGAGACAACACTTAAAACATTCTAGAAAGCACAGGGTGGCCCTCCCCAAGAGGCCTCCCAGCGAAGGCAGAGAGGAGAGAGCTGGAAATGTGGGAGGACGGTTCAGAAGAATGATGGGGTCTTCACAGGCCAGGACTGACTGTGAAGAGGTGACAGAGAGGGGTGAAGAGTAAGTGACTTTGGGAAACAGTGCCACAGAGTGCCACAAAGAGAGTCAGGTGGGGGTCATGGAAGGCACACTCAGAAAACCAAGAAGAGATCCGGTCAGCTTCCAGCCAGGCCAGCAGCAGTCACACACTGGAGAGGGAAGAGCTATTTGTAAGAGCCAGAGGTAGTGGCTGGATTCAAGGGAAGTATTTTCCAGGTACAGCGGGGTACTTGCAGATATGAACTCACAGCATGGGACAGCATGCACATATGAACTCACAGCATGGGACAGCATGCACACATGAACTCACAGCATGGGACAGCATGCACACATGAACTCACAGCATGGGACAGCATGCACACATGAACTCACAGCATGGGACAGCATGCACACATGAACTCACAGCATGGGACAGCATGCACACATGAACTCACAGCATGGGACAGCATTAAATTATTCCTTTATTTGTTTTATGTGCATTGGTGTTTTACCTGCATGTACATCTGTGTGAGGGCATCAGATCTACTGGAACTAGAGTTACAGTTGTGAGCTGTCATGTGAGTGCTGGGAATTGAACCCTGGTCCTCTGGAAGACCAGTCGGCACTCTTAACCTCTGAGCCACCTCTCCAGCATGCTATTGACATCTGATAGCTGCTAGGAGGAGAGTCAGCTTTCTGGTTAGTTAACCACACACCAGAGCAGGCCCCGTGCCCAAGGGTAGTTGGGTAACATAAACTAGGCTAGACAAAAAGAGAAGGCAGACGAGGAAGAGGAAGAAGACAGACTCAAAGTTGAGTGGGTAGGGAGGTGAGGGTAGAGAGGGTAGATGTGGGAGGAGCAGGAGGGGGTGACTATGATCAGAATACATTGCATGAGATTCTCCAAAGAATTAATAACTATTTTTAAAAGAACAATTAGGAATGTTCATAGCAGCAAAAGCTGCCCACTGAAGACCCTGCCAGGGAAAAGCTGGGTCTCTGATGGCTGGGTATGCCATCATCCAAGCAGCACAGAAAACCAATTCTAACCACTCAGGGAGTAGAAGCACGTGAGAACACACACAGACAGACACACACACATACACACACACACACACACGCACACACAGGCACACATACACACATACACACATGCACACACACACCTGCGCACACACCAGTGCTGCTCTGGGGAAGAGAGAGGCTGGGGTGTAGCAGAGACACCTATGCCAGAGCAGGGGAATAGCACAACCCAGAGGACAAGGGACTGGGGTTCCTGCCATGACTACATAGGAAGACCCCTGAATCATAGCTTCCTTCTGTATCAGACTAGCAGTCTAGTTTGAGAGGTTTTTATAATTATTTTCAGCTCTATGAGATCTTCAACTCTAGGCTGTGACAAGAGGGTAGTCACAAAAATGTGGGTTATGTGGCCAGGTTGATTTGCATGTGGCTAAAGGCCAGCACCGTTGCTGATCCTCTGCAGTCACTGAAACCTGATGTTAACATTTAGGACCCCCCCCCCGAGTGGAGGGGGGGGGGGAAGTGTGTGCCTTTTTGAAGGCAGGAAGAATATAAACCTCTCAAAGCTGGGCTGAGAATACGCCTTCAGAGACAGATCAAAATTAAAAGGGATACACCCTCTTTTACACTCTTATCAAGTGAGAATTTATTGCAAGGAAAGGAATCTAGTCGGGGAACTTCACAAAAATGTTAGGAATGGGGAGATGGAGATATGAATGATTTAAATGTTGGGGGAAAGACAGACAAACATATCAATCAGGCAACTGGGTGTGGTGCTGTACAACTGTAGTCCCTAGACTGGTAAGAAAATCTGGGATATACAGGAAACCCTCTTACACACATAAATACGTGCTCACATAGAAACAAAGGCAAAACAGAATAGTTAACAAACCTTAAAAAAAAGAAAAGAAAAGAAAGGTTTTTATTATGTATGGAAAAATGACCAGATCTCAAAACAGCAAAGTTCTAAGGTCACTCTTCCAGGAAGGTACCCATCCAGGACTGCCCCTGCCCAAGGGTGGATCCCAGAACAAAAAGGTTTGGGAGGTAGCTATTCCAGAATCAGACTGCAGGGCACTTTGATTTCCTGTGTGTGTTTCCATGAGACATACATACACAGTCAAACCCCCTTAGCCATGAGATCCGCATTTACAGATTCAGCCAACCGCAGGTTGCAACTATTTTTATTTGGAAGATCTAGAATGGCCACTCTGATCTTTGTTGGTAAGGACAATGGAGAATCAGGTGCCCTGTAGCCCCTAAGGATGCGCAGCAAGCCTTAGATGGGAAATCACAGGTTTTAACACTATTAGTGAAAATGGCTAGTGTTTCACCACCCTTAGCTGAAGCTGGCAAGGCAGGCTTTGGGGACTAACTGTCCACAGAACTAGAGAAAAGCCAGGAAAGACTAACAGCTCCCTCCTTAAATAATAGCAACCAACCCTCCCTGTGAAAAAGATCAGTGAGAAACTAAAAGCTTCCCTCTTGATTCTGAGCACATCTGACAGATGCAGAAAGGCTCTTTCCCTCCAGCCCACTGACTGCAAGGCCAGCCTGACTGACGCTGGTCCTTAGTGTGGACCAGACTTGAAAAGATGCTGCACCTGGACCCGCTCCGTCTATGAGGCTCACCCTGGGAACATAATCTCTTGTGCTCTTCAGCCTTCTCTCCGCCCTGGAGGTTGAATTTCTACCTCTGTATCACCATACAATACTCAAGCTTATCACTCTTTTATCCTTTGCATAGGATGTGTTAATAAAACATTTTTGCATCTGAAAACAAAGTCTCTGGGGTTGGCTTTGTAGCTGGGCTGGTAGAGTGCATGCTTTGTGCACACTAAACCCCCAGCACCAGGAAACTGGATGTGCAAAGCATGTCTGTACCTCCAGCACCAGGCAGGGAGGTCAGAAGTCCAAGGTAGTCCTTAGCTAGATAGTACATTGGAGGCTGGCTATAGTAAATACGGGAGATCCTGCCTCTTAATATTTATTTTTCTCCTGACATATATGGACCATTTTTCTTCCCGTTATTCCTTAAGTTCTATGATATTTATGCAGCATACACATTGTATTGGATTTGTAAGTAATGCAGAGACGATTTTAAGTATATGAGAAGGTACTGTGATTTTTTATGTGAGGGACTTGTGGATTTACAGACCTGGGGTCTTGAAATCTTGAAATCCTGTCTTGGATACCAACGGATGACTTAACAGATTTGCATCCTGGAACAATTTGACAGTATTATCATCCCTTAAAACAAAATACTCAGCTACCTGAAAATACTCTTTCCACTTTCGTTTACGCTCTCTGAGGTGGGGCTGGATGTGGCTGTAGCCTCAGAATCAACACTGGGGATGAGCTACAGCTCGGGTCTGTGCCGCCACATACAAGGGTCACAGGGGAGTTGCAGGACCACAGAAATGGGCAAACAGGAAGGGCAGACATCTTTTTTTTTTCCTTAACTGGTCAGTGAAGTCTGGTGCCACTGCCCCTTGTTAACAGCTACTGTCCTCTCCCCACTGGACAAGCACTGGTGAAAAAAGACACTTTTCCACTCTCTGCCAGAAGCCACAGGAGCAAGCACCACTTAGAGATGGGAGAGGATGAGGAAATCCAACCATTTCTGTTGTGTTCTTCAGAGAACACAAGGTAAGACACTATTAGTCACAGAGGACATGAACTTGACCTTTGAGTCAGAGTTCAGACCACCCACAGAGGAATCACCTGGGAACTTGCTATAAACAGCCTCTCCTTGCTAAGGCAGCTGGCAGGAAGTGGTCAGTTGAGGGCCCCCCTCCTTTTCATGGTGCTCTGACCTCAGGGATTGAGGAACCCCAGGCAACAGGGAAAAACATCAGGTCAGGGGTTCCTGTCTATGGGAGTTTCCTTCTAACAGGGTCCCACAGCTTAAAAACCCTTTCCATACCATCCACAGTGGACGAGGCAACTCTACGTTACTGAGCATTTTAACTGAGACCTGTCACCAGTAGCCCTCAGTGACCACTCCTGCCACACCTGTGCAGCTGACCCACTCTTCTGTCACCCCAACTAGTCTTTGCTTTCCTCGTGTGTCCCTATAGTCATAAAATGTCCAATGCATTCAGAATGGTAGTAAGCAGGTGGGGCATAGACAACTCTAGTCAGCCCAGGCCCAGGAGTCACATTCCAGGGCAGACATAGCCTCTACACTGTGCTTTGTGCTCCATGGTCCCCATGAAGCGGCTACCATCCATCCTGGGAATCTTCTACACATATATTATGTGCCCAAAGGCATAGGCTGTCTTTGTGTCCCCCACCCCCAGCCCCTGTCCTCACAAAGCCTGGCACAGAACAGCCTGAACGTACCCGGGCTTAAGCTCTGGCATTTCCAAAAAAAGTTAGACAAACAGCCAACCTCAGAGCTGGCCTCAGCATACACAGGACTAAGGGAAATCCTCTCAGCCAGGCACTGGGACTGTATCCAAGGGGTCAGATGAACCCCACAGATATGAAATAAGTGGGAACCAAAAGGCTCACCAGGACAAAATGGATCCAGAAAGCCCCCAGCACAGAGGTAGTTTTGGCTGTGTGTCTTCTCCTGGTATGAGGGGACGGGGGGGGGGGGGGAGATGGGGAATATGTTTTTCACCCAGAAAAAAAGAAATTGGATCAAATGAAGTCTTCGTAAATGGAGGCTGGCATGATGATGACAGGATACATAGCATACTTCTACAAAATAAGCTGGTCTCTGTATGGTACAGGGAAAGAGATTCTTAAATACCACCCAAAGGCTCTGACGAAAGTCACCATGGCAAACTTGGTTGCTAGACAGCTATGGAACAAACTGCCTATACTGTCGTAGCACTCTGCTCTCCTCCTAGTGGAAACCATTGCTGAGTGTTTGAGGGATCATAGGTGGCCCTTGGAGGTAGGGAGGTTGCGTAAGGAAGCCGTGGTTCCTCGTCACAGGTTGCCATTCATCTTTTGTGTTTCTGTCCAGTTGTATAACCTCGGGCAAGCTACATTTCCTCGCCTTGGGGTCTGCTCTAAGCATGAAACGAAGGGGCTCGAAATATGTCAAGCTCAGAGAAGGCGCACATCCTCTCTCACCTGCTTACTTTGCTCCCAGAAGCAAGAGCGCCCCATCTCAGTCACGTGATGCCCAGCCGTGGGCCCCCTTCCCTCATTTACAGTCCTGCTGCCGCCTCGTCTCCATTACAGCCAGATGATGCGGGCCTGTGTGGGAATGGCGCCCATCATTTAGGGCATTGTTTCCATGGGAAAGGCTCTGAGGTTCCAACACCCTCCACATAGGAACCAACTTTTGGAACAGCAGCCATTTGGCAGGGAAGGCAGCTGAGCTGGTTCCCATGGCAACCATTGCTCCCAGAGCCCCACCCAGCCCACAGGCTGCACCAGCAACCTAAACCATTACCGCACTGGAAACTTCCTCCTAAAAGGCAAAGTTCCTGTTTTAAATTATTTTAATAGCACGTATATAAAACCTCAAGCACCTTTAAATTGAGAAGTATGCTTTGGTGGTGGGGGGGGGGGGGGGTTGTTGATGACGTCATGTCTCCTCTAACCCTTTTTTCCTTACCCATAACACCATCTTACATGAAATTATTTTCTTAATTCCAAAACCACCTCCCCAAGCAGAACATCAGCTCCACTGGGATGACAGCCACTCCCTCACAGGGCTGGAGGGGTCTGTGCCTCTGCTAGCCACGCCATCCTGCCCCGTTTAGCCTTCTACTCTCTCTGCCCTCTTTGGCACCAAAAGGGACACAATGTCCTTTTTTTTCACAGGAGGCCAGCTCACACCCCTAAGAAGCAGGTATTTAGGTGGTGAGGCCAGCATAACCTTGTCACTTAGTAAGTTTCACAGTATGGTGGGTACAGGGAGCTGTAGAGATGGCTCAGCTGTTAAGATCACTGGCTGCTCTTCTAGAGGACCCAGGCTCAATTCCCAAAACCTACATGGTGGTTCATGAACACGTGTAACTCTAGTTCAAGAGATCCAATGCCCTCTTCTGTCTTCCTGGGGCACACATGGTGCACATATGGTGCGCAGCCAGTGGATAGATAAAGGATATAGATAGATGATAGATAGATAGATAGATAGATAGATAGATAGATAGATAGATAGATAGATAGATAGATAGATGAATGGATAGAGTGTGGAGGGTACATCCGAGACAACCCAGAAACAAGAGCTCAGTGGCTCTCAGTATGGCAGCCTATGGAGTCAGTAGCAGCCTTGACTCTGTAGCCAGGCAGTTGCTGTCCTGAAATGAAGCCTCTTAATCTCTTCGAGCCCCCATTTCCCCAGTGGAAATAACATGGAAGGTGCCTGAGCAAAGGCATACGTGCAATGACAGGGAAATTAACTGACCCTGCTTTCTCTTCCAGCCCAGCATGGGTCTGAGGGCACCTGCACGTAGGGGTGAGAGAGGATGCTCAGGACAACAGTCTGCTCCCTTCTTCCTGGGTTCTACAGATTCCACAGTGCTCGTTTCCCAGAAGACTCGCCCCACACCACTATCCACTGTTCCAAGAGAGCTGTGCATGCGAAAGTAACAGGGCTGTCAGTAGATGCCATCAAAAGTGTCTGAGGAGGTCCCTGGCCACCCACTGACCCACCTACCACTACTTTAAAAGCAACATCACATAGCCCTAGTAAAAACCAATCCTGTGCAGAGTGTTAGCACCAGCCATTCCTTAGCTGACCTTTGCTGTGGACCAATCAGATACCATTCTTTCGCCAACTGACCTTGAATTCACTTGCAGCCTTCACAGATCACATGCCACTGTGATTCACATTGTCCATCCTGTGGCAGCTTCCCTGATCTGGCCATAGCAAGGGTATAAGTACTCCAGAAATGCCACCAACTTCAGTGAAGAGCTGGTGCTCAACATTCTTTTACCTCTCTGTTTTGACACTAATGATTTTAAAGATCCCTCGAGAGCCCAGCAGTTGGGTTGGGTTTTCTAAGTAAGAGGAGGTTGCATTCATTATTAATGGTGCCCTTCTGAGAGTGTGCTCCCGTGGAACTGAATCAGTCCTGGGAAGCTAGTCTCTTTTCTGGGATGTCTGGGTGTGCCCAGCACTGGGGGAAGAGGGCACATTGGGGGGGAGCGACCCAACCCATATGGAGGAAATTGCTCTGCATTCCAGGGGCTGCCCTTCCCTTCTGCACAATTCCCAGAAATGGGATGCTTCCCCCCTGCTGACCCACAGCCTGTGTGTAAGTAATGCAGGACCCATCAGGAGTCTGGGGCACTTGGCATCTCTCCCTAAGATGTTCCTCCTCTCCTTTGTATGGTCCTCTGGCCAACTCAGCACTTCTAAGCAACCATGACTGCACCCAGCTCCCTCCATCTCTACAGCCAGCTATGTAAGTTCTTGCCACTGAAGACCTTAAGTCCAAGTCCTTACGATGAATGTGTGGCTGAGTTCCGTTCCTTCCCAGTGCCATAGCAGATGTCACTGACCTGGGGTGGGTCCCTTCCTTCCTTACTCTTAGAGTCCCTTTCTACCTAGTGCTCCTGACCGGCAGAAACAAGGTGATTGGCATGGATAGAAAATGCATTTGGCACCCCAAATCTAACCCACCGGCCTTCCTGTTCTCTCCCAAGCACCTCATGTAACTAGCCGTCATCCTTTCTCTTGGAAAGGGCTTGGGCTCTTCACAAGCATCTTGCTTGGTCTTCCTTGGATGACTCTATCATTAGCTCATTTTACTCAATAGCTTCTCTTTCTCCTAGCATCCTCCACCATCAAGAGAACCAGACAGCACTCGAGAGGCAGAGGCAGGCAGATTTCTGAGTTCGAGGCCAGCCTGGTCTACAAAGTGAGTTCCAGGACAGCCAGGGCTATACAGAGAACCCCTGTCTCAAAAAGAGAGAGAGAGAGAGAACCAGAGGAACAACACTGGAAGCAAGCAAGTAAAGGGCCCAAGCGACCTTGTTCACCCTGTACCTTAGGCATCTTCTATCAAAACCACCCACATTTGGGTCCTCCTCACAAGTAAAGGTGTCTTCCAGACATGTCCTGGGTACCCATTTACTGTCTAGCATTGACTCTCTGAGCGGTGTGCAGGAACCTTTGGCTGCAGTCATGACACTAAGGGTCATGTCAACACATAAACAATGGATCAGAAACTGTTGGGAGACTCTGCTGTCCACTTAAGTCACTTAGTTCTCAAGTACTGGTTCGATTAATCCAAGTTTACAGCTCCAGCAACACAAGGCCATTGAGATGGCTCACTGAGCAAAAACGTCTGCTGCTAAGCCGTACAACCTGAGTTCCATCCCTGAGACCTGCATGGTAAAAAGAGAGATCTGACTTTCACAAGCTGTCCTCGGACCTCCATGCACGCCAGGTGCCATGTGTGCACACACATATACATGAGCTACATAAATAAATGTAATTTAAAATTAAGAACAAAAGCAACTGAAACGCAAGAGAAGTTAAGATAACTTCACCAAGGTCTCCCAGCTAAGAAGGAGTAATACGATTCCAGAGCCACCACTAGCTCACCACTCTAGGCATCCCCCTGTGGCTGGTAGGAGGATGGGTATATGTGCGCAGTCAGGCCAGGGCAGAGACAGCAGATGCATGAGTGTTGGAGAGAGCATAGCAGTGAGCTAGGGAGGGGGTGTCAGAGCCACAAGGCTAAATCTTTGGTCTCCACAGGCAGAAGAGCAAAGCCAGCAAGAACAGGGCAGATATAAGGACCTTAGAATAGGCACCCAATCCCCACTGTGGGACAAAGCCTGCTGCAGATGTGGGCCCACCTTGTGGACCAGAGAGGAAGTGGGAAAAACCAGACAGCTCCGAAACCTCCTTTGGTATGGTATCACTCACATATGCGACTTTGTCTATTCTCCTGGTCCCTCTGCCCCCAGCCCACCCACATACAGAGTTGTTGCTTCTGGATGAGCCCAGGGGCTGGCCCCTCACCTGGAACCCCAGACCAAGGAACTGGCTAGCACTAAGGATTACAAACTGGTAACCTTGGGCAGTCACTCACCCTGTGGAAAAGTGGAAACCGCAGCAGCACTTGGCCTCAGGGTGCTAGGAGAAGCTACATTTTGGTTGGTTGGTTGGTTGGTTGGTTGACCCAGTGTCTGACACAGAGTAACTCTCCAGGATGCTCCAGGTGAGCAGCATCAGCAGCCGTAGCATCCTTCAAAACTCTTCCACTCCCTCCTCCCGCAGGGAAGAACCCCTACTCTTCCAAGGCTCTTCCAAGGGTGGCCAGCAAACTAGCAGTTCAACAGACAGCTCAGTGTAACTCAGTCCCTCACTGCCCCGCTGCTGGAAGATTCTCGGGGTAGTCCATACTAGCTTCATTGCAGAGTCTGTGCTGGAGGGTAACATCCATTTCGCACTGCAACGATCCATACAGCAATTCCCTAGGACAGCAAGCCCCCGGGAGCTCAGTGACTGACAGGAACCATGCCGTCTTTTGTATGTCTCCAAGAGCTTTGCACACAGCAGCTCTCACTGCAGAGCATGCAGAAGACAGCGCGTAGCTAGTGGGTTCAGTGTTCAACAGTGCCTCTCTCAAGTTATTAAATATCGGTGTTCTCTACCAGAAAACCAAGCTGTCTCGGGGTGCCCAGTGTTTTAGAGAGTATCTCATTGGGGAGATTAAAAACTGACCAGCCACAGGATGCAAGAAATGGTCAAATTATACCTGAGCCCTGAGGAGAGCAGACTGGGTGAGGAGCCAGTGCAGCCAGCTTCTCAGGACTCTCATCTGCTCACGGTCTAGAGTACTGGTTCTCAACCTTCCAAACGCCGTGACCCTTCACTACAGTTCCTCATGTTGTGGTGACTCTCAACCACAAAATTATTTCATTGCTACTTCTTAATGGTAATGTTGCTACTGTTCTGAATAGTAATTTAAATATCTGATATGCAACGTCAAAAGGGGTCATGACCCACAGGCTGAGAACCACTGGTCTATACCTGATGCTGCAAAGCAAAAGTCAGAACAGCAGCATCTTAGCCGCCATGCGGGCTCTGAGGATGTCTTCTGGTAAAGGAAATGCCAGAGTGGAGTCTTGCAGACCTCATACACATTAGCTTTGTAAACAGTAAGAGCAAGCAGGTAAGAAACAGAAGGTGCAAAGCCACGAAGCTCAGAAGGGTGAAGCCAAGGACGCAGTGAGTGTTGTAAGCCTTGAGACGCGGCTCAGTGGAGAATGTGAATATGATTCCATAGGATAACGAGGGTCGGTGAAAAGCCAGGCGCCTTTATCTTTGCATCTTTACACTAGCACGGTGCAACAGCATCCAGCGGCGACTCAAGAAACATCCAATGATGAGGGACCCAGTGGCCAAGCTTGCAGGGCTAGACAGGTGAGGCTGTGGTGAGCCTGCACAGGCTAGAGGCCCACTCATCCTCTTCTACCCACAGATCAAAGCAGTCATGCAGTTAGGCTTGCCCCATAGCTGCCAGTGACACAGGGCCTCCAGTTCGTTGTGATGGCCACAGGGAGATTACACAGTAGGCAAACCCCAACAGAGCTGAATAGATTGCACAATACAAACTCAAATTACTAGAAGCTTAGAGAAAGGCGGGTTAGGGTTAGAGAAAGACTGGAGAATGGGTGAGGATTGACTGATAATCCAGGCAAGGTCCAATGGGGTCACCAGGGTCTGAGGCAGAAGCCAAGGGAGGGTTGTTACTCCATTTTATGAAGGGACTCAGTGGTGTGGAGGCATTTGCCCAAAGGTAACAAGTTAGTAAAGGGAGAGGCTAACGCTTTTACCGCCCCTCCCCCACCCCCAGATCTGGCAAGTTGCAAGTTACTCTCACTTCCTGGAGCCAAGGGGTTGATAGGGGCCTCATGTCTCAGGATCCACACAGCCTTCAAGCCCCGGGCCTCACCTGGCTCTGCTTCTCACTGTGTCCCTCAGTTCCTCATCAAAGACAGGGGAATGGGAGGGCCTCAGCCCAAAGGTGAAGAACAGGGTGCCCCTGGAAGTGTGGGCTTTGTGAGAGTGGGGGCTCCAACTGGAGCAACCACTGAAAGGAGAGGCAGGTGTGGTCTGCTTTGTAAATCCTTGTTCTCAACCCCTGGAGAGATGGGGGCAGGCATCAGTTAATATTTTCCTAGTACTGGAACAGTCTCACCTGCAGCTAAGGGACAGAATTTCTTTAGCCTGCCATGGGAATCTGCATGTAACTAGGGAGGTCATCCTAGTGGGCCCTCCCCAGGAAGGGTTCCCCATACTTAGGGCCTAAGTCCAGTCAAGCTGCCTGCAGCCCTACCCTGCCTGCAGTTCTAGCTCAGCTGAACTCTCAGGGCTCCTTTTACATCCTGCTACCCCACAGCTCCGTCCAGCTCAGCTCTGCACAGAGATTCAGCTAGCACTGTGCTTCTCAACCTTCCTGATGCTGCGACCCTTTTAGTGCAGTTCTTCATGTAGCGGTGACCCTCCCCCACCACAAAATTATTTTGTTGAGACATCATAACTGTAATTCTCCCACCGCTATGAATCGTAAACATCTGTGTCTCCCAGTGGTCTCAGGTGAGCCCTGTGGAGGGATGGGGACCCCATTGAGGACGAATGAGTTAGCACCCCCTTCCTATGCGCTCAGGCAGGCCTCTTTCCCACCTCTTCACTCCAAACTAACTCTCTACTGTTTTCTTCCTTCATTTTTTCCATTCACCTCAAATCAAAACCAAGGTCCAGGAACTCTGCTGCACGTAGCTTTCCCACTCAGTGACTACATCCGCTCCCAACTTGGGCTCCCTTCTCCATCACTGCCTCCCCAGTCCTTCAGCCCTGTTATTCCTTAGCTGCCCTTGAACACAAAAGACACTCCTGGAAAACTATGCATGGGAATCTGAGGCTTTCTGAACAGAGCCTTCTAGACTTTCCTTCTGCTGCTCAGAACCCCTCCTCCCATACAGTCTCTGCCCCCACTAAGTCCTAGCAGGGTGTCCTTCGGGGGCAGGGACAGTAGCCAGGCCTCAGGTTGTCAGTGCCTGTAGGCAGCCTTCCAGTGAAGGCCTTCCAACTAAACTCCCTCTGACACCCTCTTGAAGGAGCTGCCTATGTCTTCTCAAGCCCTTCTGAACTATACCTTAGGGAGCAATAGCCCTCTGTACCATCCCTACTGTCAGATTCCTCCGCTAGCATGGCAAAGGGGACCGAAGGCAGACCCTCAAGGACTTTGACCCAGCTGCAGCCAGAGAATGCCTGTCATGGGGCAGAGGTTTGGTTTGGGTTCACTTTTGAGACAGGGCCTCCCTGAACGGCCTAGGCTGGCCGGGAGCTTGTTATGCTGCCTCTGCCTCCCAACAGATAGCTTACCTTTTTAGAGGAACGAGAAGTCTAGGTTTTTGTATGAGAACTCCAGATTTTAAATCACTGTATAAGCCAAACAAATGACCCCTTTACCTCAGAATGGCTCTGCCCTGGGTCAATGGCTGCCTCCTTGGCTCTTTTCATCTTGTACATGATCCTAGGGCTGTGGTGGCCTGGGACAGATGACTCTTTACTGCTGGCCTGGCTTGGATCTGGCTGCAAGGAGCCAGAAGGTAAAAGCACTGGACTTGACCCCATGCAGCAACAAGGGTTCCTCAGCCTGAAGGAAAATTTCCAGGGGCGTGTTCTCCACAGAGAGGGCACACAGCCGGCCTCAGGAATAGCTCAGACCCAGGGAGGCGGAGGGCAAAAGGCACATTCAAAAACCATATTGTTTTCCTCATATATTGTCAAAGCATCCAATGCCATTATCAAAGAATGTGAACATTTTTAATGCTTGACCAAAAAAAATAAATAAATAAATAAAAAGGAAGAAACAGGGACTAGGCTTTTTCCAGAGGTAGAACGAGGTAATCTAATTTCCATCTTTAAAGAGTAACCAGATGGATGGGCCAAACAAAGGGGAAACTTCCTGGAAACGAGCTGGGCACGGCAACGAACGGGCTGATGGGATTTTCCTGTGTGACGGCCTGTGGCGTGGCGCATGGAGGAGAACCAGTCGCCTGACCCTGAGCATCCAGCCAGGGCTCAGCGTAGGATGGAGTTCTTTCTCCATGACTCTTCCAACTCAGGATTCTAAGCTTTCTAGCTGAAAAAGCAGGGGGCAGCTCGCCACAAATCCCCCAGCAAGCTTATGGTTTTCTTTGTTCTGTTGGTTTCTCTCTGCCTCCCCAACCAAGCAGATCTGACTTGGAAGGGAAAGGAAGAACAGGCAGAATGGTCTAGTTCCAAGGGGCAGGCTCAACCAGAGGTCATCACAGTCTCCCACCCTTTGGTTTTCTCTCTCTCTCTCTCTCTCTCTCTCTCTCTCTCTCTGTCTCTGTCTCTCTCTCTCTCTCTCTCTCTCTGTCTCTCTGTCTCTCTGTCTCTGTCTCTCTCTCTCTCTCTCGTTTTGTTTTTGTTTTTTCGAGACAAGTTCTCACTGTGTAGCTCTGGCTGTCCTAGAACTCACTCTGTAGTTCAGGCGGGCCTCAAACTCATAGAATTGCCTGCCTCTGCTTCCCAAGTGCTAGGATTAAAGTGAAGGTGTGTTGCCTCCTCATTCAGCTCTCTCTGCTTTCTACATAGACCCTTCATTCAAAGTCATTCGTCTGGGGGCTGGAGTTGTAGTTCAGTCAGTAGAGTGTTTGCCAAGCATACATGAAATCCTAGGTTTGACCCCTCAGCGCTTCACCAGCCACACAAAGCCGCTTACACCCATAATCCCACAGCTTGGGAAGTAGAGACAAAAAGATCAGGAACTCACGGCCATTCACAGCAAGTCTGAAGTCAGCCTGGGATACACGAGACCCTGTAGTGAGGGGGAAAATGTCTATCTGCTAGCTACAATCCTCAGCAAATGATCAACCATGCAAAACTATTATTGGTGAGCGTCAGACAGTAGGAACCCCTGCAAGGAGAACCAGACTGAGGCCTAGGGCTACATTGTATCATTATAACATCTGTTTATTAAACCCTAACCACACAGTAAGCCCCATAATAACTTCCCAATCTCCCAGTGTGCCTTGGACTTGGTGAGATTTCAGTTTTGTCAACCCAGAGCATGCAGTGATCTACCTTGATCGAATTTCACATACTGGTACCTAAGGCTCAGTTGTACGTGATTTAGTGTGACTTCCCCAGACCATGGTCAATGCACATCCCTGCAGTGTTCCCGTGACCATCTGTGGACTCACAATACCTAAGCTCTTCACAGATCCTCAATCAAAAAGAAAATCCACCCCTGCCCAGTTTGGTCATTAAGAGAGGCAGCCTGACTTTAGAATTTATGCTAGCCTTATTAATGGCAGTAACCAGTCTACAGCATCTGCCTTCTCACTGTAGGCCTATGATACTGAATTTTGCTTAGAGGAGCTTTTTAACAGACCTTTCTGGACTTAGAGGGTGTGGCTCAAACTTAGTTTAAAGTAGACTGTTACAGAGGCTCTGCTATCACGTGGTAGAAGCTTGGAGTTTTCACCTCTGGAAGGAAGCATCCAGGAAAATTGACCCTTGGGAAACTGTAGTAAATGAGACTTGAGAAAGAGAGAACAGCCACTGGAGACATTCTCCAAGGGTGGGACCAAGCAAGAGGAGAATGAATGTCACTCACTGCTACCTCTGGCTCTGTTGTAAGCCATGGGCAACCCCTAAGCTCTTGGAGAAAGCCTGTTGTACATATAACACAACACTCAGTCCGTAGGACTTTAGGAGCAAAGAAGCCAAGAGTATTGGACACACATGCGGCACAGCAGGTATTTGGCCCTGGAGTCCTGACAGTCACTAGGCCTGGTCCTCACCCTCAAATACTCAGAATAAGGGGATTCTGAGTGTATATGGGATTTTTTTTCACTGATGCTTAGGCAATTAAAAACAAAAACAAAACAAAACAAACAAACAAAAAACAAGATGCCCTTGGAGAACTTTACTAAATTCAATGGGAAGAACTGGGTGCCTATTTCCTCACACCTGTGAAATTGAGGCCTGGCCCCAGGGAGACTGGATTAGAAAGGAAAGGGACAGGAAGTGGCTGGGGGCAGACATAGGGAACTCACTTCAGTTCACACAGAAAACAGAGAATGGGCAGAAACTAGAGCAGAGACTTCTTCCAAGAAAGACAAGCCAGGCAATCCCTAAGGGCAGATTGCCTGCTCTGAAGTCTCGTTGGGTGGCCCCAGACCCCTGCCTAGCACTGATGGAGACCCCGCCTGGGACAAAACCACCCCACCCTGTCCTATGACATTCCACCCACATGAAGGCTTTCTCCAAACCCTCAGCCCATCCTTCCTATTCACCCACACCAATCCTAAATAGAACAGTGCCTCTGAACGGCTTTCCCTCTTAGAATGGTTATTTTGTTAAGGTGCCAAGTGGCCGGTCCCTGCTCCCCTTTCCATCCTTCCAACCATCCCCAGTTGGAGTCCACAAATAAGACAAAAGCTTTGTTCCTTTATTTTTATTTCCTCCATAAAATCTTAAACATGCAGGAAACACCCACCCAGTCCCAGATAAGTGGACTTAGGCCACAATCCACGGAGGGCGGGTGGAGCTTGGGTCAACGGGTGGAGTGGACAGGAGGCTGGGAGGCCAGTTGGCTTTAAATGCCCAGAGGGTACCTGACCTTTGGAGAGAGAGCCTGATTTCCTCAGCGGGAAAAGGGCTTGGTGTGTGTGGTGGTTGGCCTTCCCACTCTCTGCCAAGAATCTCAACCTGAGGAATGTGGGTGTGGAAGGGTGGCTGAAGAGACATATCCTATACACATTTTGTTAAAAAAAATATATATATATATATATATATATATATATATATATATATATATATCCCCCAGGCATTGGGACAGTGTCTCCACCCTTCTTCCCTCCTCTCCAATAAAGCAAGCTTTGAAAGAGCACAGGAGAGGCTATTTTGGGCTGTGGGGGTGACTCCTGAGGGGGTGGTACTGGCTGAGAACGATGCATTGCTCAGGATCTCGCTACAGAAGCTTCGGTTTCCATAGCTGTTAATTAAAACAAGGAGAGGTGAATTTGTGATTAGCTACAAAAGGGGGGAATTTTCCAGAAAGTATGCTGAGATTCCAAAGGATGAAAAGAAGAAAAAAAAAGTAGCTAACTTGAAAGTGATTCTTCTTTAGAAATGAACGCTTTGGGGAGGCAGAAGCCTATCCCCAGGGTCCTCTACACTCTTAAAGAGGTAGTGGCCCCAAGTTCTCTCCCAATTGCTGCCGATTCTATCAATCTGTGTATAGCCACATAACTACAAATGATTTTAATCTCAGTGTTGGTATATACTGTGGGCAACCCAGCATACAGTATTGTGGTTGGTACAGGTTCTTGTAAACTCAACTTTTCTTTGGAAGTTAGGTCTGTAAACCCGAAACATTCATGTATTTCTGTAAAGTCAAGTAGAACTTAGTTCTACAGCATATGCAACTGCGTTTGCTGGTGCCACCTGTATAATAATAAGACAACCTCTTGGTCCTTTCAGCCTTGGGGACTTTTGTAACATCTCCATCAGATGGGAAAGGATCCATCCAGGTTGATCTCTTGCTGGCAACTCAATAAAAGGTAATTTCATCTTCAACAGATTGTATTGAGGATTTGCGGGCCGTTGTGGCCCCCTAAGGTCGCGGTGGCATATTGTAAAACCAGTTCAAACCTCAGCCCCCCCATTAGTGATGCACTTGAAAAGATATGCCAGTAAGGAGGGCCTTCTAGAACAGTCCGAGTCCTCACCAACGGCTCTATGAAGCAGCGCTCTGCTGTTCTTACTCAAGCCTGGGCTGAATGCAGATTCAGTCTGTGGGTGGAAGCAAGGATGCCTCCAATTGTCCCCAGGAGCGTCCACCCTCTGCAGTGAACAGCTGGTTATCCATGCTGGGCAGAGAAGAGAACCCCCTACAAAGCACCTGGGGCCTATTTTAGAGGAAAAACTGGAACATGCAGAGTGGGGGATCAGAAAGCATCTCTACTGGACTTGGTCTGTTTCCTTAAGCTAGTCCTATATTTTTGTTTATCTGGCTTGGGATTTTTTTTTCTTTGGTTTTTGGTTCTTTGTTTGGTTGATTGGTTTTGGGTTTTTGTTGTTGTTGTTGGATTTTTGTTTTGTTTTGTTTTGTTTTTTGTTTTTTCGAGACAGGGTTTCTCTGTAGCCCTGGCTATCCTGGAACTCACTTTGTAGACCAGGCTGGCCTCGAACTCAAAAATCTGCCTGCCTCTGCCTCCCAAGTGCTGGGATTAAAGGTATAAGCCACTATACCTGCCCTATACTTTTGTTTTGAGACAGGGATGGCCTTGAACTCACTATGTAACTGGAATGACCTTGAACCCCTGATCCTCCTGCCTTGACCTCCGTAGTGACAGGATGAGAAGCACGTACCACCATGCCCAGCTTACTCCTATAGTTCAGAATATAACATGGACATTGACAATGATTGCTTCAGCCGGGCGTGGTGGCGCATGCCTTTAATCCCAGCACTCAGGAGGCAGAGGCAGGCGGATTTCTGAGTTCGAGGCCAGCCTGGTCTACAAAGTGAGTGCCAGGACAGCCAGGGCTACACAGAGAAACCCTGTCTCGAAAAAAAAAAACAAAACAAAACAAAAAAAAGACAATGATTGCTTCAGATGAACTTCACAAATCATCAGATTCTAAAAAGAACAACCATAGTTCTGTCTTTTCCAACCTCCTGTTCCAGTCTCTATTTAAATTACAGACGTTCAGAACACTGGTGACTGAATTAGGCTCCGAAACCTAGTGATCAAGGCAGGCATTAGTGAAGACAGATGAGCAGGCTTGAAAAAGACCTTTGAGAAAAGTCAAAGCCCAGGGAGGCACACTTGCCTTATTTCCCAGTGTCTATCAGCACCTCAGTGGGGGACTCACTATCTTTTTCAGTGGGTTACCTGGGTATGAAGACAAAGAAGTTTAACACATGGAAACTAGCCTCAGCCTTCAACAGTCTCATGCTGGGCCCAAACTCACCAGGCCACATGACCAGGCCCTTTAATTCCGGTGCTACCATGTGCAGATAAAATAGTCATACCCATTCATTCTGAGTCATGGTTTAGGGGTGTTTGTTGCATTAGCCTTTATATTTTTCTTTTTCAAAATTAAAAACAAATAAAGTGAGCACGTGGTTTAGGGGCTCATTGGCAGCTGAGTAATGGAGCCAAGGTTCCTGACAGTCAGTCCTCCCTGCCCTTTATGAATCAGCCACACGTTCACCTCTCTAGTTTCTGCTGCCTATGGTGTTTTCATGTAAAAAGTACCCCACCTCTCTCCCTATGGGCCCCTGCCCCATGGCATTGATTATGTAGAATCGGACCTCACAGCACCAGCAAAGCGGGAGTGTGTTGTTCCATCCTCCAGTTCAGGGAACAGCAAATGCTGCAGAAGTATCATTAGCTTGAAATAGAGCATGCTCAGACTCCTCTCCGGCCCTGCATCTCTAAGCTCATGACGATGGAGACCTGCTTAGCCTTTCTGGATCCTGGTTTCCACAACCACGGAAGGCTAACAGGATCCAGCGACACTGTCATGACCGAGTGCCACCACCATAATGGTGAATATAGTGTACTGAGCGGGGTAAGTCCATAGGTCGTCGCTGAAGGGAAAATGGGTAGGTAGATGAGTGGGCAGGTGGATGACAGTCAGACAGATGGATGGATAGAAAGACGGATGGACAGATGGATCAGTAGGTGGATATATAGATGGACATACAGATAGGATATCTTTAAACCAAGCCACTGAGGAGAAGCCAAAGAAAGAAAAAACTGTTCATCCCTTAAAACACATAACTGAGCAGTCTGTGTGGGGCAGGGTAAGAGATGGAAGGAAAGACCTTTGAAACAACAAGCAAACTCCCCAGAGGAGCAGACCAACCTGAAGGGCAGTAGGTGCCCTGTCTCTACAAGGCTGAAGCAAAAGTCATCACAGATGAGGGACTTCCTCTGTGGAGTGCTTCCTAGCCTTTACCCAGGAGGCAACTTCACACGCAGGCCGTATCTGTCCACTCATAATCTTAACCTTAAAATTAGACTTTTAAAATTAGACTTTTATTTCCCTAATAAATTTTTTTTCTTTCCTTTCCGTTCTGATCAAATTTTATTTGTTCATTCACATGTTCGTTTATGGGTATGTGCAGAGGACAATTTGTAGGAGTGAGTCCTATCCTTTTACCTTGCAGGTCCCAGAGATTGAACTCAGGCCAACAAGCTTGGCAGCAAGTGCCTTTACCTACTGAGCCATCCCACTGGCCCTCTTTGTAGTCTCTGAGTCAATCTCATGTAGCCCAAAGCTGACCTCAGATCTTCTGTGTAGCTTAGGATAACTGTGAATGCCTGCTTTTTCTGTTTCTACCTCGTGTGCTGTGATTACAGGCTTCCATTACCACACCTGTCTCTAATTTTTTCTGGAGCATTAATCTGAACAAGATAGCCATTTAAATAAACAAGTCTGATACCATGCCTGTTGGTATTTATTTTTTATTTTTTTGTAAAGCATGGTAACAACTCCTAACTATTCAAATGGGAGATCTGTCTGGGCCACACTGTAAATGAACCCCCCCATTATGAGGAACAGTTCTGCTGAGTGTGAGTGTGACTCTACATTAAATGTGCTGGAGGGGCCTGCTGGGTCATGATTCTGTTATCTGAGATAGCCACAACACTGATTCTGCTCTTTTTCTCCTGGCCTTTCTGGTCTCCCAGCATATTTCATCTGTGTATTTCATCTAATCCCCATGACAACCCTGGGCAGAAAAGCCACAGACAGAGCCTGGGCCTGCACGGCGCAAGATCTCAGAGGACCGGGACTGGGCTTAGAGCTTCCTAGCTGCTCATTATAGCCCACCACTCCTTGCTACAGAATCAGTTCCATTCTTGGTGGTCTCCAAAATCTCACTAACGGAACAATCAAAATATAAATCATGGCTTTCATCCATTGGGAGGTACCCTGATGCCAGGCTCTCTAGACAGAAGGGCTCTCCAGTCCCTTCTGAGACTCACTCTCTCACCTTAGCAGCTGGGGAGACCCAGACTTTCATTTGGCCATCTGGCCATCCCCAAGTCCATCTAACGAAGCTGCCGGGCATATTAAAGAAAAAGAACAGGCTAAATTCACAGGGTTGTTTCATGACTCCCATGAAAGAAAAGCCTAGAGAAAACTATCTTGGACCACACAAGCCAGCTACAAAGGAGGAGTATGGAGGTATGGAAGACAGGCCAAGCAGGGCCAGTGAGGGGACACTGTCAAGGACCTCCACTTTGGGCTGCATAGTGGCTAGTATGGACTCCAGCCTGGCCCTTGGCTTTGCATCAACAACACAGCTCCTGTCTCAGACCCTCCCAGGGAAGACAGTAAGTATCCCAGTCACTGTAGATTCTGGATTCTGTCTCTGTCCCTTCAGGATGCTCTAAAGATGAAAAGTGCCCAGCTGTGACAAAGAGCTACACAACAAGTCTCCAAAAACCATTTCTGGAACAATGGGCATTAGACCAGGGATGGCCAACCCGTGGCTCATTTTCAGAGATTTGCAACTGCCCCCAGTCATATGCTATGACTGCTAATCTTGTCTTCACTTGACAAAATTTAAAATCATCTAAGAATCTAACTCCCGGGCACGTCTGTGAAGGTGTTTCTAGAGATGTTTAATGCAGGAGGGAATACAAGCATCACCAATGGGCTGGTACCTCTGAACTAAATAAACAGGAAGCAAGTCAAAGCCAGCACTCATCTTTCCTACTCTCTATGGGTGCAGCGTGACCAGCCATCTGTCTCATCACCATGCCTTCTCTCTCAGGAGGGGCTGTACTCTCAAACTGTCGGTCATCATGAGCTCTTCTTTAAGTCTCTTTTTCCAGGCCTCCCGCCACAGTGACAAGAGAAATAACCAACATGCATGCTCAACTCTGCACATCAATCAATGTTCTCTACTAACTTCTCGTACACATAAAGAGTGGCTTCTCCAGATCATGCAAATCATGAGTCTAAACTCCAATTCTCATCCTTCTTGACCGTCTACCCCACACAGTAACTAGCTGGAAGGGTACAATGATCTCCCAACAGCCGAGAGTGTCTTTGGGAGATCTGAGCCACATCTAGCCTATTGTTATTTGTGTTTTGTTACTTGCATCCCTGCAGATTTGGACCACAGGGCCAGCCTGGAAGCATCATATTAAATTCTAAGGGTAAGGCTTCAGAGTCTATTGACAAAGTGCTCAGCTCAGCATCTGTATCATGGGTACCTGGTAGGTGCTCCAAATTGCAAGATGCTCATAGCCAGCTCCTCCATTTTCCCCATCTCTCTAGAAAGGTGCTGATAGCTCATAGCCGGCTTATGCCTGCACTCAGACCCTCTAGATACTAGTGAGCATTCCAGCTTTGCACAAGAACCCAGTTCCCACTTAGCCCAGCTTGCACAAACAACACAATACCCAGGAGCAGTATGTTTTCAGGTCCTTCCATGGAGGTGCACTGACTGGGGCCTCTCAGTGGTAGACAAGATTACAACAACAACATGTGTCCAATACAGGACAGAGATCACAATTTCCTGAGAACTGAGTCGATCCAGGAGACTGGTAAACACATGATGTTAGGACCTGTCACTCAAAGGACTCAATTCATTAACATCCTCCCTTATTCTGGATGATGATCCCTGGAGCTCAGGGACCAACCTCAGGGGGGAAGTGACTTGTCACTGTATACAACGGTATAAAACATCTAGGCCTAAAACTAGTAAAGTTCCATTTGTCACTCACCTCCCCCAAATCTTATAAATGCAGCCAAGGAGAGTGGTATGTATCTTTAATCCCAGCACTCAGGAGGCAGAGGTCAGAAGATCTCTGTGAGTGGCAGACCAGAGAACACAGTAGGTTCCAGGCCAGCCACGGCTATGGAAATTGCTTTAGATAGGAGCAAGGCCCACTGCTCTTGAGGGTAGTCAGTCACCTGCCTCCCCAGAGGGCCTTTCCTCTCCATAAGGAAATGTCAAGGTCACATCTGGGGGTGGCAGTTTCCACCAGAACACTGGACTTGCTTAACCTCCCACTACAAAGAGACCAACCTTGAAACCCACTGCAACAGAGCCCCCACACCTCGCACCGGGGCAGAGAAAGGCCAAACCATGCCATGAAACACAGTCGGTGAGGCTAACTGCCTGCTGGGTACTATGAGCACACATACACACACCCCCGAAGAAACACCACGGCCTGAAACATTTTCAGCCCCAGTCAGCAGGGACATGCAATTTACAGGAAATAAGAAGGTTTACAGAATGTTAGCAGCTCAGATTTCTTCTCTGGGAAAAGGGGCAGGAGAAAGTCTACGAACTGCTTCAGTGAAAGTGCTTTGTTCACAGCTAAGCCCTGACATGCGTCAGTTGTTCATATACATAGCTGCCACCCCACACTTCAACCCACCACTGCAGGACGTGCGGACTGGTACACTAGGAATGCACAGAACAGGCTGCACAAGCCTTAAACGTCAGCATCTTAGAGCCTCACTCATAACAGGCCAGAACAGACACAGGGTCAAAAGCACACAGGCTTAGGCACAGTACTGGGTAGGTTAACTTCCCACTTCTCCCACCTTTCTGGAGGCGTCCTGTCTGAAGATAGGCAAATTCCCATCAAGTACCAGGGCTTTGTAAGCTTTGCTTTTAAGTCTTCTCTGCTCACTCCTCGGCCAGCCAGACCTCTGGAGGCCACAGTTTTGAGCGTCATCAGTCAGTCTCTCTAATTTGGTCCAGAGAATCAAAAACCATTGTAGCCCAAGAAGGTTCCCCACCACCAAGAGCTGCCCCAGCGCTCAGGTCAGAGTTCAGGTGACACAGTCTTTGTCCTATTCTCCAAGGCACCTCAGTTCTGCAGGGGGTTCTACCGTAATGTCAGGGGCCCACTCTGCTCTTCTGAACAGACGTCTCTCTGACCTAATCCTGGCGTAGGGGCTCTTGAGCTCTCCCACTGACCACACTAGACTGTCATTCAGTTTGTGCCCTGCTTTCCAAGCAGAACAGGATTTGGCATTGAGCCTGACACATGATGGGCACTGGGCCGCATCAGTTTAACGAGCGCAGGCCCCAGTTGTGACCAGAGAGCCAGCCCAGCAACCCGAACCCGGGACGCAGTGAAGAGTTGTTTATGAAGAAAGCTGTTTTGTATTATCCACATGAATGTGCCACCTCTCCGCAGATCTTTACCCTGATTTACGCCATTTTAAGCCGGGAGAGCCCCTACCCGACCCCGCCGCCCACCTCCCTGCCGAGTCCTTACCCGGGCAGCCGAGGAACCCCAGGATGACTACAATCAAAGGAGTCTGTCTAAGCGGCGGCTAGGCCCTTCCCACTTGGGTCGGAGTGGCGAGCGACTTCTCCGCTGCACACCGTTAAACCAGAGCCGGTGATAGGGGACAGAGGCCACGCACAGCCGGAGCCCGCTGCCCGGGTGCAGCCGGGTGCAGCGCAGCGCAGCCCGGCGAGCGCGGAACCGGCCACACCGCCGGCCACACCTCCAGCCCCGGAACGGAACAAAGCACCCGGCGGCCTCCTCCCCGCAGGGCTGCCGGGCGGCTCGCCGCGCGCTCCCGCCCGGGCTGGGCTCCCGCCCTGGGCCACCGCCTCCTCGCTAGCACCGGGAGGAGGGAGCGCCGCGCCCGCCGGGCCCCGCGCCGCCGACTGACGGCTCCGCGCCAGCCAGCCCGGCCGCCGCCGCCGTCCCCGCCCCGCTGACGCCTTAAAGCGACCGCGCACCCCGCGCTTCGGGCGCCTTCCGAGTGGCCGCGACGACCCCCAAACGGCACCACTGTGGGCACTGGGACAGCTGGCACCGGGCAAGGGTCCCCTCGCCTCCACTCACTCACCGCACGGATCTGTAATCTGTGAGCCTCCGATAAGCCTGGGACACCTAAGGAGAATTGGCCCCGGGCGGCTTTAAAAGAGCTGGAGGTTCAATCTTTAACTCTTCGGGCTGCCAACTTCGGGATCTGCGGACGCCTCCCCAGTCCTTAGAAGAGTCCTGTCGCTTCAACCAATTCCCGAGGACCCCAAGATTCCGAGGGCCTGCTGCTTGCTTTAGCTAGGTGCCAGATTCAGACCTCAAAGTTCTTGAGAATTAACCAGCGACCTGGATAGGAGGCGGCGACGTTCGCACACCATTTAACTGTTCCATTGGGTTGGAGTCATTCCCTACTCCCCGATCCCCGGCTTTCCCTTTTACAAGACTTGAGATATGATCACATAACGCTGAATATATGCTTTTAAAGGTGTACGTTTCAGTGGGGTTTTGGTATAACAAAGTTGTGCAACCATAGTTATTTATCTAATTCCAGAACATTCGCGTCACTACTCCTTTTCCCAATAAATAAAAAGAAAAAAACCTCTGTGGGTAACCTCTCCCCATTCTCCCCCCCCCTCCCAGTCTCTGGAACCCTCTAATCTGCTTTTCAGCCTCGGTGGATTTGCCTATTCAGAACATTTTATATAAATGGAGTCATACAACATGTGGTCTCTGTGACTGGCTTCTTCCACGGTGTGTGCAGGCTGGATGCATGTGGTTCCGCGTAGCCACGCCTCGGCCAGACTCATCTCCCACTGTGTGTATAGGAAGCATTTGTTTAGCCTTTCCTCAGTCGATGCTTACCTACTTTCCCCCTTTCTCCAGGTGTGAATAAAGTGCTAGAGTGTTAAAAGTCTTTATGTAAATACAGTGATTCCTCTTGGATACATACACCTCCAGTGGAATTGCCGGGTTGACTGGGCAACTCTTTCGGGGGCATATATCTGTTTCCAAAACAGCCATAGCATGTTACACTGGCACCACTCACGTGTATGCAGGACATAAGCATGCCCCTGTGCATGCAATCATGTGCATGCCCACAGTTGTGAGGACAGGACAACAGTGGGTGTTCCTTTCAGGTGCCTGTCAGCATTTTGCCTTATTTTGATCTTTGGTTGTGGTTGTGGTGGTTGTGGTTGTTTATTTTGAGGAGTCTCGTTTGCCTTGAACGGCTGAGTAGGTAGAGCTACAAGCCTAGGGGATCTGAACTTCTGCCTCCCTTCTCAGGTAAGGAGGCCATGACTCTAGACACAGCCTTTGTTTCCATTTTTGTTCTTGCCAACACTTGTAATTGTGTGTCTTTCAGATGATTGCTTCCCTAGTGGGGGTGAAGTGGCCTTTTGTTCTACATCTCAAAGCTTCTCTCTCTCTCTCTCTCTCTCTCTCTCTCTCTCTCTCTCACACACACACACACACACACACACACACACACACACACACGTCTCTGGGTCATTTTTTGAGGACATTCTTTTGCAAATGAGCCTTGAAGTCTTGGACCTAGGTTTACTTGTAGCTTTACGTGTATATATATACACGGGACTGCCTGCTATTTTGAGTGCTTCTCCACACCCCTGGCCTCAGGGAACCTCAAAGCTCTGTATCTTGCAAACCTGCCTGAGATTCTGCCTAAGGCAGTTTGCCATTGGCCTTCCAGCCACCACCCGTTTAAGGAGAGGCCAGACTCCCATCTGCCTCTCTCAAAGCCGGGGTGGCTTTCAAGAGTCCCAGGACAGAGAGCATGTTAGATGCTATTGAAGGTGTCTTTCACTGGCTGTAGGGAGTGAACCGAGTAAGGAGAGGGGCCTTGAAGGTCAGAAGTCCCTCCACCTTGGCTGTCTGGGTTCTGCCCTGGCACTGTCTTTTTCTCTCATTTTTGTTTACCACAGACCTCAGGGAAGGTGGGCAGAGGGCTATAGCTACTTCTGTTTCCATACAGAAATCCTTCTCACGTCTGCTCTTCATCATTAAATTCCTGAGAGTCTTCATCTGTGAGTCTGCGGCTTTCAGGCCATTGCTCGGGATGGATATCTCATTTAGGCTGTCCCCCCACCCCAGGCCACCCTACCCCACCCCACCCCACGCCTGCCTACCCCATTCCTTAAGCCCTGAAATAAAGCTGTGGTGAACAGTCTTTTAAAAGCAGGATGGCCGGGCGTGGTGGCGCACGCCTTTAATCCCAGCACTCGGGAGGCAGAGGCAGGCGGATTTCTGAGTTCGAGGCCAGCCTGGTCTACAAAGTGTCAGGACAGCCAGGGCTACACAGAGAAACCCTGTCTCGAAAAACAAAAACAAAAACAAAAACAAAAACAAACAAAAAAAAAAAACCCAGCAGGATGACTGAGCAGCAAAAGGGAGTTCTCCCAGTTCACTGGGGATGGGGTAGGGGACTGATGGAGCACCCACGGATAGAGCTCCCAATCACGGATAAAGGGTGTCAGGGAGAGGGGGCTGTGTGGGAGCGCAGAGATGAGCACCTATCCCACAGTGTAAAGGGAACAAGTGAGAGCTGATGACCGAGCCAGGTCAGACAATGGTGTGTGGGTGTGTGGGTGTGTGGGTGTGTGGGTGTGTGGGTGTGTGGGTGTGTGGGTGTGTGGGTGTGTGGGTGTGTGGGTGTGTGGGTGTGTGGGTGTGTGGGTGTGTGGGTGTGTGGGTGTGTGGGTGTGTGGGTGTGTGGGTGTGTGGGTGTGTGGGTGTGAAACTAAACCCACCGGCCGGGCTAAGAGGCAGGAGACAGAGCTTGTATACTGAGGTATGAATGAGCTGACGCCTTTCCAAGTAGCAGATCTGCATGGTTGATCAGGTGTGTCAGAAGCGTGGCACACCAGAGACTTCTGGCCAAGGACCCAGAAAGAACACAGACCAGATTTCATGCCTTGAGGTCCAAGGCCCAAGAATGGGACAAGAACCAATTCCTAGAATAGAATAAAGGTCAGAGCTGCTAGGCTAATACACAATGAGACCTCCCAGTTAGTGACAAAGCAGGTGTGCTGTACCACTGGCCCCAGGGATTGCTGAACAATGGATTAGAACAGACCAGAGCTAAGGGTTCAGTGAGTGAGAAACTGGGAGTGGGTGGAGCCTTCAGGATTCGGAAACCATCCAAGTCCTTATAGCTCATCTTTCTCTAGACTCCAGGCTTAGGTCTCTGTGGATAAAAGTAGCTCTGAGCTTCTGAGCACTCACACGTGATGTGCCAGCTGCTGGAGATAATGATGGCTGTATGGACCTCCGGGGGAGGGGATCACAGCACTTAACCAGCCTTCCTCTAGATGTAAGGAGGTTTCGGGTGCACTTAGCCCACAGAGGAACTAAATTCCATCCCCTGCACGCACATCCACCTAACAACCACCTGTAACTCTAGGGATTCTGACATCCTCTTTGGCTTCCATATATATATAACGTAACTCTAATATATGTGTATATGTGTGTGTATGTATACAGGTGTGTGTGTATATATGTATATATAACGTGTAATATAACATATAATATATATGTATACCCTACAAAGCACATGAAGTTAACATAAAATAAAATCTTAAATAATAAAACTAGCTGATAGTGTGATAGCAGTTGGGGCAGTAGGTCTGGCTGAGACAGGAGGACAATAGAGAACCAAGTGAGAAACAGTGTCAGACATGTACTACATCTGGGCAGCGATCACATCTGCCCATGGTAATCTGCAAGCACACTGTGCCATGCAACAATGACTCTAAATATCCACACGGATGATTAATACACGGAGGAAAGTGAAATATACAAAAGGGTTCAAAAAATATAAAAATTAAAAATTGTAACTAAAATCAAGGTTGCGTTAGGTCAGTTTAATGGGAGATTGAGCACAGTTGTGTAGAGGCTTGATGCAATCTGAGGATGACATGGAAACTAAAGCACAGAGAGAGAAAAAGAAGCCCAAGTGATCACAGCACAGAGGTTACACAGGACACACTCAAATATCTAACAATCATAGCACCGGGATCCTAGAGGGAGGGGCAGGGAAGGAATGACAGAGAATACTGTTGGCAAAGAGAGAGCTACAGGGAGAGGATTTTCTACAGTTTATGAATGATTAAATATACAGATTTGAGGAGCTTGTCACCCCCAAATGATAAGTGCAAACAAAATCACAACCATAACCAAAACTACCCAAGACACCATCTCACCAGAGTCAGAATGGCTTGTGATGAGAATTGCCAGCATGGAACACAAGTGCTGGTGAGATGTGGGGAAAGGGGCCCCTTACCCACTGCTGCTGGGCAGGGCCCCCTTACCCACTGATGCTGGGCGTGTATACAGCACAGCCACTATGGAAATCAGTGTGGAGGCTTCTCCAAAAGTTAAAAATAGAATTCCCATATGGCACAGCTATACCACGCCTGGGCACATTCCCAAAGGACTCTGTGTACTACACAGAGATACTTGCTCATCCATGTTTATAAATGGTCTATTCACCATAGCGAGGAAATGGACACAGCCTAGACGCCTATCCACAGATGAATGGATAATGAAAACCTGAAATGTGTGCACAATGGAATTGTATTCAGCTGCTAAGAATATTGAAACTCACAAGGAAATAAATGGATCTGGAAAGTATTATATTAAGTGATGGGCCCTAGTCTCAAAAAGGAAAAAAAACCTTTCATATGCAGATACTAACTCTTATGTATTTAATGTGTGTAAATGGGAGGTTATACAAGTTGGTACAGACTGGGGAACTAGATAGGAGTCCAGGACAGGGAGTGAGAGGTGTTGGTAAAGTGGTGGGGGAGCAAAAAGCTGTCCATGAAAGCAGATAGATGGGGGGGAGAAGGGCCCAAAGGAGGCTGTGGGAAAAAAAAACAAATGAAAAAATGCCAAGATGAAAATCTATTTATTGTAAGCTAATGCAAATATTTTAGATTTATTTTCCAACACAAAAACTTCACATGCGTGTCTATTATAGTTAAACCACTGAAAAAGGAAAGATAATTGATAGAAGCAATGAACAAAATAAAACAAACTCCAAAACTGTCAGCCAGATGACTCAGTGTTGAGGGGCCTCTGCAGTGCATGTGCATATACAGTATGTGTGCACACAGAGTACATGTGCACACACAGTGGTGTGTACACAGTACATGTTCACACACAGTGCGTTTACACACACAGTGCATGTGTACACACAGTGCATTTGGACACACAGTGCATGTGCATACACAGTGGGTGTGCACACAGTACATGTGCATACACAGTGCATGTGCACACACAGTGCATTTGGACACACAGTGCATGTGCACACACAGTGGGTGTGCATACACAGTGCATGTACACATACAGTGCTTTTGGACACATAGTACATGTGCATACACAGTGGGTATGCATACAGTACATGTGCATACTCAGTACATGTGCACACACAGTACATGTGGACACACAGTATATATGTATACGCAGTGGGTATGCATACAGTGCATGTGCACATACAGTGCATGTGCACACACAGTGCATGTGCACACACAGTGCATGTATACACAGTACATGTGCACACACAGTGGGTGTGCATACAGTACATGTGCACACACAGTGGGTGTGCATATACAGTGCACGTGCGCACACACAGTGGGTGTGCATACAGTACATGTGCATACACAGTGCATGTGCATACACAATGCATGCATACACAGTGGGTGTGCATACACAGTGCATGTACACACACAGTGCATTTGGACACACAGTACATGTGCATACACAGTGGGTGTGCATACAGTACATGTGCATACACAGTGGGTGTGCACACAGTACATGTGCACACACAGTGGGTGTGCATACAGTACATGTGCACACACAGTGCATTTGCACACACAGTGCATTTGCACACACAGTGCATGTACACACACAGTGCTTTTGGACACACAGTACATGTGCACACACAATGCATGTGCACACAGTACATACACAGTGTGTGCACATGTGCATGCACAAAAGTAGGTATAAGTGAAGTTGAAATTAACAAGACAGCAGGACTGAGGCAAGCTAGACGATGGAGTGGTTCATTTAAGGTGCAAAAGGTAAGAGACCCCAGCTTTGAATCTCATGGTCACTGACCACATCCTCCAGTGATGAAATGAAATAAACTTTCAAATGGACCTAAACTGAGGACATTCATTACCCACTGGCAGTAAAAGAAGAAACAGTTTCTAGCCAGAAAGAAATAGTTCCAGGCAGAAATGTGGACGTGTAGGAGGAAGTGAGGGGCACCTGAAAGATCACCACCGAGAATGAACTATGTTGTGAACAAGTCCAATCTGCAGCCTGCAGGCCAATGAGAGCTTTTAATGCAGCCCAATACAGAGTCATAAACTTAATTAAAGCACTATATGATGTATTTTGGTAACTCCATTGCACAGTTTGTATGAACTTCGTAGATGATGACGTCACAATGGCAAACAGATCCTGAGTGTGAGCAGGGGTTCTAAGCCCCTTTACGTCCTTGTCCAGATTCTTCTGTCACCGAGGCTCAGTGTCTCTCCCCCATCTTCTCTCAGGAACAGGCCTCCTCTGGGATTGCCTACCTTCTCGGTTCATTGCTGGGAAATAGAACTCAAACTGAAACAAGACCCAGGCCCAGCACTAAGATGAACTCATATCTTAAATATAGACACCAGCATCAGAGTGTTGATAAACCAGCCTTCCCACACTCCCCTGTAACAAAATGTGTTGGAGCAGAGGTCAGAGGGACAGTGGCAGGGCAAGGAGCCTCTGGCCCACAGACCAGGGCTTCCCCATGCTGGTTCAGTCATAGGCTGGTAATGGGCTTGCTTTCCAATAGTGTTGGTTTCATTAAAAGAGTTAAAAAACAAGGGGCTGTAGAGATGGCTCAGCAGTTAAGAGTACCGACTGTTCTTCCAAAGGTCCTAAGTTCAAATCCCAGCAACCACATGATGACTCACAACCATCTGTGACATAACAAGATGTGATGTCCTCTTCTGGAGTGTCTGAAGACAGCTACAGTGTACTTACACATAATAAATAAATAAATCTTAAAAAAAAAAGTTAAAAACAGCTGGGTGGTAGTGGCACATGCCTTTAATCCCAGCATTTGGGAAGCAGAGGCAGACGGGTTTCTGAGTTCAAGGTCAGCCTGGTCTACAGAGTGAGTGCCAGGGCTATACAGAGAAACCCTGTCTAAAAAAAAAAAAAAAAGAATAAAAATATTTTGCAATTTCATTCTTTTTTTGGGTTTTTTTTAAACGAAGATTTTATTCATTTTATTTTATGTATATGAGCATGTATGTGTACCATGTGAGTGCTTCATATTCTCAGAGAATGAAACTCCACCTACAAGTTGGGTTACTAATAGCTGTAAGCCACTATGTGGGTGCTGGGGACTGAACCTAGTCTTCTTCAAGAACTGCAAGCTGCCGTAAGCACAGAGCCATCTCTTCAAGCCCTATTTATTTATTCATAATAGACAGCAGCTTATGTATCCCAGACTGGTCTTGAACTTGCTATGTTGCCAAGGATAGATTGCGGTATTGCTTTTCACACCTCCCTTGTCAATGGTTGTGCTGCAGGCAGATGCAGACTGGATGCCCAGAGCCTTCTTGTCTCCTTTCTGTGACTCACACTCTCAGAGACTCCTCCAAAGTGAATGCAGTGAATGCAGAGAAAGCCTGGAGCTTCAGTTCCCTGGGAATTTTCAGGGATTGCTTTTGTGAACCCTAACAGGAGAACAGGCATGGTTTCAGAGTAGGTGCCTTCAGGAGAATGGGTTTCCACTGGCGTCTGTACACACCAGTGTTGTGCCCGGCTGGGGGGAGGGGGTTAGATCTAATTTTCTAGATGGCAAATTTGATGTCTTTTGACATTAATGTCACCACTTCCCAAACCTTGAGAATTGGGTAAAGAGGAGTGTGAGTCATTTGAGAAACATATATTTACTCAGAACCTGACATTTTTGGTAATTTACATTTGATAAAAATGATAGCATCGAAATTAAGCAATACTTTTAAAAGCATCCGGTTGGCTTTCTTTATTGAAAACTAAAATCCTTGGTGAGCATTTCCTGGTAGCTGCTGAGAGATTGAGCTAGAGAGAAGGCTATTGCCTGCCACACGAGCAGGGTCCTCTAGACAGGAGTCAGTCTCAATGATAATCTAAATACAGCGTGTAATATTCAAAAATGCACACAAATCTTTGAGATAAATATTAATGAGGTTTAGAGATCCCAGAGGGCCATTTAGTGCAATGCACTCAGCTGAGGGGCAACTTGAGGAAGCTTGTGGGGTTGTGGGGGAGGAGGTCCCTCTAATGAAGCCTGTGGAGAAGCTGATTTATAGCCCTGCCTCAGACAGAGGCTTGTCAGGACACCTAGTTGGGAAAGGAGTGTGAATAGAGTCCAGAAGGTCCTGCGCTCCTTTCCCTGTCAATAGACACCATCACCTCTCTGCAGTTGTCAAGGATTATGAAGTGGGGGCCACTATGTTGGCTCATGCCTGTTGCCCCTGGGTCAGCCTTGGTAAATAGTTTGAGCCCATCCTAAACAAACCATTGTGATCTGCGATTTCTATGTTCTTTGCAAGCTAACAATTAGCCTCCCGTAGTGTCATAGGTGCTGGCGCAGATGTGACGCTTCTAGGTCAGAGACGAAGAAGAATTTATTAGTCAAAACAAAAACAGTACCAAGGTTGCCAAAATTCCTCGGTTCACTGCAGGACAGTGAAAAAAAGGAAAAGGGCTGGGGTGTGTCACAGCATAGGAATTGGGTAGCCAGTTCACTAGGAGGTCCAACCAGGACTCATCACTTTGATGTAATGCTAACTTTGCAGCTTGAGGAAAATACAGCCCAATGGATATAGGTTGTCAGGCTCAGAGAGATACTTTATGGCTGGCTTACCATCTTCTTAGTACAATCACCCCAGCCCAGGTAACATATGCCTTTAATCCCAGTGGTGGAGCGAAGAGGGCAGAAGCTGACAGATCGCTATGAGTAAGTTCAAGGTCAGCCTGGTTTCCATAGTGAAGCCCTATCTCAAACAACACGAACAACAAGTCACCACCAACGAAATACTTATATGGAGCACACTAATTAGACTAACAAGGAGTTTATTAGTAATATTAAGAGAGGAAGTGGGAACAAGATAAGATGGGGCCACTAGGCTGGAGGGAGGTAATCGTGGATGGATATGATAAAACATGTATATGATTTATACATTGGGTAAATGTATGAGATTGTCAAAGAATAAATAAATGTGTTGCTTAAAACTATTAACAATCATAGCTATTTCTTTTGTGCCGTTTTAGGGTGGAGAGGGTGGGCACGATGGAGCCAGTCATTCAGGACTTAATTCTTCCTTGTGTTGTGGTGTGGTTTTCTTTCTTCTATTTTTTTTTTTTAATTCCTTCTTTTGCCATTGCACCAGAGTGTGAATTAGCTTCCGGGTTCTCCGGCTCTAAGCTGGGCGGTGATTGTGGTCACACCCTGACAACACTAGGGATCTCAACTGATTCCTCTTGTAGCCTCACCACTATTTTTTAGCAGTTTAATGGGTATATTATAGAGTCTTCCATTTTGTGTGGAATTAGCTCCTCCCCTTCAAATGCTGTAATTAACATCACTTAAAATAAAACTTGAATAAAATACTGAAACCTCAAAAAAAAAAAAAAACTACTAACAATCAATAGTAAGTTTAGCAAGATCTCAGAATAGCAGTCAATACGCAAAACAAACGAATGCATCTCCATGTTCTAGCAGCAAATAGCTAAAAATGAAGCTAACAAATAAAATATTTCAGAGCTGGAGAGATGGCTCGTTGTTTGAGAGTGCTGAATGCTTTTCCAGAGTACCTGAGTTCAGCTCCAGCTCCAGCTCCGGGGAGTGGGGGATCTGAGTCTTTGGACACTACCCCAATAAGCTTAATTAAAAAGAAATCTCTTTAAAAGTAAATAAAATATTTCAATAATGTAGGAGAACACAGAATGCTAATGGCTTTTGGTTTTTCAACAACTAAAAAACATTGTTGAAATAAAAAGAAAAACAGAAGTCTGATGATTTAGCCTGATCTAGATGCCCAAGACCCTGGGTTCTATCCCCAGCACTGGGAAGAAGATAAAATAGAAAGATCAGTACGTTTGCAGATTTGGTGACTCACCGTCAATAAAATGCCAGTTCTCTCTGAGCTAATCCTATAGTCAGCTGACTGCTACTCAAATTTAACAGAATTTTCCAAAAAACATTAACAGGCTGACTCTGAAGTTTATATAAAAAGCAAGCAAAGTAATTAAAAATAACCAAAGGGATGCTGAAAAGGAAAACAACAAGCATGAAAAATGCTATGATTAAACATACTGCTTTGTACACTAAGCTAAAAGATAAAAGAAAATTGAATTACTTTGATTATGTGATTTAAAGATAATCTTGATTGTTATCTAATGGTTACTAAGAGCAACAACAAAGTCCTAAAACACACATACTAGTATAGTTAATGGATTTGTGTGTGTGTGTGTATGTTTTCTAGACAGGGTTTCTCAATGTAACCAGCCTTGACTATCCTGGACTTGCTTTGTAGTCCAGGCTGCCTCAAATTCACAAAGATCTGCCAGCCTCTCCTGCCTCTTTCTTTCCCCCTGCTCCCTGCCCCCTGCCTCCTGTCCCTTGCCCCCTGCCTTCTGCCTATGCCTCAAGTGTGCCACCACAGCCAGCAATGGATTTTTTTTTTTTTAACACAGGGTCTCACTCTATAGCCCTGGCTGGCCTGATACTTGCTATGTAGACCGGGCTGATCTGGATCTGATAGAGAGCCACCTACCCCTGCTTCCTCGGTGCTAGGAATTAAAAGTGTGTGCCACTAGCCGGGCATGGTGGCACACGCCTTTAATCCCAGCACTTGGGAGGCAGAGGCAGGAGGATTTCTAAGTTCGAGGCCAGCCTGGTCTACAGAGTGAGTTCCAGGACAGCCAAGGCTGCACAGAGAAACCCTGTCTTGAAAAACCAAAAAAAAAAAAAAAAAAAAAAAGTATGTGCCACTGTGCCTAGCCTAGCCAGTTGATTTTTTTTTTTTTAAAAAGAGAAAACAATTCAACGAAATAAGGTAACCTTCTCAATGTCGGCTCACACAGTTAGAATTATGTGGGAGGGTAAGCCTTGGCCCTTTCCTCACACCCCCCACAAAAATTCGTTTGAAACAAAGTATGGTGCTTCAAGACTGTGGAATGCACAGCCATGCAGAAAAGTTAAATTATGAATACACACAACTACTGGGATGCTGGCCAGGGGAATTTCAAATTCCGAGGCAATTATACCAGATGAACAAGCTGGTCCCCCAAAAGATTACATATTGTTTGATATCATTTATATAACTTTTGTAAAACTTTTTCTAATGACAAAAAGTTTAGATACAGGCTAGGGGTAAGACTGGGACGAGATCCAAGAAGAAGGTGGGCGTGGCTATAAAGGGCAACATAGTGTTTGTTATGTTCAGAATTCTGAATAACAGTGAATCCACCAACTTGTGCAGTTTATAAAATGTTTACAGAACACACACACACACACACACACACACAGAGAGAGAGAGAGAGAGAGAGAGAGAGAGAGAGAGAGAGAACAGCAAGCAGTACCCAGGCCATCTGAATGAGTAAATTGCATCACCACCAGCAATCTCTTTATGATACTGTATTATAATTTTTAAAATTGTTACCATTGAGAGAAACCCCCGGAAGAGCACACAAAGAATTTCTCTGTGCTATTTGCTACAACCACAGTAAGAAACAAGAATCAGAGTAAAACCTGAAATTAAGTGGGCGGAGTCCTGTGCACTTAGAATGGCAGCTACTTGGGAGGCTAAAGGGTTATTTGAACCCATAAGTTCAACCAGCGTGAGCAACAGCGGAAGACTAAAGGGACAGGGAACTGTATGCCTAAACACAGAGGTGACCCTTTCTGATTATGTGTACGTGTGTGCACCTGAGTATATGGACATGCCCACACGGGTGCCAGAGCTGTCATCAGGAGAGGCCATGGGATCTCCTGAAAGTAGAGTTTCAGGCAGTTGGGAGCCACCTTGTGGGTGCCAGAAACTGAACTCAGGTTCTCTGCAAGAGCAGCGAATGTTCAAAACCATTGAGTCATCCCTCCAGCCCCGAGAGGCCCCTGGAGGTAACTTTGTTTAACTTATCCAGTCCAGGATAGTCAAACAAAGTTTAACTTTGTTTCATTATATTTTTTTCTTAAATTTTCAAGAATTGGAGCTTTTTATAACTTATAGAAAACAATAATAGTATTGACCTGTGGGGAGGCGAAGATTTGTTAGGACAGAACCCAGCTATGAATATGGCAAATGATTCTGGTAAATTGTAGTTCATCAAGCTATGGTGGTTCATACCTGGGATCCCAGCCCCGTGGAGAATCACAAATTAAGGCCCGCCTGGGCGACATAATGAAAGAAAAGAGTGGCACCCATCCATGTCTTCCAATCTGACTGGGGACAAGTAATCCAATAGCTGCATCAGGATGCAAGGGATGTGGTGGGGCAGCCACTGTGGTCCTTTCCTGAAGCTGCTGTCCAGCACCACCTCACGCTGTGGAAGAGGACATGACTCCATGGCAGTAGCACTGCTGGTAGTGTCCAGAGATGCGTGTTCTAGAGCATTCCTAGGTGTTAAGATTTGTATTCCTCATTAAAACTCAGAAACCGAGGCTGAAGAAGGCTGCCCCTTTTTCCAGGCTTAGAGAAGCGAAGGTAGCAGATAGGAGAGCTAGCCAAGTTGTTTGGGCTAAGAAGTTTTCAATCCTCCTTCTGAGTTCCTTATCCCTTAAGATGAAAAACTGGAAGAAAGTTGACACATGGCCAGACAAGATATAGTATTTGGTAATAATTCTCCTCCTCCTCCTTCCTCCTTCCTCCTCCTCCTCCTCTTCGTCCTCCTCCTCTTCTTTTGGATTTTTGAGATGGGGTTTCTCTGTGTAGCTCTGACTGTCCTGGAACTTGTTCCATAGACCAGGTTGTCCTTGAACTCACAGAGGTCCGCCTGCCTCTGCTTCCCAAGTGTTGGGATTAAGGGCATGGGCCTTCACAGTCTGCTTTTTTGCTTTTTTGTTTCGTTTTGTTTTGTTTTTAAACTTACTTTACATCCCAAACTCTGTCCCAACTCCTGGTCACTTCCTTCCACAGTCCCTCTCCCTCTCCCTCCCTCTCCCTTCCTCCTCTGAGAGAGTGGAGTCCTCCCCCCAATCTGTATCACACAATCACACACACACACACACACACACACACACACACGCATGCATGTTATGGAGTTGGGGGAAGGATTGAGGGTCCCGTAGGGGATAGGGACACCACACTAAGACCAACAGAGTTAACTAACTTGGACCCTTGAGGTCTCTCAGAGACTGATCCACCAATCAAAGAGCATACACCGGCTGGACCTACCCCACCCCCACCCTAGCAGCCCCGCCCCCTACATATGTAGCAGATGTGCAGCTCTGTCTTCATGTTGGTCCCGAACAACAGGAATGGGGGCTGTCTCTAAAGCTGTTGACTGTGTGTGGAATCTGTTCTCCTAACTGGGCTGTCTTGCCTGGCCACAGTGGGAGAAGAACCGCCTAGCTGGGTTCTTCCTTCTAGTTCCACACAGTCAGCTCTGGATGGCTTGATGAAGGTGCACTTGCTAATCTGGGTCTCAGCAGGGATTCTTGTGAGCAAACCACCACCTTGTGGCAAACAGCATAACTTGCAGGAGAAACTTAATCTTTCAGACCAAAGCGTTTCGTTAGCCACAAAGTATGACTTAAAAAAAAAAAAAAAAGCAAAAATAATACGCGCGTTTCTTGGCATAAATCTAATTAAAAGGTGTTTCCCAGAGATTTGGCTTTGGACAGAACAATCTCACTGACTGATATTATCATATATAAAAAAGATCAAGTTCCAGATGCTGGAGAGATAGTTTAGTGGTTAAGAGCACTGGTGGCTCTTCCAGAGAGAGAACCTAGGGATCAATTCAGCACCCCACGTGACAGCTCACAACCATAGGTAGCTCAAGTTCCGCAGGATCTGGCGATCTGGCGCCCTCTTCTGACCTTCGTAGGCATTAGACACAGACGTTGCAGGCAAAACACTCATACATATAAAAATAAATAAGCCCCCTCTCACCCCCCAAAAAAACATTTCTTTAAATAACGGCATAAAAAGCATGGTAACTCGAAGTGATGCATTTGGGGGGAGAGACATGATTCAAACAGTGCACTTAAATTCTTATTTTTAGATTTTATTTGTTTTTGGTTTTGGTTTTTGGTTTCTTTTTGGTTTTTTCGAGACAGGGTTTCTCTGTGTAGTCCCGTCTGTCCTGGAACTCACTCTGTAGACCAGGCTGGCCTCGAACTCAGAAATCCGCCTGCCTCTGCCTCCCAAGTGCTGGGATTATAGGCGTGCGCCACCACCGCCTGGCAGACTTACTTGTTTTGTATTATGTGTATGCTTTCCCTAGATATGTATGTATACCATGTATGGTGGGAACCAGGAAAATGAGGGAGTCAGAAGAGGCTTAGGATCGCCTGGAACTAGGCTTGTGAGCTACCTTGTGAGTGCTGGGAATCGAACCCTAATCCTCTGTGAGACCAATACGTGCTTATAACCTCGGAATCATCTCTTCAGCCACACATCCCCTTGTCGCTGTCTTTTAATGGCCTTTTAATCAAATCAGACTATTGATATGCTTGGATTAGTAATCACTATCTGTACCTCTTGGGAATGTGTAGTCTTGACTTTCAAAGTTAATTCTGAATTCACAATTACTTGCAGACTTAAAAGACCGCTCTCGTGTTCCTGGAAAGCCATCTTAGGCGAGGCACTAATTGAAGGATTTCACGGATGGAAAGCTGCACACCAACTTGTGCAGACAGGCAGGAAGGAGGCGGGAATCCAGGTGCACCAAGCACGGAAGGGTGGGATCTTTACCTTAGTGCCTCCAGACCGGCATTCCCTTCAGCCAATGAGAGCTGTCCACTGGCGGCAGAGGGCTGGGTGCTGGGTTGCCAAGACGACAAAGACGCTGCAGAGTGAGTTGGAGGCTCTTTGGCTTCGTGCAGGTCCGGTATTTGGTATCTATTGGGTGATATCGTTCACAGAAGAGGTTTCCTAGTAGTTCTCCGGGACTTGTAGGCACTACGGAACTTTCTATATCTGCTCAAATTCCTCAGTGGACACTCCTGTGACAACCTGCTGGTGGTGCCCACAGGCATTCCCCTGCTCCTAAGTGAAGGGGCTTCGGAGCGCGCGCACACACACACACACACACACACACACACACACACACACACACACCAGAGCCTGGTGACCCGCTGGATCCCGGGAGGAAGGAGGATGGGAGGGAGAGCAAGAGTGAGTCAGTCTATGTCTCCGTCATTTTGCATCAGTACACTGATTGAACCTCTCTGGCCTCGCTGCTTTGCCCAGAGGTTGTAGGGCAGCTACCTTGCTGACAGCTGACAGCTCATTCCCCAGGAAATTGTTTGGTTTCTTTGCAGAGCGATGGGAAACAGGAAGAAGGAAATTGCCCTGCAGGTAAGCCTCGAGGGATGTTAGCTACTGGCACTTGTTTGAGAGGCTGGTGTGGGAGTGGGGTGTGCAATCAAGACGACTTTCCACTTGCTAGCCATGTGAGACAGTGTTCGGGAGCCCACGTGCCCTATCCTTCTGTGATAATGTAGAAATAAATTACCTGGAGCACCCAGTAATGGCAACTTTTTATATAAATATCCCGACCAAGGCACAAGCTCTTAAAGGGCCTTTGCAACCTTACGACTCAATTAAGCATTAATATAAAACCATACATCCAAGAGAAGATGAAACAAGCTTATTTTCTGTTGGATAATCATTGCAGGAAATGCACAGGATGTATACAGATTCTTTGGATGTGGGCATTCATCTGTGTGCTCTGTGGTGCCCAGTTTCCCTTCCTGCACTGTTGCCTGCAAAGTTTGGTTTGACCGGTGTTGTGTGGTGAGTGTTTGCTGTGTAGAGTGCTTTACTTCAGGTGCACATAGGACAAGTCAGATCTTTCCTCCTCCTCCTCCCCCTCCCCCCACCTCACCGGCTTCGAGGTAGGGTCCCTCTATGTAGCTCACTTGTGAAGTGAGGCTGTGTGACTATCCAAAGGGTCATGCAGCTTTGACATACTAGGATTTCAGAATGGGGGATCTTCTGCCTTAGAGTCTGAGGATCGGGTTCCCCCATTACTGTTGTGGGAACCATTTCCTCAACCTCTGAGCTCTGAGCAGAAGCTGGGAGAGTAAGACATAAGCGGCAGAGTTACTGTGATGGCTCTGGACAGTTCCAAGCTGCCTGCACACATGCTCTCGATGTGGCTCACAATGGCCTGTGGGCTTCTCAGTTCATCCTTTAATGCCATATATGGAGAGGGGTTGCGGAAGGGGGGGGGAAATAATATTTATTAGTGGTGTTTTATGTTATTCCTCAGATCTCTGAGTATGACCCATACTCAAAGTAAGTGCTCCCATTTGCCGAGAGAGAGAGAGAGAGAGAGAGAGAGAGAGAGAGAGAGAGAGAGAGAGAGATTTCTCTACCCACAGTGAGGTTACTCTTTGAATGCCTTGCCCAAGAGCTCCAGCCCAGAAACCCTATCTTCTCCCTGTCTTCAGGGTTCTCTCATATGACATCAAGGCACTGAAAGATGCCAGGACGTCTTTTCATTCTCTCCTAATACAGGCCTTGGGGAAGCTCAAGTATTTTCCATGCTGTTATACCCTACAACCAGGAGTAAGACAGTTCATCTAGCCCCAGGTCTGGTGTGGCTCATTCCATGAAGGCATAGGAGGTCGAGAGGAGCCCATGACATTAGTTAAACTTCTGGGCAGTGACAGGGCTCTTCTGATGGTTCCTGTCATTTGCTTCAGGGGGGAAGCTATGGGGCCAGGATGATGATATCGGTCCAACTCTCACTTAAGACTTCAAAATAGCTTTTCTCTTTTGTGTCTACACACACACACAGAGAGAGAGAGAGAGAGAGAGAGAGATTCCTTGAAACTAAAGATCTATAATAGAGAATCTGTCTGTAAACCTTATGTAGTTTTCTTCCATAATTAGTGGGTAATACATCCTAACAGATCTTTACATATTTTTATCAAGATCAAGTTGTAGGGGGTTGGAGAATGACCTATTGGGGAAGAGCACTGGTTGCTCTTCCAGAGGACCTGGGTTCAATTCCTGCCACCCAAATAGTAGCTTACAGCCTTCTGTAACTCCAGTTTCAGGGGATCCAACACCCTCTTCTGGCCTTCTCAGGCACCAGGCATGCAAGTGGTGCACAGACATAAGTGGAAGCCAAACACTCATACACAGAAAACAAAAGTAAATAAATCTTAAAACAAAAACCTCTTAAAGCCGGGCGTGGTGGCGCACGCCTTTAATCCCAGCACTTGGGAGGCAGAGGCAGGCGGATTTCTGAGTTCGAGGCCAGCCTGGTCTACAAAGTGAGTGCCAGGACAGCCAGGGCTACATAGAGAAACCCTGTCTCGAAAAAACCAAAAAAAAAAAAAAAAAAAAAAAAAAAAAAAAAAAAAAAACAAACCTCTTAAGAAGAGCAAGTTGTAATTTTCATGATCTTTTCAATTGAATAATGTCAACCCAATGCTCTATATCTGTTATATTTCTCTTTGTTGTGACAAAATGCCAGACAGAAGCTACTCAAGAGAGATGTTTATTTGGGTTCACTGTTCCCGGGATAGATAATAGAGATGAACGGCAATTAATGGCTACATCTTTGGCAATGAAAGCTTGCAGCTTGGCTTGTTACAACTGGGCAGACAGGAAACTGAGACCAGTCTGGAAGTGGGTGTTGAACTATAGAACCCTCAATGCCTTTCCTGACTGGCTTATAAGTGCCAACCTTGTTCCGTGTTGTAAAGGTCTCAGAACCTACTACAGTGCCACCATTGGTTTGAGAGCATGGTTCAAATGCAGGGAGGGGCCTATGGAGCGCATCTCACTGTGAAACTGTAACACTCCCTATGGAAACAGTTAGTTAGAAGGAACAAGAAAGTCATTGTCTAGTGGAGGAACCTGGCTGACTTCCATGAGTGGTTAAGCCAGTGTGGTTTCTACCTGGCAGATGGAAACTGTGTATCACTGGGTTGGCTGGAATGAGGGCAGATCTCTACAGCTTCTCTAACATGACAAACCAACCCAGGGATACACCACATGAGCCAAAGCATCAGAAAACAGGCAGGCTGGACTGAGGGTCAGCCCACAGAGGAACTGCCAAACCGCCTTCAAAGAGTCAAGTGATACAAATAAAACAGCTGGCGAGTGCCAAGTAGTGGTGGCGCACGCCTTTAATCCTGGCACTTGGGAGGCAGAGGCAAGCAGATTTCTGTGAGTTCAAGGCCAGCCTGGTCTACAGATAGAGTGTTCCAGAAACTCTATAGCATGATTCTACTGTGTGTGTGTGTGTGTGTGTGTGTGTGTGTGTGTGTGTGTGCACCTGTTCCAGTGTATGTGTCTGCCAGAGGTTGAAGTTAGGATGTCTTTCTCAGTTGCTTCTCTTCCTTGTGAAGTAGGGCCTGTAGCTGGACCTGAATCTCCCCGTTTCATCCCATAGGCCCCTGCATTTGAACGCATGCTCTCAAGCCAATGGTGGCATTATAGTAGGTTCTGGGGCCTTTACAACACAGAACAACGTTGGCACGTATAAGCCAGTCAGGATAGGCATTGAGGGTTCTATAGCTCAGCACCCACTTCCAGACTTGTCTCGGTTTCCTGTCTGCCCAGATGTAACAAGCTAGAAGGACTGGCCAGTGAGCTCCAGGGGCTCCCGGGATCTTCCTGTCTCTATCTCCAGACACACACAGCCATTCTCCACTCTTTACATAGGGGCCAAGGATCCAAACTTAGGTCCTCATACTTGGACAGTAAGCCCTTTATTGAGCCATCTCCCCAGTCCCCCTCCCCACATTCATTGCTCCGGGGTGATGGGATGTCAGATTGATAGTTTACTTGCAGATAACTAAAAAGCACCCCCAGAATATTCTATATATGGTACTTGCTTTTAAACAAGATTTATTTATGGGTGCTCTGTGTGTATGGCTGCATGTCAGAGAAGACATCAGATCTCATCATAGATGGTTGTGAGCTGCCATGTGGTTTACTGGGAATTGAACTCTGGACCTCTGGAGGAGCAGCTAGTGCTCTTAACTGTCGAGCCATCTCTCCATCCCCTATATCATACTTTCAGGTACATGTTATTGTTTTGTAATTTTAAAAATGCTTTAAAAAAAGATGTGCTATATATATATACATATATATATTTGTGTGTGTATGTTTATATGTGTGTGTAACATATATACACATAATAAGGGAGTAGAGGAGAGGGATAATAATATTCACTTCCCTTGTATGCCATATCTAATATATATATATATACCAGGACTCTTTATAAATAAGAAAAATGTGCGTGAATGGAGAAAAACTCCATAATTTCTGACACTGACTGAACATAGCTACAAAGGGAGCTGCACTGTGCTGCTGTTTCTTTGAACACAAAGCAGCCTCCTCTATGATTCCTGCACAAATACATGTGTCACTTTTAATGTCTGAGGATGGCACACATTTTTTGTAGGTTAATTATTTTTCCTGTCATATGGGGGGGGGAGAAAGAAAGAAGATTGCCAACAGAAGTCATTTAGAACTACATTTGGGAATATTGCAGAGAGAGAGAGAGAGAGAGAGAGAGAGAGAGAGAGAGAGAGAGAGCCATCTCTGCCCCTACTGACAATGCTTTTGATCCTCTCTGGCTGCAGGTCAACATCAACACCCAGGAGCTTTGGGAAGAAATGCTCGGCTCTAAAGGACTGACTGGTGATTCTAAATGAAGCCACTTCCCCTAAGCCATTCTTTTCGAAACCGTTCAATGATGCATGTGGAGAAGGGGCTACTGTGGGTGGTATTGTTGTAAGCCTGGGTCTCAGACTCTAGTGCTGCATTAGCCAGGGATGGTGGCTTATGCCTGTAACCCCAGCGTTTGGGAGCTGGAAGCAGACTGATCAGAGTTCAAGGTCCACACGGCAAGTCTGAGGCTAGCTTGGGCTATGGTAACTCTGTTTCAAAATGTACAAACAGAAAAGGAACCAGCTGACTTCTTTATGTCTGTGTGCACAGTGGTCCACCTTCTCTGTGTTTTCACTCTCCTGTTCAGTTACCTGCAGAGTCCCACGGAAAATTCCAAAAGTATAAGTTCATCATTTTAAAATTGCACGGCACTCTGAGAAGTGCGGAAATTTCGTGCCCTCCCAACGTTGTGCATATCACTTGCTCATTATTCTCTTAGAAACCAGTTACCAAACTGGCTGTCTCAGTCCTTGAAATGCTTGTATCAGCTCCAGTCCCGTCCAGCTTCTATTGCCCACTGGTGTCTTGAAGCAGAGTCCCTGAGAATAACAGGTACCGTCCATTGTACTTCATATAGTTGGGCATCAGTAAACTCAGCTCATTGAATGAGTCAGTACTGTCAGGTACAAGGGTTCTCTTGGTTTAGAGCTGATTGCTGTACTCAGTTGCATGACCAGGCACAGAGAACCTTAATGATCTGATGCACAAAAGGAGAGTATTTCTGAAGGGAAAATGGGCTTTCCTGGAACTCCCAGGATGGAGAATTAGACATCACAGAGAACTAACTGGAACCAACCAGGGACTGCACAATCATTGTCCACAGCTATCTTCTTTGTATCAGTTACCACTGCTGGGTAACACTTTACCCAAGCAATAGTGGCTTAAACACGGGCTACCTTCCAGTACCTGCAGTTCTTGGATGAAGTGCAGTCCAGCTGGGTGCTTCTGGACCCGGAGGCTTTGCCAAGGCTGTTTCTGTGTCATGGATAGATTTTCGCTTCAGGGCAGACTTGCTTGCTTCCGATCTCTTTTTATATGGCTGTTGGTGGATCGAGCTCACTCAGTGGTTGCCAGCAGGGTTCACATCCTCACTGGCTGTTGGCCAAAGATGTGATTTCTTGCCATTGGTTTCTGTGTGAGGCTTCTCACATCACGGTAACTTGCTTGCTCCAGACTGGGCACTGAGAGACCACCGCTGTGAGTCAGCCTTTGTTAACTTCGAAGTCAGATCCATACTCTATTGTGCTTATTAGAAGTCCATCATGAGATCCAGCCCACTCACAAGGGCTGGGGCTGATATGATGGTGTGTACCCCAGGAGACTGGTGTCTTGGAATTGACCATGATCTCCTACCCACGGTTCCTTCCTCTCTTCCAGGCAACTCTGCATCCTGTTACCCTCCTCTATCTACATCTCTCCATGACTCCTCAGCATTCAAGAGCACTCCCTCTCTCAAAAACCCCTCTCCTTTCCAACCCCTTCCTTTACTGTTTCCTGAGATGTGTCCTGAGCTGAGACGGCTTTCCAGAGCACGTCCTAAGTTTCCCCCTCCGTTTCTACGTTCTACTCTATGGACAATCACAGTTCTCATTCCAAGGCTCACCTCCAAAGTAGCCTATCTATGTGAAGTCTTTCCTGACCTCCACTTTTCCCTCCATGGGAGCCCCCTAAGGCTCTGACAAGCTCCCCACCATATTTCCAGTTTGGCACACCCTCTTGTCTGTCACCCCAGACTCTAAAACAACAGTGTTAACTTTTCCATCTAGCATCTGCAGCAGACTCACCCAAGCCTGGGGCCAAATGGAATTCAAATATTTCTAGTCCTGTTGATCCAGTGTGTGTGTGTGTGTGTGTGTGTGTGTGTGTTGGCACACTCTCCAGTCAGAGAGATTATGAACCCTTTAGATGGTGCCAAGGGTTAACAGTTGTACCCATGCGTCTGCTTTGAGAAGGTAAATTCAGCTCCGGGGTGAAACAAACTATTACATTTTTACCAGTGGTGAAAGGACAAGCATCATGTATTACTTTTTGGAGACTCTGCTATGTGCCAACTGCCCTGATAGGTGCTTACGTGACCATGGCTAATATTTCCTGAGCACTGACTATTCCAAGCCTCCTTTCAGTAGTTCAAGAGTGGAAAGCTCTTCAAAGACATCTTACTGGACAGGTTAGAGGAATGAACACACCCACACACATCTCCTTTACAATGTAACTACCACAGGCTGCTTCCCTCTGCTCGCAAAGGCTAGACCTTGCCTGGTTCCCTCTGATAGCAAAGGCTAGACCCTGCCTGGTTCCCTCTGATGACAAAGGCTAGACCCTGCATGGCTCTGGTCCATATGAGTTGACTCAGTCTGTGCAGGTCCCTTACAGGCTTTACAGTTTGCTCCACTCACCAGGCAGGGAGTGGAAAACCCAGCTCCAACACCCACTAGAATGGCAGCATGAAAGAAACCCAAGTTCCCTTCTGACAGTCTCTCGGGTTCACCTCTTAGGAGAAAGATGTTGACCTTACAAGTAAATGAATGCTGCTTTACCCAAAGCACGAGGCTTTAAAATGTTATTTAGAAAAATACGTGTATGAGTGTTTTGACTGAATGTATGTCAGAGCACCATGTATATGCAGTAAGTGTGGAGACCAGAAGAGGGTGCCTGATCTCCTGGAACTGGAGTTAAAGCTGCCCTGTATGTTCTGGGATCAGAACCTGGGTCTCTCCGAGAGCAGCAAGTGTTCTTGACCACTGTGCCCTCTGAGCGGCATGAGAGCAAATGGCTTTTAATGCATCAGGAGAAAAGCCACAGTTGTTATTATCAGTGGATAAGAGTCACCTGGAGGCTACTGGTCATCTATACTGACCTACTTTGGGAGTAGTCTGTGTTCCCTTCAGATATTCACCGAGTGACACTCCATGCCAGGCCTGATCTCCGAAAGGTAAAGGGGTCACCTTAAAAGCAAGCTGCTGCTTCTTCCACCTGTACTCACTTCAGCTCTTCCTTCCCCACCCCACCCCCACTCTCCTTTTAGACAGTTTCTCATGTAAAACAAACTCGCTTATAGTTGAGGATGGATGGTCTTGAACACCCACCTGATCTTCCTGCCTCTGCCTCCCAAGTGTTGAGATTACAGCTGTGAGCCACCGTACCCACCTGCTTCATTATATTTCAGATCCAAATTTCCATGTTGGAATGAGGGATGGTTATGTTTCATGCTCAATCCTAATCCACTAGGCTTACACCTACCCAGCAAGCATGTCCATTGCAGGGGTTAGAGGGATGAGAGCAGACTCTCACCATGAATGTGGCTGTCTGATAAGCATTGTCATTCCTCACCTCCGGCAGTTGTGGATGTCTACCAGGGCTGGTGTGGACCCTGCAAACCCATGGTTAGCCTCTTCCAAAAGATGAGGATCGAGGTTGGCTTGGACCGTCTCCATTTTGCTTCGGTAAGATTCCCTCTCAGCAAAAAGTCACATAACAGCTTAAACAATTTAACCACCGAAGAAGCCAGGGCCAGGATGCACAAGCTGCCTTTCAGATGGAAAGGCACCAGCTGTCACTGTGTCCTGTAGTTCCTCTAAACATAAAAGCGCCAACCCCACCACCAAACTGTATGCAAACATGTCACTCAGTAGCATCTGCATATCTGTCTTAGTTGGTGAACACTGCTGGCTGAGATGTTACTTCCAGAACCCAGTGTTTCAAGATTTCCATCTTCTAGGTCATAAGGGGGGATCTTTGAGCAAATGTTTGCTTAAAGTACAGGAATGGGAATTCCATAGAGATGTGCAAGAGACCCCAACACTGATGGATGATGAGGTTCATACACACTAAAGACAACAGGAGCCCCAGGGCTTATGCTAGTCTTTTAGGAGGTCAGACTCCAAGGAACAGAGACAATAAAGGGGTTGTCTAAGGACCCTCAGGCATCACCACAGGAGGATGTCAGATGGTGGGGTTCCCTGGACCAGTCAGTAGCTGGGTGGGGAGCCAGAGCAGCTCATGCTCTGAAGTCAAGGGAGAAGCTAGAGTCAGCTTCTTCCTTGACTCTCCAAGGCAATGCCGCTGACACAGCTGTCACCAATGTGTTGACCAGACAGTGAGCTGGGCTTCATTTGGGAGGTGCATCATTGAGGAGGAGCGTGGCATTGCTGTGACCCTGCACTAGCTGCACCTAGGGTGCCCGCTGACAGCTTGTTCTCCTTAGGCAGAGGCAGACCGCCTTGATGTTCTGGAAAAGTACCGAGGGAAGTGCGAGCCAACCTTCCTGTTTTATATAGTAAGTATCTTTGCGGACACAGAACGGTTGACTGCGGATCACTGGTGTTCAGATAGATGAATCGGGTCTCAGGAGCCACCATGAGGCCTCAGACATAGTAAAGGGTGATGTCCCTGACACACCCTCTAGACTGATTCACTCCGTTCCTGACCATGACGTGCCCTAAGGCATGGTCAAGGCACAGATGTGCTCATTCCTTTTCCACAGGAGATGACAGACTCATTGCCATGGTAGCCACTGATGGCTGGACAGCCCTCCTAGGTGGCTGTGCATGGCAAAGGACACACATGTCGATGTGTTTATAAAAAGATAAAGAGGAGGGAGCTATGTTCTATGGAGGTGTGATGAGGTGTGGGGGGAGGGACCAGCCACACACTCTAGATTGTAGCTTTACTCTCAAAGCATGCTCTCCAGATTTCTCTTCTCTGCCAAGGGGAACTTTTAGGGGCAAATGAATACATTATATAGAGAGAAAACATGTGTTTGCCTTGATAACCACAGTGTGAAATGGAAGAAAGGCAAAGGAGCCCCCTGGGAACCAAAGGGTTCTGTGGTGACAGGTGACTTGGATGTCTTTGGATGTGCCATCCATAACCAGCTCCTGTTCCTTAGCGCCCACGGTTGCATTCCGGGGTTCCCAGGTTGAGGCTGCCTGCCAGATCCAGGAGGTAATTAGTGGCTGTGCTGATCTAGACTCAGCCCTGCCCACTCATGGTAGTCAGGGAAACCAGGGCCTGCTCGTCCAGGACTCTCAACAGCCAGGTCTCTTAGCCTGGGCACCACGAGTGTCACATATTAGAAGCTTATTGTAATTATTTGTTAGGTTTCTATCTTTCATATGTATGCACGTACAGCACTCATGTGCAGATCAGATGACAGCTAGTTCTCCCCTCCTACCACATGGAGCCTGGGGACTGAACTCAGATCATCAGTCCTGGTGAGAGGCATCCTCACCGGCCGAGCCATCCTGCTAGCCCCGAGCTAAAACGTCACTTGAGCTTTGTCTTTCAGGAGGGAGCCCCGGCTTCTGTGGTGGCTATATGGCTGTGGTTGGCAGGAGAAAGAACGTTGGGTGGGAAGGAGATAGCCGTGTCCGTCCAGCCATGCTGGCCCTTAGAGCTGTCACAGAACACAGACATTATTGAAGTCGTTGGATTGCTTAGGCCAATAGTGGTTAAAACAAGAATTGCAACCATCTGTGGCGATTCAGGCCACAATCTGCGACCCATGGCGGTTCACAGAGGGATGGTGAGAAATGGAGTCAGGGCCGTTGTACAGGGGCTTCTCTTCAGGTTTCATCTCTCAGTGATGAGAAAGCGAGAGCAGAAAACTCAGGGCCACACCAAGCATGACCACTGTGAAGAAGTCTTCCCTGAGTACCGCAGCCCGTAGTGTGGATTCCTTCTTCCACGTTTATGCTGATTAGCTTCAGACACAGGGTCCCCTATTATGGCTGTCTTTGTTTTGTGAGGCATTGTTATGTCTTTCTAAGGTTAGCGGTTATCACCCTTAGTGCTTGGCATAGTAAGAGCTCAACAAATATTTGTTAATAAGCCACATATAAGTCACATTTAGCCACACAATCTTCTTTGGGTTGCTCCTCCCTTAAGGAACTCCCGGCTGCCTTGAAGGAAGCTTTGACAAGAGGGATGTCAGGGAGAAGGTAGAGATCAGAGAGGAGTCAGTTAATAGCCATATTGAGGGCCTCACGGGGGGGGGGGTGGGGGGGATGGGCCCCGGAAACTGGCGCAGGGGTGAGGGTGGGGGATGTGGGCCTAGGGTTAATTCACCTTGGCCTTAGGCACAGCCTCCTGAAAGTGATGGCCAGCTGAGAGGAGGATTTCACGTGGCCTGTCACATTCCAGAGAGGAGAGCTGGTGGCTGTGGTGAAGGGAGCCAACCCCACCCTGCTTCAGAAGACCATCTTACAGCAGCTGGAGGTGGAAAAGAAGCTTCCGGCTGAAGGCCAGGAATGGAGCATGGTAAGTGGAGGTCATGTGTCCAGCTGGCGGGTTCACCAGAGCGCTCACACAGGGGCCCCCTCCCCATGCCAACCTGGGCCATTTTCTTCACCCAGGCCCTTGGGAGGATGCACAGTTAGAAGTCTCTCGGGAGTGATCCTCTTTCCTCTCCACAGTCCCTGGAACATCTTTCATCCATTTCCCTTTCAGTCACAACTAAACCCTTAGTAAGGACTTCAGGGACAGAAAGGAATTGACAGAACTGTGTAGTGACTTTGTCAGCCTTTTGGTCCCATAACAAAATACTTGAGGCCATTGGTTTTTGAGATGGAAAGGTTCATTTTAGCTCACATCTTAGGCTTCTGTCCATGGCCAGTTAAGTTTGCTGATTTTGAGCCCTTGTTGAGAAGGCTGTTGGTCCCAGTGGGGGCTGGAAAGAGTAACCCTCTCTAATCACCTTCAAGTTCACTCCCCTAGTGACCTTATGGCCCCCACCTCTTTAAGGTCCACCAGGGAACCTTTAAACTTGCCAGGCTGAGTTTAAGACATGGGCTTTCAGAGGGGTCAAAAAAAACCACAAGAAAACCCACAGGATCAAGCAACCTGGGCTCATAGGGGTTCACAAAGACTGAACCAACAATCAGGGAGCCTGCATGGGATTGTCTCTGTCTTCTCGTGGGACTCCTAACTGTGGGAGCAGGGGCTGTCTCTGACTCTCTTGTCTGCTTTAGAGATCCTTTCCTCCTATTGGATTGGCTGGTCTAGCCTCAATACCAGGAGAAAGGGGAGGTGCCTCGTCTTACTGTAACTTGCTATGCCATGTTTGGTTGCTATCCACGGGAGGCTTGTCCTTCTCTGAAGAGAAACAGAGAAGTGAATGAAACATGGGGCAGAGGGGAGAGGAGAAAGGGGCAACTGTGGTCGAGATGCAAAAAAAGAAAGAAAAGGGATGTATCTATAATAAATATATGATTTTTTAAAAGGCATGGGCTTTTGGGGGAAACCTAGAATACAGCAAATTATAGGAGGGCCTTCTCCCAGCCTCAGGGCAAAGTCTCTCCCAGTGATGCACACACTCAGATTCTTAGAAGCTTTTAGGCCATTTCCTTAATGTAGAAATTTAGCTCTTGGATTACCATGGCATCCAGGATCTACATAACTTGTGGCTTTGAGAAACTATGTTCACAGTAATACAGACTGCACCATCTTCACAGCTAACTGGCCCTCTTAAAAATCCATACCTCAAGACTTCCGGCACCCTCCCAGCCGGAGGACAGTGACCTGCCCTGCAGAGAGCGCCATCTTGGCTCCGGGACTCCGCCGAACTTAGTCTGTACAGGTTAGAGTGAGGACCACAGAGGCAGACAGCTTCTGGGACAGGCAGGAGCCACAGAGCCGCTGAGGCAGCACCCTTTTGGGGCCACAGACATCCGGCACCCTCCTAGCTGGAAGACAGTGGTCTGCCCTGCACAGGAGCCCTCTGCCTCAGGAGCAGGGAGCACATCTTGGATCCAGGACTCCACTGAACTTAGGAACTTAGTCTGCACAGCTGAGAGTGTGCACCACAGAAGCCTACAACTTCTGTGACCTGCCAAAGCAACACAGCATCTGGGAAAGGTCCTGTTTTCCGCCTTCTTCTTCGGCCAGGAGGAGGTCCAAACGCCAGATATCTGTACACCTTCCCTTTAAGAGGAAAGCTTGTCAGCAGGGAGTGCTCTAACCACTGAAACTCAGAGGAGAGAGCCTGTCTCCCAGGTCTGCTGACAGAGGATACTCAGATACACCAGAAGAACAACCTCTGAACAGAGACAACTATAACAACTCCAGAGATTACCAGATGGCGAGAGGTAAAGGCAAGAATCTTACTAACAGAAACCAAGACCACTCACCATCATCAGGACCCAGTACTCCCACTTCGCCCAGTCCAGGGCACCCCAACACACCTGAAAAACTAGACCTGGATTTAAAAGCATATCTCATGATGATGGTAGAGGACATCAAGAAGGACTTTAAAGAACTACAGGAGAACATGGCTAAAGAGTTACAAGTCCTTAAAGAAAAACAGGAAAACACAACCAAACTGGTAGAAGTCCTTAAAGAGAAACAGGAAAACACATCCAATCAGATGATGGAAATGAACAAAACCATACTAGACCTAAAAAGGGAAGTAGACACAATAAAGAAAACCCAAAATGAGGCAACACTGGAGATAGAAACCCTAGGAAAGAAATCTGGAACCATAGATGCAAGCATAAGCAACAGAATACAAGAGATGGAAGAGAGAATCTCAGGTGCAGAAGATTCCATACAGAACATCGGCACAACAATCAAGGAAAATGGAAAATGCAAAAAGATCCTAACTCAAAACATCCAGGAAATACAGGACACGATGAGAAGACCAAACCTACGGATAATAGGAGTGGATGAGAATGAAGATTTTCAACTCAAAGGACCAGCAAATATCTTCAACAAAATTATAGAAGAAAACTTCCCAAATCTAAAGAAAGAGATGCCCATGTACATACAAGAAGCCTACAGAACTCCAAATAGGCTGGACCAGAAAAGAAATACCTCCCGACACATAATAATCAGAACAACAAATGCACTAAATAAAGATAGAATACTAAAAGCAGTAAGAGAAAAAGGCCAAGTAACATATAAAGGCAAGCCTATCAGAATTACACCAGATTTTTCACCAGAGACTATGAAAGCCAGAAGATCCTGGACAGATGTTATACAGACACTAAAAGAACACAAATTCCAGCCCAGGCTACTATACCCAGCCAAACTCTCAATTAACATAGATGGAGAAACCAAAGTATTCCACGACAAAACCAAATTCACACATTATCTCTCCACGAATCCAGCCCTTCAAAGGATAATAACAGAAAAAAACCAATACAAGGACAGGAACCACGCCCTAGAAACAACAAGAAGGTAATCCCTCAACAAACCGAAAAGAAGACAGCCACAAGAACAGAATGCCAACTTTAACAACAAAAATAACAGGAAACAACAATTACTTTTCCTTAATATCTCTTAATATCAATGGACTCAACTCCCCGATAAAAAGACATAGACTAACAAACTGGCTACACAAACAAGACCCAACATTTTGCTGCTTACAAGAAACTCATCTCAGAGAAAAAGATAGACACTACCTCAGAATGAAAGGCTGGAAAACAATTTTCCAAGCAAATGGTCTGAAGAAACAAGCTGGAGTAGCCATTCTAATATCAGATAAGATTGACTTCCAACCCAAAGTCATCAAAAAAGACAGGGAGGGGCACTTCATACTCATCAAAGGTAAAATCCTCCAAGAGGAACTATCAATCCTGAATATCTATGCTCCAAATACAAAGGCAGCCACATTCATTAAAGAAACTTTAGTAAATCTCAAAGCACACATTGCACCTCATACAATAATAGTGGGAGACTTCAACACACCACTTTCACCAATGGACAGATCATGGAAACAGAAACTAAACAGGGACACAGTGAAACTAACAGAAGTTATGGATCATATGGATCTGGCAGATATCTACAGAACATTTCACCCTAAAACAAAAGGATACACCTTCTTCTCAGCACCTCATGGTACCTTCTCCAAAATTGACCACGTAATTGGGCACAAAACAGGACTCAACAGATACAAAACCATTGAAATTGTCCCATGCATCCTATCAGATCACCATGGACTAAGGCTGATCATCAATAACAAAATAAATAATAGAAAGCCAACATTCACGTGGAAACTGAACAACACTCTTCTCAATGATACCTTGGTCAAGGAAGGAATAAAGAAAGAAATCAAGGACTTTTTAGAGTTCAATGAAAATGAAGCCACAACATACCCAAACTTATGGGACGCAATGAAAGCATTTCTAAGAGGAAAACTCATAGCTCTGAGTGCCTCCAAAAAGAAACTAGAAAGAGCACACACTAGCAGCTTGACAACACACCTAAAAGCACTAGAACAAAAGGAAGCAAATTCACCCAAGAGGAGTAGACGGCAGGAAATAATCAAACTCAGGGGCGAAATCAATCAAGTGGAAACAAGAAGAACTATTCAAAGAATCAACCAATCAAGGAGCTGGTTCTTTGAGAAAATCAACAAGATAGATAAACCCTTAGCCAGACTAACTAGAGGGCACAGGGAAAGCATCCTAATTAACAAAATCAGAAATGAAAAAGGAGACATAACAACAGATCCTGAAGACATCCAAAACACCATCAGATCCTTCTACCAAAGGCTATACTCAACAAAACTGGAGAACCTGGATGAAATGGAGAAGTTCCTAGACAGATACCAGGTACCAAAGTTGAACCAAGATCAGGTTAATGATCTAAACAACCCTATATCCCCCAAAGAAATAGAAGCAGTCATTAATAGTCTCCCAACCAAAAAAAGCCCAGGACCAGATGGGTTTAGTGCAGAGTTCTATCAGACCTTCAAAGAAGATCTAATCCCAGTTCTTCACAAACTATTCCACAAAATAGAAACAGAAGGTACCCTACCCAACTCATTCTATGAAGCCACAATTACTCTGATACCTAAACCACAAAAAGACCCAACAAAGATAGAAAACTTCAGACCAATATCCCTTATGAATATTGATGCAAAAATCCTCAATAAAGTTCTTGCTAACCGAATCCAAGAACACATCAAAACAATCATCCATCCTGACCAAGTAGGTTTCATCCCAGGGATGCAAGGATGGTTCAATATACGGAAATCCATCAACGTAATCCAGTATATAAACAAACTCAAAGACAAAAACCACATGGTCATCTCGTTAGATGCAGAAAAAGCATTTGACAAGATCCAACACCCATTCATGATAAAAGTCTTGGAAAGATCAGGAATTCAAGGCCCATACCTAAACATGATAAAAGCAATCTACAGCAAACCAGTAGCCAACATCAAAGTAAATGGTGAGAAGCTTGAAGCAATCCCTCTAAAATCAGGGACTAGACAAGGCTGTCCACTTTCTCCATACCTATTCAACATAGTACTTGAAGTCCTAGCCAGAGCAATTCGACAACAAAAGGAGATCAAAGGGATACAAATTGGAAAAGATGAAGTCAAAATATCACTTTTTGCAGATGATATGATAGTATATATAAGTGACCCTAAAAATTCCACCAGAGAACTCCTAAACCTGATAAACAGCTTCGGTGAAGTAGCTGGATATAAAATTAACTCAAACAAATCAATGGCCTTTCTCTACACAAAGAATAAACAGGCTGAGAAAGAAATTAGGGAAACAACACCCTTCTCAATAGTCACAAATAATATAAAATATCTTGGCGTGACTCTAACTAAGGAAGTGAAAGATCTGTATAATAAGAACTTCAAGTCTCTGAAGAAAGAAATTCTAGAAGATCTCAGAAGATGGAAAGATCTTCCATGCTCATGGATTGGCAGGATCAACATTGTAAAAATGGCTATCTTGCCAAAAGCAATCTACAGATTCAATGCAATCCCCATCAAAATTCCAACTCAATTCTTCAACGAATTAGAAAGTGCAATCTGCAAATTCATCTGGAATAACAAAAAACCTAGGATAGCAAAAACTCTTCTCAAGGATAAAAGAACCTCTGGTGGAATCACCATGCCAGACCTAAAGCTTTACTACAGAGCAATTGTGATAAAAACTGCATGGTACTGGTATAGTGACAGACAAATAGACCAATGGAATAGAATTGAAGACCCAGAAATGAACCCACACACCTACGGTCACTTGATCTTCGACAAGGGAGCTAAAAACATCCAGTGGAAGAAAGACAGCATTTTCAACAAATGGTGCTGGCACAACTGGTTGTTATCATGTAGAAGAATGCAAATCGATCCATTCCTATCTCCTTGTACTAAGGTCAAGTCTAAGTGGATCAAGGAACTTCACATAAAACCAGAGACACTGAAACTTATAGAGGAGAAAGTGGGGAAAAGCCTTGAAGATATGGGCACAGGGGAAAAATTCTTGAATAGAACAGCAATGGCTTGTGCTGTAAGATCGAGAATTGACAAGTGGGACCTCATGAAACTGCAAAGCTTCTGCAAGGCAAAAGACACCATCAATAAGACAAAAAAACCACCAACAGATTGGGAAAGGATCTTTACCTATCCTAAATCAGATAAGGGTCTAATATCCAATATATATAAGGAACTCAAGAAGGTGGACTCCAGAAAATCAAATAACCCCATTAAAAAATGGGGCTCAGAATTGAACAAAGAATTCTCACCTGAAGAATACCAAATGGCAGAGAAGCACCTGAAAAAATGTTCAACATCCTTAATCATCAGGGAAATGCAAATCAAAACAACCCTGAGATTCCACCTCACACCAGTCAGAATGGCTAAGATCAAAAATTCAGGTGACAGCAGATGCTGGCGGGGATGTGGAGAAAGAGGAACACTCCTCCATTGTTGGTGGGATTGCAAGCTTGTACAACCACTCTGGAAATCAGTCTGGCGGTTCCTCAGAAAATTGGACATAGTACTACCGGAGGATCCAGCAATACCTCTTCTGGGCATATATCCAGAAGATGTCCCAACCGGTAAGAAGGACACATGCTCCACTATGTTCATAGCAGCCCTATTTATAATAGCCAGAAGCTGGAAAGAACCCAGATGTCCCTCAACAGAGGAATGGATACAGAAATTATGGTACATTTACACAATGGAGTACTACTCAGCTATTAAAAAGAATGAATTTATGAAATTCCTAGCCAAATGGATGGACCTGGAGGGCATCATCTTGAGTGAGGTAACACAATCACAAAGGAACTCACACAATATGTATTCACTGATAAGTGGATATTAGCCCAAAACTTAGGATATCCAAGATATAAGATACAATTTGCTAAACGCATGAAACTCAAGAAGAATGAAGACCAAAATGTGGACACTGTGCCCCTTCTTAGAATTGGGAACAAAACACCCAGGGAAGGAGTTACAGAGACAAAGTTCGGAGCTGTGATGAAAGGATGGACCATCTAGAGACTGCCGTATCCAGGGATCCATCCCATAATCAGCTTCTAAACGCTGACACCATTGCATACACTAGCAAGATTTTGCTGAAAGGACCCAAAGATAGCTGTCTCTTGTGAGACTATGCAGGGGCCTAGCAAACACAGGAGTGGATGCTCACAGTCAGCTATTGGATGGATCACAGGGCTCCCAATGGAGAAGCTAGAGAAAGTACCCAAGGAGCTAAAGGGATCTGCAACCCTATAGTTGGAACAACATGATGAACTAACCAGTACCCCGGAGCTCTTGTCTCTAGCTGCATATGTATCGAAAGATGGCCTAGTCGGCCATCACTGGAAAGAGAGGCCCATTGGACTTGCAAACTTTATATGCCCCAATATAGGGGAATGCCAGGGCCAAAAGAATGGGAATGGGAGGGTAGGGAAGTGGGGGGGCGGTATGGGGGACTTTTGGGATAGCATTGGAAATGTAATTGAGGAAAATATGTAATAAAAAAAACAGTGAAAAAAAAATATCAGAAAAAAAAATCCATACCTCAAAGGTACGTGGATGTATTTCCGGGCACTTCGTGCATCTGCCGAACATCCAGCACCCTGGCCTTGGCTGTTCACTGTCCACGCTTTCATACGAAGTTCCAAAGAGCACAGCCCCTTTTCTAGAACATATAGAATCCGGTCATACTTCCATGTTCTTAAGGATACTCTCCGTATTTCCCGAAGAAGGAAAGCCATAGGCTCACACTGCCAAGGAAGAGGGTCTGTCCCTTGATTTCTCTGTACTGGGTGGCTCATCGCTTCAATGATCTACCATCTTCATCTGAAGGCTGCTAGGCTACTGGCTTCCAGGCAGCTAGGATGAGGGTCTTAAAGCCCACACACACAGTGCCGCACCTACTCCAACAGGGCTACATCTTCTAATAGAGCCACACCCTGGGCCCAGCATATACAAACCATCACACCAACTGTCCATTCTTTATCATCCCTTAGTCTCTACCTGCCTCTGGTTAAGAGGCAGACTCTAAAGCTCAAGACCAGCAAGGATCTCCTCCTTCTCCCCACCCCCGCCAGTACTAAAAGAGCCCTTGTTGCCCAAACTCTGATCCCCTGTCCTCATCCTCAAGGCTCACTGCGCTCAGCATTTTGAACCTCTGTATTCTGATGCTGTTTTCTGAAGATGCCAAAAGTCTTCACAGTGACTTGTGTCAGCTGAGTCCTCTCTCTCCGTGACTGGTTTGTCCTAGGCTACCGATGAGGAACTTCTGGGTGCACTCAAGTGGCCTCCCCACAGAAAAGACGGTGGCGAAGATGGGGACATAGGTGAGTGCAGACCTGATGAACAAGGTGGATTCTGACGTGATGTTCATTTTTAGCAAGCAGGTCGCCAGGCTATTGTGCCATCTTGGTTCTGGGAAGCTAGCCATGAGCATTTTGTCTTCAATCACTGGGCTTCAAGCAAATGGTATCAGACCTCCCATTGTCCATTGGTGGCCAAACATGGGTACATTTGACAGTTGTCTGATGAGACTCAAATATGATTTTTGTGGCAGTCACTGGACATCAGGAAATGATCCTTCTAGAAATAATAATGGAGAAGAGGAGCAAGGAATTCCTGCCTGAGCTGGAGAGTTCAAGTTTCCCTTACTATCTCCTTCTAAAACACCAGACGCCCTCACTACCTCTATTCACAGCCCCACCCCCTCTCTCCCTCTTTCTCTAGCTGCTATCAGCCATAAGTCTCATAGGCCCTGTGCCATGTCCTTTCCTGAACCTTCCTATGAGAAGTCCGCAGTCAAGTCTCTTTGACCCAGAACACCACATGAAACCCTTTCTCTACCTCAGCCTCTTCTGCTTCTTAGCTAAGATTTGTGAACTTTGTCCATGTCTTGGGCCGCCCCTCACCTCCATTCCTGCTGACCTGCTGTGGCCTGGCCCTGAACCCATTGCTCCTCAATGGGTGCTCCTGAGAGGCCCTCCCTGCTGCCAAAGTCCACAGTCTCCTTTTTTGTTTGTTTGTTTTTTTTAAGATTTATTTATTTATTTATTTATTTATTTATTTATTTATTTATTTTATGTATGTGAGTGCACTGTTGCTCTCTCCAGACACACCAGAATAGGGCATAGAATCCCATTTTAGATGGTTGTGAGCCATCATGTGGTTTCTGGGAATTGAACTCAGGACCTCTGAAAGAGCAGTCAGTGCTCTTAACCACTGGGTCAGCTCTCCAGCATCAACCACAGTCTCTTGAATCAGAAACAGTTGCTATTCATTGTACCCATGTGCCTTTCTTCTCAATACCCCCTTAGCCCCGTGTGTGTGTGTGTGTGTGTGTGTGTGAGTGTGTATGCATGTATTGGGAGATGGAACCTAGGCCCTCATACTTGCTAGGCCAGTGTCTCAACTTCTGAGCTACAGCTCAAGCCCCCTCTGTCTGGCTTCTGAGATAACATCTTTCTCTTTCTCTGGTCTCTTTTCCTGGGTTTCCCCCTTTGAGCTGAGGCTGGGGGATGAGGCCCACAAGGGCCTCGTCTCTTCTTCCTCTACCCTTTAGGTGATCTCATGAGAACCACTTCAACACAGAGTCAGTCGTAGGAGTGCCTTAACATTAAGTGTCCCCAGCCTATCAGAAATGGTGGCCATAGAAAAATGAACAGGCTGTTGCTTAGGGTGACATACACTGTGCAAGTCAGCTTTCTGTCGCCATTCAAGACACTTGGGATAATCATCTTATAATGGCAAGATGTTTTCTTTGCTCTGAGTTCTGGGGGCTTCTGCTCAAGACCAGTTGGTTCAGATGCTTTAGGGCCCGTGATAAAGGCTCTAGGCAGGGACATACAATGGAGCAGGGATCTCACAGCCAGGAAGCAAAGGAGCAAGAGTGCCACAACCTGCCTGTCAGCCACCTCCCAACAGGGCCACAGGCTGGGGACCGAGGGTCCCTAGGCAACACTTGTCTAATGGATAGCATACACCTGTTTAGTGCAGGGTTTACAGATAGTCCCAGTAGAAACCTTCCTTAGCTACAGATGGTTTTGTTTCATTGTGGTGGGACAGATAGAAAGGTTGAGAAACAGAAAATAGGTGGTGGGAAATGTTGATTCTGTAGAAGATGCCGGTAAATTACCAAGGGCAAGTTCATGTCAATAGGAACCCAACAGAGATGGGCTCCTGGACCACACAAATTGTTGCCTACAGAATTCCTATAGCTCGGACCTAGGTGGCCCCGGGTCACCAAGGCTGACCCCAAGCGATGTCAAAACTAAAGCTAAAACTGAAACAAAACAACAACAACAACAACAAAAGGCTCATGCTGTTCTGGCTGACCTCCTCTCAGGAAACCTGAAGAGGGACAGAGGGGTTTGAAGCTGGAATCTAGTAGCCCAGAAGTACAAAGTTCAGATGCAGGGCTCGGGGCAACCTTTTCTGTCACACACAAGAAAGGCAAAAAATTGGAAGGGGCCTGGAGAGTGGCTCAGCGGTTAGGAACACTGGCTGCTCTTCCAGAGGACTCGGTTTCTTCTCGGGCACTCATGTGGCAGCTCACGTCTGTAACTTCAGTCACAGGGAACTCAATGCCTTCTTGGGCTTCCGTGGGTACTGTATGGCCATGGTACACAGGCATACAGGTAGGAAAAAATATCCATATCTATAAATTTGGCAGAAGCAAAGGAGTCAGGAGAACAAGAAGAAAGCCAGACAGGCAGCAGTTAAAGCCGAGAGCCACAAGAAGGGGACAGGAAAGCCTGAGGGTGGCTGGCCCTTGTGTCCTCTGCCCCTGTGCCCCTTGCTCACCCATCTCCAGGCAGCTCGTTCAGCCATTCCAAGTTTGCTTCTGAACAGTCTTTTGGAAATGTCCACCCCCGTGTGTCCCCAGACCAGAGTTCAGAGAGTCAGACTCTGCCCATCCAAGTCAGGCTGGCTGTGGTCTGGTGCCAGGTTGGTGCCATTCCCTACAGTCTGAGTCTATGGAGACCTGGAGCCCAAGCCTGTCCCTGGTACTTGCTGCAATGGAGCAATGTTTCAGCTGGTACTGAAACAACACTGTCCCTGCCAATGGCTTCCCAGCCATCTGACAGCACTCCCCTGGTTAATTTCAGGGTCATCAGGAAAGACCTGTACATTGGGCATCATTAAGCCAGATGCAGTGGCCCATGGGAAGGCTGAGGAAATCATCATGAAGGTGGGAGGCACATGACATACCTTGTGTAACTGTTCTCAGGTCCCCTGCGGTAGATGCACAGGGATGGGGGCAGCAGGCTCTGGGATGCATCGAGGGAAGAAGACTTCTGATGAGTTCTAACTCAGATTCTGTTCAAGGTTACAACACTGTTAGATCTGAGGGGGGGGGCTGCTGAGGGTGCTAAGGACCTGCATTGCTTTTCTCTTTCCATTAAGATCACTGCAAGTGTGGCCTTGAGTTACATCTAAGGAATGCACACTTATATGTATATGTATGTGTGCATGTATATATATATATATATATATATATATATATATATATGTATATGTATATGTATATGTGTGTGTGTGTGTGTGTATATATATAATGTATATTACATATATTCTGCAGATCCAGGAAGCAGGATTTGACATACTATTAAAGGAAGAGAGAACCCTGACAGAGGCAGAAATGCAAGCTTTCTATCAACACAGAGCCAGAGAGGTCAGCTCATCTGCTTCTATTGGTCCATCTCATCCTCTCTCCTCCTCCGACACTCTGGTGATAGGTTGATAGCCTCTCAGGGGAATAAACATGAAGAACAAGAACATGAACGGCAGGTGGGTGGGTAATGGATTTGCAGCTCAGAATACGATCGGAGCCTGTACCGCTCAAGTACCGTGGCTGCAAGGAAACTATTTTAACAGTCAGCAACAGAATAAAGCTGTTTATTAGAAGGATGCTCCGTAACTCCCAGAGCCAATGACAGAGAATGAAAAGGTTAACAAGGATGCTTGGTGAAAAGGGGGACCAAGGGAAGTCTAGGGCCCACAGACGCCAAAGCCTTAGGCAAACCGCTCAAGACGTCGCTGCCTGCCACTTAATCTTGCTTTTTCTGCTTGCGTCTGCTTATGATTTGCGGGCCTGGGGAGTATGGCTGACGGCTCTTAGGTCACAGCCCCATTTCCTAGGTCAGAGGTGTGATAGTCGCTAAGCATCACGGTTGTGAAATGAGGAACAAGGGAAATGAAGGAGGGGATCTTCCTCAGAGGAGCACTGATATTGAAGGAGAAGGAAGGACCGTCTACACTGTACCCTTGGAGACCCAACACCCATGTATTACATATCCAAACACTATTCTTTTAGCATGCCACTACCCAACCTAACTCATGTTCCACCACGGTTCACCTTCCTGGGGTCCTGGGGTGTGACTGGTCATCATCAACAGCAGGCAGAGGTGGCCAGGTCACAGCTGAGTGTGACCTGCTCACAAGGCTGCTTACTAACTCTCCCTTCCAGCACGTGGGTAGTCTGGTTGCGCTGGCCTGCTTCCGGTCTCAGTAGTTCCCGCCCCAGGTCACTGTTTCCTTCCCTGTGCCTAGGAGGCATTTGAGAGGCTAGTACATCACATGTGCAGCGGACCCAGCCACCTCCTGATCCTCACCAAGACCGAGGGCACCGAGGATGTAGTCACCGCTTGGCGAACCTTCCTGGGACCTTGTGACCCTAATGTGGCCAGGAGGGAACATCCGGAAAGGTGACAACAGCTGTAGTCCTTTCAGCCAGCTCAAGCTTCATTTGGTGTTTGGTTCAGAATCGTGGGTGATGCTGCCAGCTCTGGTAGCCAGGGGGCGCCTTTCTATATATCTGGGAAGTTTTTGACATCTTCTTACTCTGTCTGAGTTTCTGAGACTCCCCAACATGGGATCCTCCCCCCACCCCGACCCTCACGGATTTCTAAAGGCTGCTGCTGAGTTTGGCTCAGTCACAGATCTCAGGGTCCTTCCAAGTCAAAGGCAGCAGTACCGCCTGCCCTGTGGACTTCAGCTACCACAGCCAGTGCTATCTGGAGTCAGCTTCCCGCTCAGCACATCTATCTACCTAGACCTGCTGAGCCTGCTCTATGACCCAGTGAGCAGCTAGCCTGGAGTCCACTGTACCAAATCCACGGGCCTTGGCTTTTGAACCTGACCAAGAGCCATGGTCAGACAACAGGAAAGAACTTAGCAAAAAAACAAAACAAAACAAAAAAACAAAAAACAAGCAAAAAAAACAGAAAACAAACAAACAAACAAACCTTAAAGTACTTTGCAGTCCTAAGGGACAAGAGCGTCTAACTGAAGCAACTGGGCTAAGCAAAGCGGCAGATGGCTCAGACCTTAGGTTACCAGCTAATGGGTCAAGTCCCTCCTCCATTTCTGTTCAGTTCAGTTCACTTCCCTAGGCTATGAAGTGGGACTATTCACCACCCTCAGGCAGCACAGAGGCATTTAGAGCGGTGCTCAGCACATAGGTCCTACCGAGCTAGACCAGGGTTAGGGGTCTTACCAAGATCAGTCATATTGCTGCATGAGATACAAAGTGCTAGAGCTCAGCTGTGACCCAACAACAGTGGGAGCTGTAGTCTCTGTCTGGGCAGAAACGTTGCCAGACCCTGTGTTTAACACCCCTGGGCAGCAGGTGCTGGCACGGCTGATAATCTCCAGTTCTCTACAAAGAGCAAAGCAGTCTGGCAGCTGGTGATCCTGCTGCCAGAGAGCAAAGCATTTCACTTCAAGTGAAACAATTGTTTCTTTTACACTGTACCAACGCTCCCAGTCTCCGGGCTCAGTACGGCACAGAAATGCCTTTTAATGCTGTGCATGGAAGCCGGGACAGAGAGGACGCCGACAGAGAGCTGGCGCTGCTCTTCCCCAGTTTCAAGTTCTCAGATAAAGACAAGGAAGCTCCACCGGGTGAGTTGATAGTGGCTTTATGACTGTATGTGTGTGAAACTGACAACTTATCTCCCAACTAGCCAATGAAGTCCTGTTCTGAACACAGGTCACCATGTAACTGGCATCACCATTAAGCCATTTGGTGCATTCTTGAAGCAGAAGGGTTGCTTTTGAAGACCAACTGGGCTTTTTTTTTTTTTTTTTCCTTTTTTTTTTCTGCTTATGGTGGAGTCCTAGTTCCACCCGTGAGACACTTTACCTTTCTTTCTGCCAACCATAGGGGAAAGTCCTATGACTCTAAACAAATCCAAAGTTTATTTTTATAGGTTTGCACATCCACCCTTTGCAGACTGATCTCATCTCCCACCCACCCTCCCTTCCCCACAAATATCCCTCCAGTGTTCCTATCTGTTCATTTTGTTGTGCGATCCACCAAGATTAACCAGGGCCATCCATGTGATCATGGGTTTGAAGCTATCTGTTAGTGAATGACTGGAGGACTCAGAGAGCACACCACACCAAAGACAGTGATTCCCTCTCTCAAGGGATCTACCAACGGTCAAGGGTTTAGAGGTAAGAGGCTGAATGAAGCTCATGACGCTGACCTAGTGTGGGCCCAGTGCAGGTAACATGATGTGAGCTAATGTTACAGCAGTTTTATGAGTCTGGGGCATAGTACCTTCTGGCCCTCTCTTGCAAAACATTCCCAGAGCCTTAGAGGGGGTGGTATATGACTTACTTAGGGCTGGGCCCACTCCTGTCACTCATGTTCTCCATCCTCGGCAGCCATGAATCTTTGTATTCACTGCTGTCAGGAGGTTTCTGATTCAGGCTGAGTAGTGACACCTCTGTCTATTGATCTCGGCTCTGGTACTCAGAAGGCTAAAGTTACTAATAATTCAGTTTAGGTAACCATGAGAATACTCCTCCCCAGACTTGGGTGGTTGGCTAGGCCACCAGGCACTGGTCCTATCCTTGGAGAGGGGCTAGAATCCATGCAGACGGCACTTGGTCATTCTATCAACCTTCAAGCTGCTGCTGTGTACCTTGTTCTTCAAATGGCTTCTTAGTACTTGATAAAGTTAATCCTCTGCCCATCCCCTATCCTCATCTCTCCAATCTCAAGGCCTCCTTCCCTGCCTAAACCTTTCTACCCATACTGCCCCCTTCTTTTTAATTATGTTCTACTATATGCCTTGCCTTAAGGCAGTCCTTACCTCACATCACCTTACTTCACTTGCACAGTCCACATGCCTCAAACCGTACCAAACAGTTAACACTATGGTCCTCGTATGAGATCATAAGGCATTTGTCCATTTGGGCCTGGATTACCTTACTTAAAATAACTTTCTCCAATCCCATCCATTTCCCTGCACATTTCAGTTTTCTTTAGAGCTGAGCAGTAGTCCACCGTGTATGTACAAACCCTGATCACTCATTAGTTTCTTCCATTTCTTAGCCACTGTGAATAGGGCGGTAATGAACAAGTGCTGTTATCCCTGTCACAGAAACTAGAGTCCTTTGGGTCCATGCCCAGGAGTGGTACTTGTTTTTGAGACTCCTCCAGCCTGACTTCCAGAGTGGCTGCAGTGGTTCACATTGCAGTGGACAAAGGTTCCCCTCCCCCACGCCAGCTGCCATTTTGTTACTAGTTGTCATTAGTGTTCTCGAAAGCCATTCTGTTGGCCTGAGATGAAATCTTAAAGTGGTTTTAATCTGCATTTCTTTAATGGCTAAAGTGAAATTTTAGTAACTTTCTGAGGCTTATTTCAAGCCAGGTGGTCCTCTCTTGTTCCTGTGTCCTCCCCGCTTCCCTGGCTTGCTGAGACACCAGACTTCATAGAAGGGCCCTTCTGGAACCTGCTGTGACCTCCTGTCCCTCAGCCCATGTTAAAGTGGGCTAGGAATGCGCTCTCTCTCTCTCTCTCTCTCTCTCTCCCTCTCTCCCCCTCCCTCCCTCCCTCCATGGGAAACATTCACAGTGCTTGGGCAAGATGGGCCAGGCTATCACTTTCTCCTAATATGGGTGAGAAACCAGAGTCCAAGGTGCACAGAACATTGATTCTATAACCAGTGCAAGAACTGGGTCTGTCTGGCTGCAGTGAGCAGGAAATGAACAGTCTAGGAAAAGCCCAAGGATGTGGAGGTTAGTTTCTTAAGAGGAGGGAAGTCGGGTGGTGGCAGTGGCAGTGGCCTAGGTAGAGCCTTTAATACCAGCACTTGGGATGCAGAGGTACATGGATCTCTGAGTTCAAGGCCAGCTTGGTCTATGGAGTGAGTTCTAGGATGGCCAGGCTACACAGAAAAACCATCTCAAAAAAACAAAAACAAACAAACAAAACAAAACAAAAAAAAGAGGAGGCTGCAACACAGCTCTAAAGCACTTATTGCCTGTTTGGATTTTAACCTACATATTTGCCTAAATGTTGGCTGTGCTTAGGGTACCAAGATCTAAACCTCAGCATGTTAGAATGGGCAGTGTGGGGGTTGAGGACCTCGCTGAGCGCACCAGTTCAGGGAGTCAGTAAGCCCTGGGGAGTATGGCTCTGTGAGGGACCAGAGACCCAAGTTCACACAGCCAAGCACATGTGTCCTTTGGTCCTCTCACTTTGGTGGACACCCCTGCCAGGCCAGCTTTTTTCAGAGCCCATGATACATCTTTGTCCATTCCAGGCCATGGCTGGAGGCACAAAGATATAAATCTGGGCCAGCCTAGGATAGGTGAAAGTGAACTGGCTGCAAACAGCCAACTAGGGCTCCTGGGGAGTACTGGGGATCTGCCCCTCTGGTCTCAGCTGATAGAGCGATGGGGATGGTTCTAGAAGGGACTGAGTCCAGATTCCAGGTGGCTTCTGTGAAGCAGCCTCACTAGCAGGAGGACGCACCATCACTTACTCAGCACCCCTGAGCCCCCACGCCCACCCCTATCCCCACCCCGGGCTCTGGAGACAGATCTTGGTCCCAATGTTCATCAGCTAAACAGCCTCTGGAATGTAACTTACCTTTGCTGAGACCATTTCTTCATGTGTAAAATGGAGACAATGACATGACCATTAAAACCCCAAACTAATAATTCCAAACCACCATCTTCCTCGCAGTTGTGAAGATGAAAAAAGGTCTAATTGTTCATTCTTACAACCCTGCCATCATCCCTCCTAACACGCCCATTAGGAATCCCCTGGCCATCTCACCTGCCAACAAGTTCCAGCTTTGTCCTCTGGTTGGTTGGGTGGGTGGGGTTTTTTGGGGGGTGGGGGTGGTGAGGTGGTAGCCTGGCTGTTTAGGGAGTGTTATAGAACAATGTTACCCTGCCAGGTGCTGAGGCTCAAACTATGGTGGGCCCCGTGGAGGACCCTTGCGTATCTGAGCGTATCTGAGGACTGGAATGTCGTGTTGTCTTCTGCCAGAATCAAGGTCACAAGGCCACCAGAGGAGCCCTCAGTACACTCCTGTCTGCACAGAAGGACCTGCAGAGATGATTCTAGAGCGCCAATATGTGCTTGGTTTAGCCCTATTGTGTGGACAATGAAAATAACTGTCCATACTTCTCTGCCTTATTAAACAGTCTATAGAACACACCCAACTCTCTAGTCACAGCATTCTGCTGAGGCATGGTAACCTCAGAAGACACTGGGTCTCTTCAACAATAAAGCTTTGATCCTAGTGTGGTACCTTAAAAAACATTTATTGTGGTGTGCGCGTGTGTGCGCATGCATGCGCATGTGTACATGCACATGCCCAACTTAAGGAGTTCCCCCACACGGAGTCTGGGGATCTAAAGGTTATCAGGTGCGGCAGCAGGCCATCTCAGCAGCCTCAACTCAGTGACTTGAGGATCGGAAATTAGCTTGATAGTTATGACACTGCCAAACAGGCATGAACTGGCTTTGGTGCTGCCCAATACCTTCAGGTAGCAAGGGCAGCCCCTAAGGGTGGAGTTCACCAGACATGGGGCACACACGTGTCTCATGAATACTTGACCATTTCTTTGGCTTCCGAGTAGGCTGAAGCCCAGTTTTAAGACCTGATCTTGTACTCCCATGGGGGCCAGGCAGCCTTCAGTTTTCACTGAGTTGCTGGCTCTGCTGCCCTTCTTCTGAGCGATGTAAGGTTTCAGTACAAAGGAATTTAGGACCCCATGATGTTACCACACATGCATGGCAATCCATGACCACCTTGTTCCTGCACTATCTGAGCTGGCCAAGTCCAGGTACACTTCACAAAGGCAAGGCTGTGCTCTTCCACACCATGAGGAAAATGCCAGCACTCTCTTGCTGGTCTTCTCTAGACGAGTTCACTCCTGTGGTTGCAGGTTCTGCCAGCTCGTCACCGAGGGCATTATTGTTCTGTCTACGAAATCTAAGAACTCAACCGAGCACCATGTTGGTTCTGAAAAGGATGGGCCAGGCTTTCGTGAAAGAGGCACGGAACATGGTGTAAAGTTCCATGATCTAGGCCACCTCTGCTATGTACCCCCATGATCTTCCTCAGGCTCTGTCCCAGGCTCCCTCAGGACATTGTGTGCTCTGCTCTTCTGAACTCCAGGCACTGTGGGGCCATCCCCTTTCTGCGCATGGGCTTGAGAGGCCTACCATGTTATGGCAGCCACACAACAGGCATCAGTGCAGCTCCAAGTGCAACTACCTGTCGGAGGGCGTGCACCCACCTGGCAGCCACCGAATCTCACCAAAGTCAGGGTGCCGGGGGGCTTACATCTGGCAAGAGGAAAGCTGGAACAGTCAAGGCCTTTAAAAGCAGGGGAGAGAAGGAAGAGTGGGTGGGGGTGGGCCTAAGGGTGAGAGGTTTGCATTAGTGGCCTGAGCCCCTCTCAGAGGCGACTGCACAGGGTAGTCATGGTGACACACTCCTTTACTGCTTTGGCCCTGAGGATGTTGTGGGCTCAGTCTTGAGTTGTTTAGAAGAATCCATAAGATCCACGGCTTAAGAATGGAGTTTGGGAAGGGGTTCCAGTGAGTGGCTGTGAAGGTCGGGCCACTCTCTGGGGACAGCACTCTTGGTAGGGACCCTTCCTTGGCTTGGCACCCCTAACAGAGATCAGCTGAAGGCAGCTTCTGGAATGGACTTTTAGAACTCTCATTTCCTCTGTTCAAGTGCCTGAAGGGAGGTGGCAATGGGGTGGCTCCACTCTAAGGGCTGGCTGTGGCCTGCCTGCCAGGAGAACCCCACTACCGTGGAACACCAAAGCCTGATCCCGGAGCTGCAGACAGTTGGTGGCTCTGCCATCTACACCATGGCCCGTACAGTCCCCTCAGCTCTCCTTGAGGTGGGGACCTGAGGAAAAACTTGACTTGGGAGAAATGAATGAGCCTCTGTTCAGAGATCAGGGATTGCCAGGGGCAGGGCGAGGCAGCAGACCTACCCCAGTTAGCAGGTGTTGGGACTGCTTCAGCTGGGTTTCTCCAGAGACCTGGAGCGACAGTGTCCCCTTCCGTGGGCCTTGCACATTCTCTCTAGGAACTTAGGAAAAAGGGGGCAACCTGGTCATCCCCCTACAATCACTTTGAGTACCCCAGAGTTTCATGCCCCTCAAATTCTCTTCCCTTAACACCCACCTCATTGTCCTCCTCCTCTGTCCTCATGCTCTGGGGCAGGTGCCCCTGGCTTTCTGTTTCCAGTGAGACCTTGAACTGGGGGCTGTGGTTAAGGGTTAGATCCAGAAGACAGCACAGTAAGGAAGTATGGAACACCTGTGTGTCCCTGCAGAAGGATAGCAGTTGGTCACTGGTCAAACTCAGTCTGACTTAGCAGGTGGTAGCAATGGTGATGAGAGGGGTGGGTGAAGGGGAAGGAACAGCATAGCAGATCAGGGGTGGGGTAGGTCTTGGTGGCTGGGAACGGGCACCTACAGAGCCTGCAGGCCCTTCCAGGGGTCAGAGAGAGGAGCCCTCAGATCAATGCAGGTGCCTCTGAGAGCCATCACTGATTTGAGGTATTGGCCTTCATTCTGCAATGCAAAACCACCTCAGAGCTCTTCATTTACCACAAAGCACAGCCTCTCAGAGCTGGTCCACATTCTCTTCTGCCATTTCCTAACGTTCCAGTCACTTGGAAAACAGACTCCTTTAAAGAAGTTGCCATGACTTTTCCTGGCTTTTATTAGCACGTGTTAAAATCATATTATCCAAACACTACCAGAAGAACATGTATTGTTCTGAATAAAGTGCTTAAGAAAAAAAAATGCAACTTATTAAATTTGACATTCTCTTCTAGTTTATAAATTTTGGGTTACAATCAGGGCACAAAAGGAGAACAGAATGCAGTATTAGGGCCAGAAGATTCGTTAAGAACTTGGGTGTAGACATAAGACCACGCCCCCACTCTCCCCACTTCCTTGCTGACCAAACACTGCACCTGCATAAAGCAGCACACAGCTTTGTTTTAATAAATACATTTCCCTTCATTCAAATCAGAAAAGTTAATTAGAGTAAAGCACTTTTTATGTGACCATTGCCTATACCCACAGGCAAGATTTATCCACAGAGTTCAAAGGGTCTTCAGCCCTCTCATGCTATTTTGGGTTCACGATTGTCTCAGCAACATGTTATTGGTTTCTTTACAGTTACTGGTACTTTCTAAAACCAATGCTGTAGCGTCTTGTTACAAAACGCTATCGGAGGGTGCAGTCCCAACACCAGCGGCGGCAATAAGTGGCCCGGGGAAGGCTTCATTCCCAGGTTTTCTCACATTAGCACTCTGACATCTGTACAAAACCCAAGTTCTGTTGTGACAGCTTTTAAAGTCAGTGATGTTCTGGAAAAAACAACTTGGAAATCTCTGTGTTTGTATCTTGGGTGGCCATATGGAGAACAGGAAGCATTGCATTAAATACAACATTTTAAAAACATTCATTTGCAATCAACCATACTTAAATCTTCCAAGGAAGGCGAAGGCTGGTGACAGACCAGCTCTCAGGTGAGCAGCCCTGTCAGGTGTGGCTGGTGGGAGGCAGGGTGTGGGCCCCAGCAGCAGCAGACACCGCACACACAGCCTGCTGTGCCGCTGACCTGGTGATCACAGGAAGGCAGGCTGTTTGTTCCTATCTCTGTTGAGTTCGATTTGAAGGGACCGGAAGTTGAAGCAGACTCTACCCCCCACCCCATGCATTTTCAGTCAGCATGGGGAGATTCTCCTCCCTTTTCTCAACATGAAGTATTTTAGCTCCATCCAGGAAAAGACTTCCTACTTCATTCCGGATGAGCACAGCACCCAGCTGTCCCCAGCTACTGCATGGCCTTTGCTGGGGCACTTAAGCAGCTGCCTCTTTCTAGGACATGTTTGCAGAACAAGCTAGTCTCCCAGCAGCAAACGCTGCCACGGGAAGCACCCGGTGATCTGGCTTGTTTCCAGGCAACCTGCTCTCCAGGTTTGCTCTGAGACCCTGCCAGATACTGCCACACTAATGACAGGACATTAGGGATGCTGGGAAGCTTTCAGCTCCCAGTCCTGTCAAAGCCAGCCCACCTGGTCCTCGCTAGGCTTCCACTATCAGCCTCCCTTTGACATTTCAAAGCCTACAGTGACTGTCCCTCACTTTGCTCTATTCCACCATCCTTCTGATTTGGAAGCCTGAGAACTTACTGAATTAGGCTAGGAAAAAACAAAAAATAAAACAAAACCCAAAGGCTTTGTACCTGCTAATATTGATGGCAGTAAGATGCTAGCTTACCATCTGCACAGCACCATGTACAGTGCCTGTTATTCAGGCAGACTGTAGCCAACTTTTTCTTTGTCTTTTTTGTCTTTTTTTGTTTGTTTTTATAAAGAAAATCTATGTAAGTTGAGGTTCAGAAATGCATATATTTTTTTTTACTTACAAATATTCATCTGACCAAAATTCAACATAACTTTTATGGAACACTAAACAATTGTTTTGCTTTTAAAATAACATTTCATTCAAACTGTATATAATTCAGTAAATTTTTTTTTATACAGCAAGCAATGCTTAAACCCTGGAAAATCTGTAGAAAAGAGATTTTCACACAAAATAAGAAAAGAAAAATCTGAGGTATCCCTCACCCACACGGTCATTCATCCTGACTCCCGTGCGTGTGCACACGTGCGCACACGCAAACACACACACGAAAACACACACACACACACACACACACACACACACACAAATCATTCTTGCTCACAAAGTGGCTGCAGCATAGGCAAAAAATTGTAGGTCCAAAGGAAATGACTGATTGTTCTAATAAAGAGTCCAGGTAGCTCAGAAAACAAAACAAAACACAACACAACAGTCCTCTGAGGAAATCACTACCTCAAAAAAATGTTCTCAAGATGAATCCGAGATCTAAGCTTACTAAACTGCTTCGCAAAATAGCTCCCTGCAGTCCAAGGTGACGTGTGCAAATAGAAGGAGTCAAATGAGGCTAGCTCCTGTACTTCCTTATACAAAGGTGTGGGGTGCTCGCAGGTGCACAGGGCTCTCCTGTCATGCCAGGTACTGCTGCAGCGCCGTCTTTGCCCTGAAATCACAAAGTTCCTGTTAGCCACCACCTCACAACTGCAACTGCGGGAGAAACCCTTGCAGCTAGTGGGAGATGGGAGGGAGCTGGCCTAAGCCCAGCTGAGCACCTACCTTATGGGGCAGAGACCTATGGTGACCAGGCATTTTTCTCCTTGGGTTTCTCTTGGACAGCTCTTCTAACTCTCGAGTCTACTGTTGCTTGGCTACATTCCACACTCCCTGGCATATGCTAACAGTCTGCAGCTGAGATGGGTATGGAATCCTGCCGTATTCTTAACTGCCATGAGGATGTTATGTAGTAATGCACAGGGCTAAGGGAAGACACTGGGAGGCTGACACAAGCAAAAGTATTGAGGGAAATGAAAAGGGGCCAAGCAGCCTCCCGGTTCAAATGCCTCAGAACTATGAAGGAAGACTACAGTTTGGCAAACTATAAAGATACAACCATGAAGTTAGGAAGTCCAGTTTTAGAAATGGTCTCTGCCTAGCTTACAGAAAGGAAAGGCTAAACCTGCTATTAGTAATGAAAGTGGTTCTAAGGGGACAAGGCCAATGATAAGTCACACTCAATTACAGCTGCCAAAGGTATAGTCTTAGAGTTTTTTGTTTGTTTTTCTGTGTGTTTGACACAGAGGCTCACTCTCTCGAATCTATGATGTCCTCAAACACATTTCATAGTCTGTTTGGCCTTGAACTTGCAACGACCCTCCTACTCCCCAGTGCTGGGATTACATGTTAATCTATAGTCTTTAAAGGAGAGGCCAGGAATTGCCTTGCTTAGTTGACAGACTATTGTGCCTTGTCATTATGCACACAGGGAACATTTTAGTCAAAATTCTGTGTTAGTCTTTAAAATTATCAATTGAGCTCTTATGATAGCACTAGAAAGGTAGAGGTAGGAGAGAGATCATGAGTTCCAGGCCAGCCTGGGCTACAGGGTGAAACTCTATCCTCCCACGTAAATAACAAGGAACCTGATGCTTCAATTGTTAGATTTTTCTAGATCTAGTAGGCTGCTTGGTTACCAGAGGGCTCCAAGTGCATGCTTATTGTGTTTATACTACCTGCAGTCTAAGGAGTCTTTCAGTCTGATGGTTTTAGAGGAGCAACAGGCTGAGTAGCTTGATTCTTATTTCTTTCTTCCCTGAGGCAGGGTCTTGCCACGTAAGCCAGTTTGCACTGGAGCCCCTGTTGGCCTCAAACTCCTGGTCCTCCTCTCAGCTTCCTGGGTGCTGAGACCACAGGTGAACATCCCCCACCCGTTCCCAGATGGCTGCCTTTTCTTTTAATAGGGGTTTGTGTGCTAAGTACCAAAAACTTATGTGCCATGTAAATTTGGAGAAATAGTACCAGACTGGCTTAAAGTAATACAGGCTAGACCCTAAACCTATTCTGTTCATGTTGATGAGGCCTTTCTTTGTACTCTGGACTCCTTACGGACAATTTTAAGTAGAACTGTTTTCTATTTCCAACAAGTCTGAGCAAAAGTCCAAATTAGCAGCCTGGGTTTCAAAGGTCCCAGCCTGCAGCACATGTCTCGCTGCTATTTGCCTTTGGTCCTAGGCTCATCTGATGGGCACCTGGGGCTACAAATGCCTCAGCCTCCTCTTCTATAACCTATGGGACAATAAGCTTCAGGAGGCAGATGCCCTGCCTGGTCTTTATGCTTTGGAAGTCTAGAAGAGCAAATCACTTGACAACCTGACAACTGGGAGGGAGGGAGGGAGGGAGGGAGGGAGGGAGGGAGGGAGGGAGGGGAGAGAGAGAGAGAGAGAGAGAGAGAGAGAGAGAGAGAGAGAGAGAGAGAGAGAGTTCTACAGCTACCACAGGAGCAGAGATGATGCTGGCATGGTTGCCTAGGAGACATGGCTTCTTAGAATGGGGAGTTCTGAAGGGAGACTAGCTGCCTCTGGGCATTTCTGTGCTTGCTCTCAGGGCAGCTACATGGCTACATGGCTGCATGGCTGCCTATGCCACTAGCTGTCCCTTCTGCTCTCTTGCTGGAAGGTTTCTCATCTACCATAAATGTTGGGGGTCTTTGTTCTCAGTTCTTAGCATGATTCTCTCATTCTGAGTCTCCTTCAGCTATCGAGATGACAGTAGATAAAGGTGCTTGATGACAAGCATCATGTGAATTTGACCACCATCTCTACATCCACAAGACAGAGGACAAGAACCAAGCCAGCTGTCTTCTGACCTCTACACATGTGGCATGTTGCACATACACCCACCCATTACATACATAAAATAAGTAAATGTTAAAAAAAATCAAATATTGCAGCTGGTTCACAGAGTTAATGAATGAACCACAACAATCTAAGCATTTCAAAAGGCTGGCTGCATGGGTTACTAAAACAGCTCAACCCTTTCACAACAGAATGGAGGGCACCCAAAGCCAGGCCTTTTCTGTGGATACTCACTTGTCACAGAGGTTTGAGTCTGCCGACTGACTCAGTTTGTGTAGAATATCTACAATCCCCATGTCTCGTAATTTATCCTGGCGTTCCTGTGAACCTAAAACATTGACACTACTAGATTACTGGGACCACGATGCAGGACACTGTTCACCTCTAGCTTTAGCAGAATCATTGGTGCCAACCCTCCTGTCCCTACCATCCCCCACATGGCTGGACTCCTTCATGCCTGAACTTGTTCACAGTCTTTCTGGCCTCTCTGCCTCTTGAACCCTCCTTCCTTCAAGTCCACCCAGGATTCTGCTGGTAGTTTTTGCATGGATTGCAGAGTCAAGGTCACATTCTTTGGCATGGCATAAGACCCTGTGTCAGTAGGTTTTGTCACTCTTTAAGGACAAACCAGTCTCTGGCAGGGCCCACTTTTCATATTCTGTGTTTCCCATTCCTTGGTCCTCCCAGCACTTGCTGCCTCTGTGACAGCAATGTGGCATTTCTAATTTCATACTGCTATGCATTATCTTCCAATTAGATGACTAGCCTGGAGCCTGTTTTTGATGTCTTGAGTCGCATGAAACTCTTGGTATTAATCCTGTGGGTTAAATCTGGTTTTGCTTCCTTCTACTTTGTTCTGTAAAGTTCTAAATGCAAAGTACATGAACCTCCCTGGACTTTCTTCCCCACTGAATGGCCTCGTGGCTGATTGGCCTAGTGGCTCATGCATACAACATCCTCTATACCCTAGAGGCCTGGTATAGACAGACTGATTCTCACAGCAAGATAGCTCTGTAATACTGGGAACCAGCTAGTCCGTGTGTGCAAGGTACACTCTAAGGGTACTTCTGCTTTCCCTATGTGAAAATGTTAGTCCAAAATTTTCTTTGCAATAAACCTCACCAATATCTTACCTTCCTCTTCGTTCCATATGAGGTTTGATATACAAAACATGGCAGCAAGCTGCAGTTTGACATGTGAATGACCCTATTGACACAGAAAAGGAATGAAGATCAAACTGGGGTATGTCACTGCACATCATGTTCTTTGTGACATACTACAGGTAATTCCAAGAGCCTATAGTTCTGAACCAGAAGCCACAAACCTGAGGAACTGTAAAGTTAGCATTAAAGAGAGTAAAGGTCAGGCTAACAGCAATAGGGAATGGTAGGAAATCTGGCCAGTAGGAGTGCAGCCCTTGCCAAAAGACAACAAGAGTTAAAAAATCATCCTATGGTCAAACAAAAGGTTCTCGAGGCCATGGGGGTAAGTCTGCACTTTTAACACATGTTCCTTGAACCAAAGGTACCTAAGAGCTCTACACTGTCAGTCAGCCGTGCACTCTCAGGCACCTGACAGCTGTATGCGTTGACTAGCCTACGTTCTTAGTCACTAGCATCAATGAGCTGGGCACCTAACATGCCATTCTTTCAGTCTCTGGCAGATGATGAACTGGACGTGGACTTCATATTAGCTCTTCAGCTACTATCTTGCTCAAGTAGTCCAACAATTCTTCTGGGTTAGGAAATGAAGCTATGGTTAGAAGGCTCATGAATTCCCAGCTTTAAGCACAATCTATAAATAGGTTTACACTCCTGATACTACTTCTGAAAATAGGAATGATAGAATGCTTTTACTTTCTGGAATAGTGAAATTAGTCTTTTTTCTCTATAAGAATATCCCAAAGGACTAGATCAAGTTGCTACCTGACTTATCAAATGTCACAGGTATGACTAAGGAGCCTTATCCTCTAACACACGAGTCTCACTTACTGTCCATGAGCAAATGCATCTCCTGGTTAAGTTGGACAGCTTATCCCTATAGCATGCTTTCTCATAAATGAAAGATGAATCAATAAGCAGTAAGTAACCTTTAGATTACTTCCAGCTTGCCCATTATAAAGGCTTTAAATGAGGGCTGGCAAGATAGCTCAGCAGTTAAGAACATTCACTGTCTTCCAGAGGACCCAGATTTGATTCCAGCACCCACATGGCAGTCAGCTGCCTATAACCCCAGTTCCAGGGGGTCCAATGCCCTCTTCTGACCTGTGTGGGCACCAAGCACACATGTGATACATATACATACACCCAATCACAGATACACATAAAATCAAATAAAGTAATAAATTGAAAACTGAAGCCCTTAAACGATTAACGTATATTCCAAAGAACACCAACTGCATGATATGCTCAAGGGTTTCTGGCAGACTTATCCCTGCAGGCAGGACTGACTACACACATACAGAGATAAGGCAAAGGACTGGGTGTGGCTTCCTCCACCACAAGTTTCTGGGGAGTGACTCTTCTTCTCCCATCAATGATTTTAAAGACATATTTAGTTTGTGCACATAAGCCAAAAGAGAATAAAACCTGTCGTCTGCGCCCAGTGTCAGACTGACTGAGTAAAACGAGCAAATGAGTATTCACTCCTGAGAATGAATCTGTCCTTGTTCATTACCGAGGGAGGCTGGAGGGGAAGGAACCTAACAGGGAAGCACACACGAAGATCTCTCTGAACACGGCAACATTTAAATAGAGGCTTTCAAAAAGCAAGGAGCTAGATGTATGAAAATCACGGGGCTGTGAACTCCAAACAGAAAACTCCTCAGGGGGTCTGATGGGTGCACAGCCTGTAAATAGTCTACTCCCCTGATACTGCTTCTGAAAAGGATGACAGAATGATGGAGCTTGTGGGCCCTCGTAGGCTAGACTAGGGACCGTGGCTTTCACTCTGCATTCAGAGGAAGCCCCTGAAGGATTTACAAGACACAAGGTGTACTGGCTATTTTTGTGTCAACTTGACACAGCTGGAGTTATCACAGAGAAAGGAGCTTCAGTTGAGGAAATGCCTCCATGAGATCCAACTGTAAGGCATTTTCTCAATTAGTGATCAAGGGGGAAAGGCCCCTTGTGGGTGGGACCATCCCTGGGCTGGTAGTCTTGGGTTCTATAAGAGAGTAGGCTGAGCAAGCCAGGGGAGGCAAGCCAGTAAAGAACATCCCTCCATGGCCTCTGTATCAGCTCCTGCTCCCTGACCTGTCTGAGTTCCAGTCCTGACTTCCTTTGGTGATGAACAGCAGCATGGAAGTGTAAGCCGAATAAACCCTTTCCTCCCCAACTTGCTTCTTGGTCATGATGTTTGTGCAGGAATAGAAACCCTGACTAAGACACAAGGTCTGAGCCACAGGTTTAGAGGATCATTTTGGTTGAGGGAACTGGAGTGCAGTTCTGGAGGCCACTGCAGTCAGACAGGCCATGAGACAGGAGTTGCATCGTCATGGACTCCAGTCAGTGCAGTGGCAATAGGAAGATGTAGTAAACAGGTTCAAAACCGGTTTTTGAGAGAGGGTTCATAAGACTTGCTGATAATCTAGACGAATGTGTGGACAGGACAGGAAAAAAAAAAATCAACCCTGCATCTGATTTGAGCACTGGAGTAGATGGCAGAGGAGACATGTCAGCTTAGGAGACATTGACATACAAAACACAAGCCCAACAGGCGGTGGGACAGCAGGAGAAGATGCTGAGTAGGCAGGAGGGTACCAGGTCCAGAGTCCTGAGGGAGTCCAGGGTTCCGATCGATACACCTTTTAAAATAACTTGCAGAGATGGAAAACAAACCACGGCACAGATGAGAGTCTGCTAGGTCCGTGGTTTTCCTCCATCTTAAATGTAAGAATAACTTTAAGAAATCTGTTTAACTTTGTCATACCCCAGATTTGTATTAGACTCCTTCGAGGACAAGGATAAGGCAGGCCGTGAAAGCTCCCTAGGAGGCTCTACTGTGAGGCCAAAGCTGCAAACCAGCAACGCAGGAGAGCAGACCTTCACTGGAACAGGAGCAGCTGAGTGAGGAGGGCAGAGCCAGAGGAAGAAGGGTAGAGCAAGTTTGGAGGCAGGAAAGGAGTGAGAATATGCAGAAGATACTTTGGGGGAGAAGGGCTTGGAATGGCAGTGGGAAACCTGATGGATACCTTGATGACTCAGTGAGCAGAGAAGTCATGTGCACTGGAGATGCTCTACCACTAAGGGAACTTCCAAAAGGCAGAAGACGCTACACGGTAATGAAAGACAAGGGCATTACCAGTTCAAGTTATAGGTTTTTACTCAACAAACACTGAGTAGGTATTTGGGCCAGGCACCGTAAGGATGGTAGATACAGACCTTGCGCAGAGCTGACTCAGTGCTCACTTCTGGGATGGAGACAGTAGATGTACCTAGACAGATCACTAAATTGACTAAACTGCTCTAAAGAGAACAATGTTATAACAGCTCACACAAGAAGGCCCCAGAGATGAAGTACCAGTTCAGCTGGGATCTGAAGGGTGAGGAGTGGGGCAAAGAAGTGTCTCTGGTGGAGAAGTCAGAACAGATAAAAGAGCCGAGGAAGAAAAGAATGTGGTTTCATTTAGGAGCTAGAATGGAGCCATGAAACGGACCAGCGGTACTGTGAGTGGGCCACAAAGTATTTACAAGAATTTGACTCAAAGGAGCTAGGGTGTGGGGATATGTGGATTTTGTCTTCTGTTCTTTTAGTACATTTAAACATTAAAGTGACAAAGTGAAAGGGACCGCAGGGTTAAGCATAAAAGACCAAGGACAAAGTACAACCATATTCAGGGGAGAATGGAGGCACAGCTTACCAGAAAATCAGTGAATGACACAATACAGGGTTTATAAACATGAATCATCCAGCTTGGGTCTGTGCCTTTAGTTATGCTATGAAATGTCTAGCAAAGATAAGGCAGCTTTGCTGGAGGAAGGGCATGGGGAGATGTCCCTCACGGCTAGAATGCTGCTGTGAAAATGGACAAAATGCAGAAAGATGGGGGTATCTGGCATTAGATACAGGTGCTGACCTGGCAGTTTCCCATGACGACAGTGGCAGAGCAGTGGGTGGCAGGCTGGACTTGGAAGTAAGCATGTCAAGCAAGCAAGGAACCAGGAGGCAGAGGGCTCATCACCACAGGGCTGAGAGACCCGAGGGAGACAGGACTGAGGAGAACCAAGAGCTCAAATCTTCAGTAAGAGGGAAGCAGAGGGCAGAAGACCAGGACTGGAGCTGGGTGGGAGTGCTCACAGCGCTGGCGGCCTGTTTCTAGGAGCTGGGCTTGCTTTCTACTTTAGTATACAAACTCTGACTTTGTTATACTCTTCTTTCTGCTGTTTGTTTGAGCAAGGAAGCTACAGACAACCCTTGCCATCTAATTCTGCAGTAAGAGGGACTGAGGCTTACCATGTAATATTTGATTTTCTGCAGGATGTCATCATTGGTCATAATAAGCTCTTTTGCTGTTGTCCCATCTGCAATGTTGGCTAGGATACACAGTGTCTGGAAAAGAACAAAGAGCCAGTGATCAAGAAAGCTCCCTCGAGGCTAGAGGGACGGATGGCTCAGTGGTTAAGAACATGTGCTGCTCTTGTAGAAGACCAAAGTCTGGTTCCCAGGATCCACACGGTGGCTCAGAACAACCCTTACCTCCAGTTCCTGGGGATATGATACCCTCTGTGACCTCTGTGGGCATCAGGTACACACATAGCATGTATATACATACACATTCAGGCAAAACACTCATACACATAAAATAAAATTTAAAAAGAAGTTCCCAGATGATGGAAAATTGCTCATCGGAAAGCACAGAGCTTTTCCTGAGTTCTATCAATGCCCTGATTCTCACCTCCTGTCATTTAGGCCAAACAAAGTAACCACATCCAAGAAAAGTTTATCTTATGCAAACAAGAACTCAAACACTTGAGTGGTTTCTTGTTGGGCTTTAAGCCATCACATTAATGTCAGTGACTAGCATACCTAAGAGCCTGGGTTGGATCCTGGCACTTCCAAATTCCTACTACAAAGACAATACATTTAGAAACTCATTTCTAAGAAGATCCTGTGACTGATCCCGGCTCTCTTTGAAGATGTAACCAGCCTCTTTGCTGGAAGCTTCCTAGGAACTGCAACTCCCCTCTTCCTTAGGTCTCCATCTGTAACTTGCTCCCAAGTTCATGACTGAACCTGTCTCCATGCCACATTGGCTATGACAATTACAACACGTTGATGGTATGTCTGTGTAAAGGACCCTGGTCCAGGCTGGCCTGATGAAGACACTGGAGGCAGCTGGTGGGACAGTACATTTTGGCAGGGCACTGGCAAGGGGAGATTCTGATCAGTAGAAGAGATCATGCTTACCAGAGGCTCCCTTGTCTGTAGCCAGGATTAAGGGAAAGGGAAAGGGACTTTGGCAGGGAACTCAATACAAACCCAGATGGAGCCCAGCAGAGACTGGTCTTCGGCAGGGCACCTGGGGGACATGGCAAGAAGACAGCCTGACTTTACACTGTTTCATAAACAACTGCATTTCACTGAAGCAAAAGGGAACTAAGAAAACAAAAGTTGCCAAGTACTATAAAGGCCAGGGGCAGCAACATGAGCCTGAAGCACAGGCATCAAAGACAGCTGAGGACAGGGCACAGCCTCAATCTCTTCCAGCCTAAGCCTTTCCCTTTATAAGTCTTAAAGGATGGAAGCTAAGGAAGAAACTGTTTTCCTACTGAGGCCCAAGACCTCAACTGTCTTGAGGGGTCTGTGACTATATTTCCCTTTGATTAGCACACAGCTGTAACTAGATTAAGCAAGTAAGAGATGAAATATAAACCAAAGAAGGCTGCCTCTGTGGTACAGGAGAGAGAAAGAAAACACAATTTCTATAACTCAAGGTCTAAGCGGGCAGTAGCAACACATTTAATCCTGGGCAGCTGATGAACTGTGACAGTAATGGCTTGAGGAAGATGGATTGGTGTGTGACAGATTAGCAGACAGTTCCCTAAGAAAAGCAGTAACAATGGATTTGTACTTAAATAAAAGAATTCTTACTGGAGTGTTTATGTGGTAGGTTGAAGTGAGTGGATGTGGCACTGTACATATGTGAAGGTCAGAGGACAACTGTGTGGGCTCAGGTCTCCTACGTTTATGTGGATTCTGGAGAACAATTCAGGTTGCCAGAATTGTGAGGCAAACACCTTTACCCTCTGGACAATTTCAACAGCCTTCTGCTTGTGCGGTATGTGTGTGTTTACTTGTAGAGCTTCACTATGTATCCCAGGCTGACCTTGAACTTGCAGCAACATTCCTCAACTTTCCAAATGTTGAAATGAGGGGTGTTCTGTTAAACTCACAAGGAAATGGGGAAGGGGCTGATAGCAACTGCTTTCAAGGGATTCAAGTTCAGAACTGTGGAGCAATGGTTGTTTTGCCCACATTCTATCTCAGTTCAACAAGAGGACAGGGTTATCGCACGTAAGGAGTGAGTATCCAATCCTTCCTTTCTTCTCCTCCCCATTGTCATCCAGATCATTGACACAAAAGCTGCACTAATGCAGGCACACTGGCACTGCGTGTGCAAACACACACCTTCCTTTACTAATGCAGGCACACTGGCACTGCGTGTGCAAACACACACCTTCCTTTACTTCAGCTCTTCCTTTGTGGTGCTGACTACGAAACGATTTCACAAGCCATATAAGGTGACCTCCTAGGTGTTGGCGAGACAATGCTCCCTAAACAGACATCACCAGAATTGACTAGGACAAAGACAACAACAGCCAAGAGCAAGGCCAAGCTGTATGTAGAAAGGTGAAGCCAGGAGGGAGCAGGGAGGAGGAAGAACACACAAGAGCCACGGGTTCCACCCCTCTGTCTTCTTTCCCCATTTCTCCTCAGAAGGGCTCAGACTGAGCTGCCCAGAGCAGCCTAATAGGAAATCATAAAAATTACTGGCTATGAACGAGAATTTTAAAAGGCCAAATGTTTTTGGAGAAAGGAAGAAACGTAAACATGTTGAGCCTCACTGTGGAAGAACTACCCCTCTCTTACATACTCAAGAATATAAAGGAAAATGATGGAAGGCTCTTTCAGTAAGACAGATGAGTAATTGATATTTATTTTTGAGTATCAGAATAGGTCTATGATCCTCAACAACAACAAAAACAAAAAAGAACAAAACTAAAGCAAAAAAAACAAACAAAAAAACCCCTTACTATAAATATTCCTATAGACACGAGAAAAATCAAAGACATTCAATTAGTTCTTGAACTAAGTCAACTCAAGATATGAACTAGACAGCAGAATGATAAAAACTACACTAGTTTGCATAATCCTCTAGTATCAACAACTGAAAATCACTTAAGTAAAGCCGAGACTGGCAAACTGTGGCCTGGAGCCACTCAACACCTGGTCTATGTGAACATGGGGTTCTGTTGAAGCACAGCCAGGTATCTGTCTTGCCAGTGGCTGCTCAGGGAAGCAGCGCCAGTAAAGAGTTTCCAACAGCTGCAGAAAAACTGACTGGAAAAAAACTCCAGTATCTGCTCATTGGTAGTCAGTACACTATGTTAAAATTTTCTTTTTTTAATAAAGAGGATCTATCAAAAACCTACATATCTCATACTCAATGGTGAAAGATAATATTTTCTTCAAATACTGAGAACAAGGGAAATATGTCTATCAGAGCAAACTGATAGAAATATTTCCCTTGTTCCCTTGTCAGCTACTACAAAGAATGCAGAGCCCTGCAAAAATCAAAGTCCTATCCTGCCCTTTACAGAAAGTTTACCAACCTGACCTCTGAAATAGAGGCCAGAAAAACAGTAAAAATGAAACTGAAGATGATCTTTGAAAAGATCAGTTAGACTGCTCCAGTTGGGTTCATCTGTAAAAAAGGTGTGACAATGCACGGAACAAGAGAGGAGCTGCTGTCCACCTTTTAGTCCTAGGACTTGGGACACTGAGGCAGGAAGAATGCTAAGAGTTTGAAGTCATGTCGGGCGTGGTGGCGCACGCCTTTAATCCCAGCACTCGGGAGGCAGAGGCAGGCAGATTTCTGAGTTCGAGGCCAGTCTGGTCTACAAAGTGAGTTCCAGGACAGCTAGGGCTACACAGAGAAACCCTGTCTCGAAAAAACCAAAAAACCAAAAAAATCAAACAAACAAAAAGTTTGAAGTCACTCAGGGCTACAAAGGGAGTTCTGACCTAAACTACATTAAGACTGCCTCACCCTTTCCCCAAACAGGAGGGCAACACTGTAGGACACTGCTTACTTATAAAAGGTAGTACGGGGATATGATAATCAATTTTATGGCAATAATATGAAAACTCAGATGAAGTAAAGATTTCCTTGAGAGATTTATGATGTCATATTTTACTCATGAAGAAACAGCCTTGAATAGTTCTCCTCCTGTTAAAGTAATGGCTTTTGAGTTAAACACTTCCACTGAAGAAATATTAGACCCCAAGGTCTGCACTGGAACAGTCCAGCAAGATTGAAGAGAGACCAGAGTTCTAGCTCACCACAAATTCTTGCAGAAAGTTGGGAGACACCACTTTCACCTGCTTCCCCAAGCCCAGCAGTGCCTTTGAATGCTTTCTTTTCACTGTTGTCTTTTACAAGTAAATCACTGTGAGTGGAACTGCCTAGCATGCTGGGTTTTGAACCTGGTTTCTTTCACATGGTTCAATGCACCTAAGATTAGTCCATGCTTTAGAATGTACCAAAACATGTCTGCCATGTTACCCCCGCGGCCACAGCTGCTAATCAGTTTGCCACAGTTCACACAGGACTTTCTTGAGTGTCATCTGCTTTGTTTCTAGTTTCTGGTGACTATGAATAAAAATTCTTATAAATATTGACAGGATTCCTGTGAAATAGGTTTTCATCTATGAATTAATACCTAGGATAGGACTAGGGAGCTGTGTTGTAACAACTGGACCTCTGCATTGTGGATTCCACATCCACAGGTGGAAAATTCTGCGGAAAACTTTTTGTAGTGAGTGTGTATATATATTTTCCTGTCATTATGCCTTAAACAATACTGTATGTAGCACTTATACTGTTATACCAGAAGTAATTCAAATTATTTAGACTGTACAGGAGGATGTGTATAGAGTATATACAAGTAGTATATCGATTCATTTTATATATGGGACAGGAGACTTTGGTACCACATGCTGAGAAGGAGGAGACCAGTCATGGACGGATACTGAGAGTGACTGTGTTCGCTAACGTTGTAAGAAAACGTCATACCTTTTCAAAGTGTGCCATTTTGCACTCTCACTGCATGCTTCCTAGCAATTGTACAAATGGCCATTTAAAATGGTTGCCAGTCTAGGGCTGGTGACATGGCTCAGACATACTTGCTACCACGATGGGCCACCTGCATTCCACACCTGGAACCCACACTGTACAAGGGAAGGACCGACTCCTGCTTGCCCTCTGCCCTCAACAAGCATGCCCACCCCCACACAAATAAGTAAGTAAATGGAACAGTGGTTTTCAAAACGCTTGCCAGTCTAAGGACCTTGCAGTGGTGTTGTATTGTGGAGTATCTGCTGCTGGTTGTTTTCGTTTTGTTCTGAAAGCTTCCTAAACCTTTTGAACACAAGTCATTGTGTCTAATGTGCTCACATAGTGATTTCCCGCAGGTGGGGTGTCTTGCTGATTCACGCGCTTGAGTCCAGTCCACAGAGTACAAGTTTCGCAGCTAGATGAAGATCAATGTACCTTTCCTGAATGCTATTTTAATGGCTATATCGTAACATTTCATTTTTTCTACTATATTTTAAAAGTTTTATAATTTTATTCTTTACTCTTTATGAATACAATTTTATCTAAGGTATGAGATGAAGTTTAAAGTTAATATTTTTTGGCCTTTAAAAAAACTGACATCTTTTTCCCACTGAATTTCCTCAGTAACTCTGTAAATTATTACAAACCATATACGTGTGTATCTGTCTGCAGACTTCCTAGTTAGTTCTAGCTTTACACTGATGATACAGTAACAGGGAGTTTCCAGTTGTTTTTTGTTTGTTTGTTTTCTGTTCCTTTTTAACAGAATTGGCTATTCTAGTTCTTTTTACTTCCCAAAGATTTTAGGAACTGAAAGACTTTGGTAATTCACAACTATATTAATACTTCTTTATTCTGGGATCATGACTGGGATTATGTTGTCTGTAACCACTTAAGGCGAGGCAACATCATTAACTTTTTATATTTTTCTGTTTACCTAACTCTTAGTTCTATTTTCATCAGAGTCTTAGAACTTTCAGGACACAAAGCCTTATGAGATTTAAATCTAAGAACTTTGTTTTCCTCAAGCTAGTGAAAATGTTGTTTTTAGTATTATTACTAATCTCTCATTGCTTAATTGTGGAAAAAAGAAAACTGTCTCTATTGTCACCTCACTTAACTTAGTTCTAGATTTAAAAAAAAAAAAAATCACACAGATACTGTTTTCTATTCAGCTCTTCTGTCTGGGGAACAGTTCTGTTTTATCCTTCCCAATCTGTGTGCCTTGTTTGTTTTGCTTGCCATATTCCAGTGCCCTGTTGACTGGGAGTGATATGAATGGAGGAACTTGTTTTCTTTCCAATAAAATGTCAAAAGTGGGTATATTCACTACCTTGACTGCAGTGGTAGCTTCATGGGTAGATGCACCTGTGATAAGTTATGCATACTTGTGGATACTGCAAATGTATGCAGCTTAATGAATGCCCCAATAAAAGTAACTTACTAGATATTTTTGAGGAGGACTGAAGTTCCAAATAACAACTAAGTTTAAATCCCCTATTGACACCTACTTCTGGGTCATCTCCAAATTCTGTGAGCATCTGTACCTATATTAGTGTTCTGTAAAGAAAACACACTGTTGTTGGTCATTTCACCCATATCTAAATCCCAGCTGGCCTTAGTGACTTGCTTATTTATAGACTGGTGGAATTCTATCCAGGCGAGTGCTGTCTCTACAGACAGAATACATCTGTATACTTTGCAAGTAGCATTTTTTTGAACAGTATATTCTTCATTCTTGTATCCCAGTGATGACTTTCATTTCAACTATTTCCAGTGTTAAATTATTGTTATCAAAGTTTACTTCTATATTTTAAATCACTTAAGATATTTGTCTCAAAATGACTTAGTCAACTCTTTTTTCTTTTTTTTTCAAGATTAAATTCAGGCCCAGATCTCAAGTGCTAAGCTCTCTGACATCCAGGATGGCTCTAAGTCAGGAACACAAAGGATAAGCCAACTCTCCATAATGACGCCAGACAAGTTTCTCTCTCTTTCAAACACTCACATACATAATATCATACTCGTGTGTTCACGTGCATGTGTGACACACACACAGCTCAAGAACTTTGAACATGAACAGAGTCTTTTTTTTTTTCGAGACAGGGTTTCTCTGTATAGCCCTGGCTGTCCTGGAACTCACTTTGTACACCAGGCTGGCCTCGAACTCAGAAATTCGCCTGCCTCTGCCTCCCGAGTGCTGGGATTAAAGGTGTACGCCACCATGCCTGGCCAGAGTCGTTTTTACGATCAACCATTTCTGGAAAGCAAATACTAGTGGTGTGTCAGACTCTGTGTTAACATCTTGGCAGGTGACCTTTATTTTTGTCGTAAAATAAAATATACACAACTTCTAATTTAGATAAATTTTAGAAAATGTAGATATTAACTCCCAACTGACTCCCTGCTAATATAGCTGCTGTACTTTCCTACTTTCCCTAAATATGTCCTATAGAAAATAAGGGTTTGAAATGGCAACCAAGAATAGAAGATACTGAAGAGTAAAGAAACCAAAACTGTCTTCAGGACGAGGAATTATCATTCAGGGAGTAGTGGGTTTGAGCTGAGACCATAGTGACAGACTGGAGAAAGCATTAAGTCTAGTGTGCTAAAGGAAGCTGCTCCTGCAGAGATGGGTCAGTACATGTGGCATGTGACATAAGCAAGAAATCTACAGACTCTGGCCATGTTTTCCTCTATTTCAGGGAAGGAAATCACACAAGAAAGGAGAAACTTTCTTCTTGTTTCCAAGACAAGAAGACTCACAAGATCTACCTTTGTACCTAAGAGGCAGAAGGTTCTCCACCACACGTACCTGCTCTTTGACTTCAATGCTATGCTCCCCTTCCAGTATCAGAGTGACAGCTTGCATAATCTGCTTCCCGTGAGTACTCATGATTTTATCTATATGCTGCAAAACAATGGGAAATCCACAATTACCATCTGGGAGACAGAGCAAAAGACCACAGGAGGCCTTTTATCTTTTGGTTTAGTTTATTGACAGAGTCTCATGCAGCTGATCAAGATCTTGAATTCTTGCCAGTGTCTTAGCACTGAGATTAAAGGCCGTGTAAACAACGCCTGACTTACACAACATTGGTCAAAGTTACATGATGCACAACTGCTTCAAGCAGAACAATACAGCATACAAAGCCAGATTCCAAAGACAAGTGTTTACTGTTATTCTAAAGCTGCCCCCACTCTATGTGTGTACATGTGTGTGTATGTGTGCATGTATGTATGTGTATATGTGTGTGTGTGTGTGTGTGTGTGTACTATAAAAGAATTAAAAGCACCGAGAACCAAGAAGCACAAAACGAGGAATAAGAGCAAAAGACATGGAAACTATGCCGTAGGTCACTACTATAGTCTTAGAGTGCAAGTGTGGTCAGAAGGACTGAAAAGACAAGGAAGGCAGAGAAGGGACCTCCTGTTCTCTATCTACCTGAGAGTCACTGATGATGACGGCCAGGGACTATCAGAGAATGCCCACAGTGACCCACTAGCAAGGCTCAGCCTCTCATACTCTTTCATGCACCATTTCTCGCCACAATGACATCAATATGTGAGCAGGTGGTAGATGTGTCTGTGGAATGATATTGAAAGGAATTTTCAAATAAGAAACAGGCCTCAGAGACAATGATCTGGGCTGAAGAGAAGACACACTCTGGCCAGCAAACCACATAACAGTAGTGAAAAGTCAAGACAGGTACACACTGAACATGGAGAGACAGAGCCCTGACAAGGAGACAGCGATGGTGGGTGGAGGGTTATGCAGGCTGGTAGTTCCCCGATCACCCACCCACGCGAACTTGCTTCTCTGGAATGGTCAGCATTTTGCTTACACTCACAGATGCCAAGCATTGCATTGAGCTCAGATGGAATCATATGTTACTTACAGGCCGAGTGGAGAGGAGATTTCTAAGAAGCCCCAATGTCTTCATCAGCACATTCATATCAGAATCCGATAATAACCGGAATAACTGTTCAGTACTCAAACTTCGTAAAATATCTGCTTTTATTTTTTGTTCCGCCTGAAATGCCATATTCTGAAATGATTAAAGAAATTACAAGAATCATGTTTATGGTCACTGTATTAAATTTTATTTTAATAAAACTCAAAGCACAGAAGGAAGTTGGATTGGTCACTCAATTTTTCTGGTTCCTTTTCATCATCTATAGAGAACACTAACAACCATGCTTAGATATACCATACGAGGAATATAACCACTTCCTGACATGGGCATTTGAACAAATACAAACCCGCTTATTACCTCTGAGAACGCCTTGTCACACAGGAAACTCTCAATGGGTTGGAGGTATGCCCTGGCTATTAGCAGCTCAGCCAGCCAGTGGCTACTTTGTTTCTACTTATTTTTTAGTTCATATACTAGACTAGCTCAGTTTACTTCAAGCTCCATGTCGAAAGAAAAAAATAGCAAATGCCAAATAGCACTTCATAAACAAACATTTGCTAGAAAATTTTCTTATAAGTTGATGGCTTATATGTTAGCTATTGCCCTCTAGACAGGTATTCATTCTAATTAAGCAACTGAGACCTATCGGAGAACAAGATTATCAATGACACAGGACAGTATGACAGTCAAAATAACACTTGCTGGCCATCGGAGACCCAGGCCAAAGGTAATCCTATAGCTTTCTGTTTTGTGAACAGAGATCGTAGAGCTGGATATGGAGACTGATTAGAATAAGACAGATTGCAAGATGCAGTGATTCATTTGGTGTCCAGCAAGTCAGGGAGCCCTCAACTCAAGTCCCACAGACTATTTAAGTGAGAGTTCTGGGGAGCAGGCCTTACACATGTACACACACAGGATTCTGAGTAAGCTCTCCTCTTGAAGGGGTTCCTGACACCGAAGTGTAAAGAAACTGACACTGGGAGATCAGTCCTGAAGAGGAGCTAAGGTACAATTGATGGTGTTAGAAACTTTCAAAAGGCCTGGGGGTGCTTTGAGAAGAGCTACAAGTTGTACTAAGGAGAAACACCACTAAGAAATAATCAGAGATGATTACTTCTGTCCCTCAGTTCATGTCAGTAACTCAGCAGATACAGCATGGACACACATCCCAGGCCCACTTTCCCACCAGTAAGGTAGATACAATACAACTGAATGAACAAGGGACAGCACAGACCAGCAACAGGGCTCACTTAGGTAAAGACACAGAGCACATGATCTGAGCCGGACTCACCCAACTCCCCCCCAAAGCTGTCCTGTTACCTCTGGCATGTGTGCACACTCCCCAACTAAATAAAGTCATGAAATATTGATTTTAAAATAGCAGTTACAAATATAAAGTATCTAGTTTTGGTCTGATACACAGCAACTAAATTGTAAATAACCTTAGTATGTTTTTGAAAGTCCATGAAGGTTTACTCCTTATAAAAATTCAATGACGTTTACTTTAATAATCTTGAAAAGAATGGTTCTGCCTCCTAACTTAATAAACTATTATTAAGTTTACTATAAACTGTTCAATTACTATTTGGCAAGGTAACTATTCTACAAAATATGCTAACTACATGGGTGGCACTTATATTAACTCAATTCAGCTACTTCAGAACAGCTATCTTTTAAACCATGAACAGCATAAACATAAAATTTTATGTGTCAGAACAACAATTATTCTATGCTTTGGTTTACTATCTGTTCAGAAAGAAAAGAACATCAATACAAGCAAGCATGAAATATGCAGCTCCCAATGATCAGAGTAATTTGGGAAGAACACACACAAACTTCTGTTCCCAGATAAGGGCATGCTATAGGGATGACTTTACAGCTCAACCTGAAAGACGAACACGGAATCTTTCAGGCCATAGGTCATGAGAAAACTGGACTGGGTTAGCTAGATTTTTGAAAAAGAAAATTACAGAACATACATATGCCATACCTACAACTTTGCTAATGCCTCTGTGTTTCCTGTAAGCTGTGACATTATAACAGTGAGACATACCATTAAAGCCCAAATCCCATTCACTCGTAGAGCAGGGTTTTCACTCTGTGTCAACCCACAGAGCAGCTCGACAGCTCCTGATTCCAAAATTGGCTGATTAGGAAAGAAAGAACAAGATAGAATTAATAAACAAAACAACAACAACAACAAACTGGAGTCCACATCAGGTTGCAAACTACAGTGCCTTCTCCACCGCTTACTGCACCATCTCTTCCACATCTTACTCAAGTCTCAGCAGTTTTCAAAAAGCAGGAACTATTGTACCATGAAAGTTACCCTGACCCTGAGGAAGACAAGGTCAAGGTCTCATTCTGCCTGCCTGCCTGCCTGTGTCTCTGTCTCTCTCTTACACACACACACACACACACACACACACACACACACACACACACACACAGTTTGTAGGCATCCTAATACATATCGATTTCTCACAGACTCTTATAACTAACTGCACTGTCTACTTCCCGAATCCTTTCATTCTGAACACACTGCAGAATGTGAGTTTCTGGAATATTCATGGCACTAAGCATCCGTGTTGTGTGCAGAGCACAATTGTGCTTTTAAAGTCATGTCACATCTCATGCTTAGGACAGCCTAACTACTGACTACAGTCTGAATACCTAGCTGAAAATGGGTTTCTAGAGAGTCCATAAAAATCCCGACTTTACAGGATTAAGACTTACCACTAATAAATGCTGGTATTTTGTTGTAATCCAGGGTATCTGACACCTGGCGACTAGAAGACTCTTAAGGAACTCAGCGGTATAGATTCAGGAAAGGGCACTGCCTTTCAAGATGACATTTTTGAAGATCATATATTCAAATCATGGTATTTCAAACATCTGCCCCTGAGGCTTTACCACATTTCTCATTCTATGTGTCTAATCCACATTATTAATTTTACTTTGCCATTTGAAAACAGAGCACAGAAAAAAAAGAAAGAAAGAAAGAAAGAAAGAAAGAAAGAAAGAAAGAAAGAAAGAAAGAAAGGAAGGAAGGAAGGAAGGAAGGAAGGAAGGAAGGAAGGAAGGAAGGAAGAAAGAAAGAAAGAAAGAAAGAAAGAAAGAAAGAAAGAAAGAAAGAAAGAAAGAAAGAAAGAAAGAAAGAAAGAAAACAGCACAGACTTGATGCCCTTAACCCCCAATATTTCAGTGTGTTTCCTGAGAACAAAGATATTCTTAGACGGGCTGGAGAAATGGCTCAGCCGTTAAAGGCTAGGCTCACAACCAAAGATAGTTTGGTTCCCTGCACCCACGTCTGTCTCTCCACCCCCCCAACCCCCACCCAGGATATTCTTAGACAATCACAATATAGTTACAAAGTACAGAAAAGTTAACATTAAATTAAAACAATACTCTTATCAACATAAACTCTCTACTCCAATTCTGCCAACTGGTTCAGCAGTGTTTTTGTTGTATTCCTCTCCCTTGCAGATCAAAAGGAAGCCTTTTTTCAATATAAAACATTATTCCAATCCTTTGTGCTCATCTACCACATTTCCTCACTGGAGGCTTGCTACAGGGGCTGCTCTAGGTGGCTGGAGTTGCTCTGACTGTAACTCAATCTGGATTTGGTCAGTGCTCTACTGTTCTTTGTCCCCTCCAGTATACTCAGAAGCATTTCTGACTTTGTCTTGGCAGTGCTGTCATTCTAAATCAGTCAAAGCCTGCAGACGCTTCAATATAGAAAATGAATTATGAACTACCAGAGGTCCAACAAATAATAAACCTCACGTCAGGATTTATAAAAGGACAGGGCGGACACACACAGACACACACACACACACACACACACAGACACACACAGAGTTGTTTGTTGTTGTTGGAGACTGAATCCATGTAAGCATCCTCTACAAGCCCAGACCAGAGACAATGGAACAGTAAAACTGTATAAGGTGTCAACCCTTCCTTTATTAAGTTTTTCTTTATTAAGAGCAAAAGCCATGAGCTCAAAATTTTTTATATAAATTGTAGTAAGAGACCCCTCCAAAACTCGGGGAACACTACATAAATAGGAGGTAACAGAAAGAACATAGACCAAAGGACAGGGAAAGGTGCAGCAGAAAGACTCTTCTGGGCATGACGTGACCATTACCAAGCGCACTGCTGCTGTGCATGCCACCTAAGACCTGCACAGACTGGGCTGCCATCAACATTTCATCATGGGGATGAAGGGGCCTATAAGGCTCCACCCCTCCCTGTGGGTCTATTGTCAGCTAACTGATGCTGGGGGAGAAGGCTGTCATCTTCAGTGGTGTACCCCCAGTCAAGCCGCCCATGCTCTAGAAAAGAACTTCTACCCATGGTCATGTAAGCAACTCTAAGCAAACAGAGTAGGTCACACATAAAACAGCCCATGAGGACAGACAGTGATTTGCCGCAGAGGAGGAAGTCAGTAGGCTAGGGAGGAGGTGGGCAACGGGAACAGCAGGAAAAACTACTAAAATTCATTGTACATGTAGGACATGGTTAAGGATAGAAATAGAAAAAATCCTTATATTCATTCTGCCTTAAACAATAACCACTGAGAATTATTTTCTGATGCAAGGAGTTACTCTCTTAAAATGACTTACAATCATTTTCAAAGACAAGTCTTTCCTAGATAATGTTTGAAAACAATCTACTACTTATATTTTTATAATTATTTCTTCACTTGCAATTTCAGTATAGACTATTAACTACATACTGTGATATCTTTTAGTTATTCATTTATAAGCAAGCTAGCCTCAAACTTTTAGGCTCTTAGAATCCTTTTGCCTCAGCCTTCCAAGTCGCTGAGACTTGGTGAATGTTACTGCAATGGCTCTGGGCTTTGTAACATCTGGTAAGTAAGTTGACCGTGACAGAATGAACAGAGTAATGAGAAGTAATTCCAACCCTGACAGAAGTAACTCACTTCCTTCTCTACTCAAAGCAAACAACTCAGAAGGATTCTTCAACTCAGTGCTTTGCAAATTTCAAAATGAGAAAAGCCAGCTGGTTGTGGTGCACACCTTTAATCCCAGCACTCAGGAGGCAGAGGCAGTGGAGCTTCGTGAATTCGAGGCCAGCCTGGTCTACATAGTGTATTCCACAACAGCTAGGGCTACACAGAGAAACTCTGTCCTGAATAAATAAATAGGAACAAAAACCAAACAGTAATTGACTAAACTTTAGCCAGATAAGAGAAAAATCAATACTAACCTCTTTACTTGGAGAAAATTCAAGAAGAAGGTTACATAACATGGAAGATGCTACTACTAGGATTTCATCGGGTGCATTTTGTAAAACCTACAGAATAAAAAGGACGATGTCATTAACTTTGAAATGCTAAAGATGAGGTCATATATGACTAAGCAAAACCCTAAACAATTATCTTACAACTTGAGTTCTCATACTGGACAGTATATATAGGAGAAATACTGCAATTCAGAAGCTGACTTCTGCTGTCAAGCTAATAGAATTTTAATAAAATAGGACTGGGAGGGGTATAGTTTGCTAATCTAGCAAGTATGAGGCCCTGGGCTGGATCCCAGAACAAAAAACTATATATCTATGCATATATATGTATATATTGTATGTATGTATGTATAAATGAATTTTACCTGAACAGAAATATTTATAACACAAAAATTGCGGGGCAAAAGTGGTGTATGCCTTTAATCCCAGCACTTCGGAGGCAGAGGCAGGAGGATTTTTGAGTTCCAGACAGCCAGGGCTATACAGAGAAACCCTGCCTCAAAAAACAAAACAAAACAAAACAAAACATAAAAGCCAACAAAAAATTTTATTAAAATTAAATGGCTATTATCTTGTGTCTAGTTAATCAACAGATAAAATGTGGAAAAGCAAATGAGAAAATTAGATCTATAAGCAGGTTCTCAACTATGATAAATCAAAATGAGTATGAGTATCTGCATGTGACAGAGATCACATCTTGAATGTGTGACCACGTTGTGGTTTGAGATCCGAGCCCACACACAGCCATGAGTGCAAAGCTCTTCTAGTGTCTTATCAAACGCTTGCCCCAGGAGAAGTAGACAGAAACCACCTGGCTCTATCCTTGATGTGCATGATACAGAGATTTTTGAGCTGAGCAACCAGAGAAAAAGGTCCAGACACAAAAGAAGTTATTTTGGGAAACAGAAAACAGTTAAAAGGTCTTGGATGGATTATAAATAAATCAAGATCAAGCTATCATCAAAGCAAAAGAAAACAGAACAACTGAAAGGAAAAGGTAGGAACTGTAAAGGTAACATAAACTGAGTAGAGCCTTGGCTACTCCTGCGTTAGGTGAGAGATTGTGAGTCTGAGACAGACTAGTTGACTGAACTGCTCCACCCTTGAGGAGAGGTGTTACCAGGGTGGAAAGGCACTCAGATTGTGGCTGGAGGAGGCAAACAACCTTTCTGAGGCTGGGGGCTCTCGGTAAGTTCCAGGAAACAAGAATCATAGCAGGAAATGAGTCATGTTCAGAGTATGCTGTATATCAGAGACCAGCGAAGCCACAGGCTGAGAAGGGAGGTCCCCAGCAAAGGAGAAACTGAACAAACATTTTATCCTGATGAGCCAGCCTTACAAGGCTGAACTCGACACCCTTCTAGAAACGTAAACACCAATCCCATACCCAGTGCTGTTGTGCCTGCCAGGGAAGGAGCTCTAGGATTTACACTGTTTCTTAAACAACGACTACCATCTTATTTCAAGACCTCAAAGAATGAATCACATGCTCAGCCGTGAGATACGTTTTTGCATAGGAACCAATCAGTGTGTTCATTTCCAAGGCCTGCTTCACCGATCCAACTCCACCTTTAAAGACAACAACAGCAGCAGCAACCCACAAAAACAAGTTCTCACTGCACAGACCAAGCTGGCTCTCGACTCATGATCCTCCTGCCTCTGCCTTCCAGGAACCAAGATTTCAGACGTGCATTACCCAGCTTCCACCTGGCTAGCTGTCCACTGGTCTGTCTCACTCACTCCATCCTTCTACGGTAGTCATGAAGGCACCCTTGCTATTTCCTACATTGCCTTCCTGTTCACAGAAAGAAATCCTTCTGCTTTTATCTTTGAAGTCTAACTCACATCTGTCTGTCCTATTGATATTTTTCTTATTTCTGTCACACTGACAGATGTCCCTATTCTAACCTAAAGTTTAAGCAAGGCTAAGATCGCCATAGTAAAAGATTTTGCAAGGCCAATGTGCCTGGAAGCTTTGCTTACTGAGTATTCAAATACAAACAACAACAACAAAAATCAAAAACAATTTTAAAAATCTACTGAGCAAATGAAATGTATATAGATACTTAAGAGGTTAAAAAAAAGAAGAAGAAGAAGAAGAAAGCAAGAAAAGAAAGGTTAGAGACCAGGGTGACGTGGTTCTGAATGAGAGTTAACATTATTAGCAACAACTAGTTGGAAGCTCTCTTTATAATCAATTCAGATTTATTTGCCTTGAATTCCTTCCTCCTGGCACGGGAGACCCAAAAGCAGAGTTAATGGCACAAATTTCAGTTTATATCTATAAACAGTCAATTCTTTCCCTTTTTATAACCCCAAGGCTACAAGGAAACCCTCTCGGTTTATGTTTAAAGAGTAATAATAAACATACAGAAGGCCAAACAAGCACCAGGAGCTCAAGCTAATAAAGACGCCTGGGCTGGGGCTTCCCTCTCACACATGAAACGCTGATGCTCTGAGAGCCATATTCTCTAAGTCTGCAGCTGCTCAGACCGTGTGACTCAAGAGAAGCATCAAAGTGTTCTGTCAGCTGTATCCCTAGCCCTGGGTGCTCAGCTCTCACAGGCTCTGTGCCGACTGCTGCGACTTTCTCACCTTCATTAAAGGTTTCCACACCGCATGATCCTGGAAACTGGTTCGAAGCTGTTGTACAGATCTGGATAAACTGTGCAAACATCTATAAAGAATGATCAAAATTAGCTTCCCGAGAAGCCAAAGCTCACATTTCAAATCAATTGCTTGGCTTTTCACTAGCACGAACTACACTTCAAGCATGGCTCTCAACACTAAGTCAGCTACAGCGAGACACCTCTCGGGCGTTGGAGGCTAGGTTCTGTTAGGTAACATTACACACTGCATGGATTCACCTGAGCATACGTTCCAGGAACATCTGCATCCTGTGCTTAGTGAAGGACCGGAAAGGAAACAGGCTAAACACAGAGCAAGGGAGTTTTTTTTATTCAGACCACGTAAAGCTCATACCTGACAGCAGCTAACCGCACCTTGACACTAGACTCAGACAAGCCAGTCACAATCCGGTCCATCATATTCTCAGTCTCAATGATCTGGAGAAAAAGGTTAACGCTGCATAAATAACAACACGAAGGTGACAAACTTCACTGCTTGTAAATGCAAGTATGTTAATGTCCATTAAGAGTTTCATGGTTTTGGCAAAAGATTTTACCTCTCGACAATCACTTTGCAGTGGGGCAGGCAGCTCGCCAGAAAGATGGGGCAAGCACCCCGCTAAGGATGAGCCAGGATGAATGACAGGCATAATCGTGTTTCTTTATTTTTAAGGTATTTAAAACAAGATTTAAAAGGCCTAAGTACTACAGAGGTGCGCATGAACCTTCTGGGCTGCAGGGATGTGGGTAAAATATGAGGCATTTCCTGTAAGAATGATAACGAATCATAGTCCACACTGCCCTCATCACGTGAATGAAATCTGCAGGTCCTGACACCGCCACCCTGTACCTCCACTTTATCGAGCAAATTTAAACTAAGCTAAATATTTACAAGTAACCCTTGCTGTCCTTCACCACAGCACCAGGCCCTGAAATCATAACAATCATTAAGCTTTGCTTCTTATGTCCAAAGTAAGACTCCCTGAAATTCATCTTCATCAGGTCATACACTGATGAATGAGCAGTGTGCAGAGGAAGCTAAACTTGCCTATGGAAAACCAGACTTTTCCTACTAAAGTGTTAGTGCAATCACAAACACATTAATACCATCAGTGGCTATCTGTTGAGTTCATGTATGTGCTAGTTGTCGTGCTAAACATTTTGTGTTCTCTGGTTTTCTGACTCTTCCATGATCTCTTCTGTGAGCGTTATTACGAAGGCTTTCACTGACACGCTAGGAAACTGAGGATTCTGAATAACACAAGAGTTCTCTGTCTGCAGAGTCCATGCTCTTAGCAACACTTATAATCCTGCTCTGGTCAATAGTGCTAAACATAAATGATCCGTCATCAGGGGGAGCCATTGCTCTCGCCTGGAATGACGGACCAATACTCTGAGGAAACTGTTGCTAGTTCTTATGTCTAGGACACACCAATTGGATCAGATTCTTGTATAGACAGGAACTTGTAATTTTTTTTTTTTTAAAAAGGTGAGTGCAGTGAGTGCTTCGAAGCTGAAGCCTAAGACTACCAAACTAGAGAGAAATGAGAAGATTCCGAAACTGGGCTTCAGAACAGGTGGGGAGAAATCTCAGGATGTTCTTAAGTCATTTCAAATTACCAGTGACCAGTAAAGAGATCTACCATCAGATCAGAGCAGAGAACATGGGGCGGAGATGGATCAGTGCACTCTTCTTCCACAGGACCCAGGTTTGATTCCCAGCACCTAGCCAGCAGCTCACAACCATCTTTAATTCCAGTCTAGAGAAGTCAATGCCCTTTTCTGGCCTCAACAGGCACTACACACAGGTGGTGCTGCCAGATACATAGGCAAACCACGCATACACATAACAGCCTTGGGCCAGTGAGAAGGCTCAGGGGCTAACAGTATTTGCCACTATGTCTAAGAACTTGAAATCAAGCACCTAGACACACAGGATGGGGAGAACCAGCTTCTACAGGCTGTGCTCTCACACACATAACACACATACATGTAATACAAACATACACATAATACACATGCACACAAACACACATAACATACAAGCACACACATAATACACATATGTAACACACATGCACATAAACACACATGTAATACTTGCACACATACATGTAACATGCAAGTACACCTAACATACATACACAGGGAGGGAGGAAAGGAGAGAGAGGGGGAGGGGGGGAGAGAGGGAGAGAGAGAGAGAGGGAGAGAGAGAGAGAGGGAGAGAGAGAGCGAGCAAAGAACCACACACTTTAGCTATAGGTTAGGAAGGGCCATTTCATACTGTTTAAAGCAATGTCCAAATAGCCCAAGAATCTGTAAATGTACAAGAACATGTATGTTCCTGTGCCAGACCAACCTTAATCACATCCTTACCTTTAGGAACATCCATGTTCTGCTCCATTGGAACACCTAGCCTCCCTTGTGCCTTCCTTCTCAGGCTAGCTACTCTTAAGTCTACTATACATTTTGGCAATATGGAGGCCTGCTGGCTTCTCAGCAGACCTTCACTACTGGCACCCCCAGCCCTGTACTCACCTGCAGGAGATGCCCATCTCTTGTGGTACCTATCTCCCATTTCAAATTCTTTCTAGATCTATCAAATCCCAGTTTCTCTGCACTCAATTCTACATTACAGAGGCTTTGCCTTTTCCCAGGGGACATTACTTGACGTAGCCCACATTTTTTTGTTTTTGAGTTAGGGTCTGTCTGTGTTGCTCTAGCTGGTCGCTAACTCAAACACAGGAGCCCAGTGATCCAGGCCAAGAGGTAGGAACAAGACTATGCAAGGCTCCATGTCCACTTCCATTCTGTCCCTTTTTTCTTTAACCTTGTTATGCCGAATACATCAAGTTGGGTACAGGAAGCTTAAATCCTTTCTACCAGGACTCCCAGACCACTTCCCCATTTCTTTCTTGTATGTTTACAATGACTTCATCAGAGGCTACGTGTATGTAGGAGAACGAGACACAGAATTACTTTCTAACAAAACACTAGTGGCTCTCACTTCAGGTGCTTAGGAAGCTAGCATGGGCAAGACCTGAAAGAGACTAATGGACCATGTTTACTGGCCACACTTAGTCAAAGAAGTAACCCTGCCAAGTGACAGGCTAGTACAACAGTCATGTAACACCTAATAAAGACGATCTCAATATAGCACCAGGTCATCAGTGCCTCAGCTGGGAAGGGGCTTGCCACCAAGCTTGACAACCTGAGTCTGATTCCTAGAACCCACACTGGGAAGAACTGACTTCCAAAAGTTATCCTCTAACCTCCACACATGCACCACGGCACCTACAGACACATACAGCAGTTGTGTAAATACTCCTCACAAACAGATATATGTAAAAATAAAGAAATGTTTGAAACGGCTTAGCCTATGAAAGTTCTAATTCTACAGAAGTGATGGGCTAGAGGATTCTGAAAGCTTCCTATGGCTCCACATCAAGGCTATGACCTCCTTCCCAATGCTATTACGGCCAACAATCAAACAGCCCCCAGAGAGAGGAAATAAGGCGTTGACCAAAATAAAATAGTGGATAGTCAAACCCGTGGGAGAGGGTGTAAAATACAGTATCATGCAGTGGTCTGCTATAGAATCATAGGCAATCCATTCTGCCTCTCTGAGACTTCAGCAAAATGAAAGCATTCCAAGTTATCAATGGGAAACAGCAACTGGTCTCTCTGGACAAGACTGCTATGCTGTTCAGAAGCAATATAGGAAGCAAGGTAAGCAGGAGAAAAAACAGGGACCGACTTAGACCTAGAGATATACACATCAAACCAGGAAAGGTAATTATTAATCCAGTTCCCACCTGCATTCCTGGCCTCACTTATTCAGCAAATATGGGTGTCTAGTAGTGAACATGGTTTAAAATGCAAGAAAACAGTAGTGATGGAGAGATTCCTTCCTTTCATCAAACTTGGTGCTGAACAACTACCATTAACTGTGGTGCTATGGCACTTGTATCTACAGATGCAAAAGCATCTAAAAGAATGACATGATCATGGGGTTAAGGGGGACAGAATGAGAGGAACATGAATAAAAGGCAGGTAGGAACCATAGCCATTCTGAAGAATGGGGGTTTTGCTATGAGTTGGGGAATGGCCACCAGTGACTTTCCTAGACAATGTCTAAGCTCAGGGAGAATGATGAAGAGCTGATAGTACCCACCAGTGTAACAGTGGAATGTAGCCTCACACTTCATTCCTAAGTTTTTTACAGTAAGGCTATATCTTAGATACCTTCCCTCTGGGCACAAACTGACCTTTCTAGGACATCTATAGGTGTAGACTTGTACATGAAGATGTTATAAAGCAGATCCTTGCCAGCGTTCTAGGAAGCTCAAAGTTTAGAATTTGATTCATTTTCTTCATCAGGATTACCAGTCCATAAGAGGGTAAAAATGATACAAAATCAGAATATGAACATATAATTCCAGACCAAAAGGGCATCCAGAAAGGTCATGTGAACAACATGATCTAACCTGAAGCCATGTATGCAGGGGTAAAGGGGACATTTCGGTGAGTACCATGATCAAAATGAGGATAAAAATGTGAAAGGGTTAGAAATCCAGACAACACTTTCCAGGTCAACAGTGAAGGAGTTAGAGGTGACCTGACTCATGACAGTCTCATGGAGCGCCACATTGTTTTATAGATCTGGGGTTGGAAAGGCAAAAGCAACAAACCATGTTCTCTATTGTACCCCTTAAAGAACCCAGTACCATGCTCCAAAGCTTTGAAAGGGACCAAGTCATAGCATCTAGAATTTTGGGTTCTTTGAGGATGTAACAGTAATGTCAAGTAGAACTGGAAACTGCCCTGACCCATGGGTCTTGTTGGAGAGTCTATAAAAGAGATAGTAGCCTTTGCTACAGATACCACATCCAACAGCAGAGGTACTGGTTTCAGGCTGTCTTTCTGGTAGAAGCAGTCATTTTTTTCTTCTAGGTACTGGGACTGTAAATCTAACTACAGAATTAAATGCCAGCATCCGACAAGGATGATGGTTTAGGTCAATGGACCAAGTGCTGCATTGGTGCCTACAGTCAGTGTCTGCATACTGTTGCATTTGCATTGTTGCAATTCTTCCAGGAATGGAATTGGATCTAGGAGGACAGGATGGGAGATCCCTGTCACCAGGACAAAGACCTGTGGACATTAAAAGAGAGACAGTAAAAGTACAGAACCAAATAACACCAAGATGGTTCATTGCATAGACACCATTGTCAACAACCTAGAGATGACCTGTAGATACAAGAGAAACTTGTAGTCCTCATTTATAAACTCCAGTAGACTCATAATCCAGTTAGGGCCAGAATATAAGCCATTTCCTGAGAGCTTATAAAGAGCTAGAAGGATCAGGAAAAAAAAATCACTAAAGAAACAAAGCAAAGCAAAATACTCAGACTCAACTCTTCCTCGGCAAGAACAAAAAACAAAAAAGCAAGACAAAACAAAACAATCTTCAGTTTGAACTTTGAACTGTTTTAAACAAGTCAAGCAAACTGTACATAAAGCAAACTTCATGGATTCCTGGTGGTATTAGTGAACTTTTGCAAGCAATTTAATGTGGGTGGGTTTGGGGCCAAATGGGTAGACGGCAAAGTGGTCACTGTCTTAACATCTATCCTGTCATTTATGATAATGTTCGCTGCAACCAGGCAAGTACAACTTAATTCCAAACAAGTTTGTGAGAAAGGTTCCCAGAGGTTCTGGGAAGTGTTCTAAAGACAACAAAACTGGCCACTAGCAGTACAGAGCTAGAATCAAACTGAAAATCAGAGGGCGTAGCATCTTGAATCTATGGAGACAAATGACCGCATCTAGGAAGTCTAGTTAAGCAGGAAGAAGAAAGCAGACAAGCAGTGAGTGGCTGAAGGGTAACAGGGAGGACCTGTCACAGAAAAGGGACCTAGTGGACGTGGACTGCACTGTTTCAGTGTTGTTAGAGATAGCAATACATACTGACTTGAGCTCTAACCCTCACTGAGATGAGCACTGTGAACGTAAGCCCTTATGGTTGTCAATGAGAGGCTGACTTTTGTAATGGTGCAGGAAAGAGAGGAGTAGTCAGCAAGGGAGGAGGATACAGACATTGACCTCTGGCTTCCATACGAGCAAGCATGAACTTATGCACCTGCACACACACAACACACACACACACACACACAGCTCTAATATATTCTATACTTTGAAGAAATGTGAGGTCTCTCTCTCTCTTGGCTAAACTTTTTTCTTATGCCCAAACAACGGCAAAAATATATAAACACTATAATGTCAGAAATGTCATGTATGGAAAAAAAATCAATACATCTCTAAAAAGTATCACTACAGAAATTCAATTTTTAAGTTCAATCATTAGCTTATATCAGCACAGACCGTAAGCAGCCACCAAATTATACTTTAGTTTAACAAATATTACATAGCACCATTCAAATAGCAATAAGTGTTCTTCTGCCTCCTCCTGTTTACTGCTCCAGGGGTGTGAACTGTGCACTGTCCCAGGAACTGTACAAGATAAAAAGCTTATTCTGTATATGCACAGCTATACACCTCACAGTCTTTACGAAGGTCCAGATACACAATTTACTGAGCAAATACAAGCCTAACACCTGTAACAATCCAGGCACTGCCCTATGTAGCTTACATTTGAATGAACATTACAGCTTGACAAAGCAGTGCCTATTCGAAGATGAAAGGATCTCACAAGTCACCTCAAGTTTAAACCTATTCCATAAGAAATCTGTCCACAAAATAAAATGCTGAAATAGCACCTCTAGTTGGGGATGTGTTCAGTGGTGGACTGGCTTGCCTAGCATATACGTGCTGGGTTTGATCCCAGAACCTCAAAAGAATAAAAATAAACAATTTATTTAAAAGAAAAATGCCAAGGATTGAGATAGTATCTGAATATAATGTAATCACATTTAGATGGTACCTTTAGAAAAACATTTAAAATGGGTGCAGTAGAACCAGATATGAAGATTTCCTGCTTTATAGGGCCAAAAGTCTGAAACAACTATTTCCATGTGTGGAGGGCAAAGTGTTTCAGCAAAAGTTCTTCATAAAGGGCCTTTGCAAACTCCTTCATCATAGGTCATCCCAATTACAATCATGCTGTGGGCTCTGCTATGTGGCCTTCAATACGCCCGCGCCTCCCAAGCACTGACTGGCTTGCATCGCCATGTCCTGCTACAGTCATTCTTATTCTGCATGTATTAATTAATTAATCATGGCAAACCTGGTTTTCAGTGTCAACAAGACTTTCCAGACACTTACAAAACTCTAGGATGACTATACAGCAATGTATTCTCATCTGTTTTAAACTTATAAGCAAATCTTTTCTTCACTACTAGCCACACGGGTGATCTTTCGTGAACGATAAACACACAAATGAATAAATGTATCTCATAATCTACCTTGTACCAGAACCAGAGAAAACTTACATATGTTCTCAACTTGCTGCTCTGCCATCAGCTAGCACATACTATGTAATTCTGTAGCAAGTTCCCTGGTTTAGACTAACAACACACTCTTCTTACCAGTTTCCACCATCCTCTGGCTATACTAGAGGTGTGCAATTGTACCTAAGCAATGTACTGCTTAGGAGGAGGGCACTGGCTTTAGAGAGATTGGGACAGAATGCAGACACCAGATGTACTTATTAGCTGTCACCTTGCTCAAACGGATTCCTTCCAGTTATCTCACAGGTTGGTGTGAAGTTTAAGAGAAATAACATACTGACGTTTACCACAGCGTCCAGCACATAGTGAGTTCTCAACCAATGGTTGGTTACATGGAATTCAGTTCCAAAATATACCGTATCTAGATGTGTCTGAGCTCTATGATTTCGGCCCCCTAACATAATGATTATTGTTTGCTTTTCTCTGGGATTTTACTCAAGTAATGTTCTCCCCAATCTACAGAATCCAGCAATTCATATCATAAATAAAAGCCACAGTTATATCACTTGCCCAAGGTCCTTCATATGACATCACTACTCAAATACAGGAATTAACTTGTAAGGAATACGTAGTGACATCATACTGTTAATGCCTTTGTGCACGAAGGCAAACAACTAGCCTCTCCCTCTCCTGGTTTTATAAGGCCCCATTGCCTTTTACAGACTAAAAGCCTAAGTTATGGTTTTCCACCAATCTGTTTATGGCAGTGGCTCCAATCTTGCCAATGCTGCAAGCCCTTAATACAGTTCCTCGTGTGTGGTGACCGCAACCATAAAATTATTTTCCTTGCTACTTCATAAATGTAATTTTGCTACTATTATAAATTGTAATGTAAATATCTGTTTTCTGGTGGTCACAGGGGGCCCCTGTACAATCCTCAAAGGGTTGAACCCCCACAGGCTGAGAACCACTGGTTTATGGTGGGTGTTTGTTTGTTATTGTTGTTTTGTAATACTGTGCTGTGTCAGCACAGAACAATAGCTTCTTTGTACAAAGGCCAGACAGGACAGTAAGTCCTTTAACCATAGAGGGCCGTGCTTCTGCTTCACTGTGCAGCATGCCCTGGGAGCTCAGGACAAATGAGCAGAACTGTATCAGGAAAGAGCCATGTAGGCATAGGTTAGAAATGAATTCACTCTTCTCATGTCCTATCAGAGGTAAAATATTTCTGTCAAAAAGCATTTCCCCTCATTTAGAAATGTAGAGGTCATTCCTCTGGCAAGCAAACGCTGCACAGGTGACAGGTGTGCACTGCTGACTGCAGTGCGAGCATTTAACAGTGGAGAAGGGTGGACCAGCAGCCCTGACTGTCCACAAACTCCATCTAAAGTCCTTACTTACTCCAAGTACTTCATAGCCAGACAAAATACTCGTGAAAAAAATCCAACTAAGTCACTCGTTTGCTTTACAAATGTAATCAAAGACCATATTTTAGCCCCCCCCCCTTTTTTTTGGTTTATAAAACACCTGTCTTTTAACTAAATTATAAAGAACTTATAACTACATATTAAAAACTATATAAAAATACTTAACTCCATGTCTCCATTTAATGACATTCTGAGGTAAATCTTTTGCTTTCTTCTGTATGTCTACTGTGTATACAGCAGTATGACACACATTCAGTGTGCTGAAGGTCAAGGGTCACACCTGTTTTTCTCTTTAGAAATACTTACCATCTTGAATAAATGTCACAGGGCTCATTTAGAATTCTTTGGAAGGTCAGCTTTAAGAAGGTAACTTATAATTTAGTCACCAATTAAGGAATTATAAACTCTAAGTTTGCTGTATTTATAGCAAAGCCAAGTCCTACAAGATGCTGTATCTGTGGTGCCATGGAAACCCTTGAAATGTTCAGGTGTTTGCTTCAATACACAGGTAAGGAAGGCTCAGGAATAATTCTTTACAGCTGCCCGATGGAAGAGGCAAATACAGAACCTGCTGTGGTGCTTTTGAAATAACCATTTAGAACTGTCACACTTTGTAAAACTATGAAAACAGAAACTCATGGGCATATACACTCTTAACCAAAACACCAAATAACAACAAAACCAAATTATAAACAAAGGATAGAACGTTTCATGGAGAATGGGTAACAAACTATGAAAACTGTCTTCAAATGCCAACCTCCTATAAAATCTCACAGCACTAAAACCAGAGAGATAATGTGAATGAGTTGGGGATTCGTTTTCTAGGAATAGAGATTACTTAGAGCGATAGTGATAGTGTCAATCGTGGCTGGCAATCCTTAGCTAACTATAATAATGTTTTAAAAGTTAGGATTTAAAATGTATATCAAATTATTATAAAACAAATGTGAAATGAGAGATTCATTATAGAAAGAGTGTGTTTCTAAAATATAATAATTCCTTTTCTGAAATGGACTTATTGACAATTTGGGCAGTTTACATTCTTCATTATGAATCCATATTTACATCTCAAAATGCTGCTCATCTTTTCTTCAAACACACAAAAGACACATATGGTGTTTATTTTTCTCTGACAAGGTAATTTAGAGTAAGCAAACGACCGATGCCATTCACGGAGTGCTTATCCTGTGGCCAGCGTCATGCTAAATATAAGCACATTATGCTGACTCTTCCTTGCTAGGAGAAGGCCCTGGAAGGAGAGTCTCGGTTTTCATTGTTTCCTCTTTTGTTCTCATTTTCTTCTGCCATGATTTATTCTGCTCGTATTTTTTCTAAAGCTCAATTTAAAGATAAAAAGAAGCTAGTCCAATGGTGTCCGAGCCACTCACAAGGCTGAGGCTTAGACCAGGAGTGTCAGCTAGCCTGGACACAGCCCGACTCTGTCACTTTAAAAAAAGAAAAAGAATCCCAACCTAATCTCCCCAGAAGGCATAACTGAAAACTATTTCCAGTTCTTGAAATGTGAAGTAAAAAGCATTTAGAAAGGAGTAAAGGTGACAACCCCAAAGCAATTAGATTTCAATTTCATTCAAAACAACAGGTACACTCTAATATTTTCCAAGTAATTCCTTGTGTCCCTGTCAAGTGCTGTCTGGCTCTTTTTCAGTTCTCTGGCTTAGTAGGCTTGATAACGAAGGCTGAGGTTTAAATGCTCTTGGTCTCCATGCCCGTCTCTCTCCTGAGCAACTACAACAGGAGTTCAATTAGTCAGTGTATAAATGAAGACAGTACTGACCTTTAAAAAAAAAAACTACATCCATTAAGTAGAAAAATACTTCAAGTAGGTGTAATATCACCTTAACAAACAGGTGGATTCTTCAGTCAGATTAATTTCTACAAACTATATATGTTTAGCTTAGAAATGTATTCCACATTCAGAATTGTAAATTCTATCAATTTTTGTAAATCACACACTGGGAAAGAAGAGACTCTTATGTCCACTTTGCAGTGCTGAGGCTGGGGGCAGGGCCTTGGCATGCTAGTTCCGCACTACGGCCCGACACTACTTCTGCCTGCACTTCTAACTAGAGCACAACAGTCAAGATTACTTTGACATAAAGTAGGTTCTCTTCAACCTATGATCCAGGTTAGTAGACACTTAGAAATTAGGATTGCCTGCCTCTTGAAAGATGAAAGTTATTTGTGTTTTCTCTATGTTGTATCTAGTGCAAACCCTTGCCTGTAAGGAGCAGACATCTATTTCTCCCATTTAACGTTCTCTTCTCATACATAGAGGATTGCTGGAGAAGTTGGGAAAGCGCCTAATCACGTCAGGTCGACATATTACTTGATAGCCAGTACAGAATAATGTAATTCTACAACACAGCTCATTCATCTATTTCTTTGATTATTCTGTTCACTGGCCATTCACTCTTCAAACGTTTATCATCAACTGTGCAGAGCTGCAGATGCTAGGAATGCAGTAGTGAGCAACAAAGAAAGAACTCCTGCTCTCACGGAGCTTACATTCTAGTCCATCAAAGTATCGCCAGCTAAAAGGCAGTGCTCAGACATCAGAGGGAACACTCTGAAAGGCTCACCGAGTCAAGAGCCCCAGAAGGGACAGTGACTACAAGCAGTGCTTCATTTACCTTTTGAATATTAAGTTAGTTTTACCCAAAGCAAAGACAACATCTTTACTGTAGTAATTTCCTTGCAGTTAATTTATTCTGAACCAGTGTCATTTTCCTCCAATGGATACTTCCTAAATTTCTGAAACATTCCATCAGCTCCTTGAAGAGATTGCAATAGAGTAACAGGTGTTCAGTTTCTAACGTCCCTGATGATCAACAGGTATGAACTGAAATGGCAGTCTTCGTGTCTTCTTTAGACTAGAACTGGCTTCAAAACTACAGCACTGCTTGCTATTGCTGGCTCTGTATGGCTTAACCGTTCACTGGCAATGCCTGCGTATGAAAGCTCACTGGTCTACATCTTGTCCTGCCCCATGAGTTGAGCTTCAGCTTTCTAGCCAGCACTACCATGTGGTATCATTAAAGATGGGACTTGCCCCTCACAGAGACCAGAGCTAACACCTCCTTGGGGTTACTGTCAATTTAGTTACAGCTAAAACACTCTTCTGAGCTCTCACTTCCTGCCATGTCCTTATTCTCTCTAACATAATCCACTCAGGATCAGTGGTTACCGAGTTATCACAAGTTAAGCTGAATTCTGAGCTGTAGTAGCAAGCTCATGAGCCCAGACTGTCTTGGGCTTTTCTCTCTTCCTGACCCAGTCAATGGTAATACCTTCACTCTCACAATGAGAGCCTCGCTTTATCCTTTTACCCAGAAACTACAAGTGGTTAAGAAATTAGCAAGTATGCTAGAGTGATAAACGATGAGAAGCTAGGAATAAAAATGCTGCCCAACTTTGCTGTGCACAGGAGAAAGGACGACCCAGTCATATGAAATGACCCATCACCCTGACTCTTATTTCTGCATCTTTGCTTCTATACTTACTCAACAGGTTTTGTGGGTAGGGGAAGGGTTGGCACAAGGTCTCATGTAACCCAGAGTGGCCTCAAGATTGCTATGTGCCCGAGAATGACCTTGAAATGCTGATTCTTCAGCTTCCAATCTCCCACGTGTTGGAATGACAGGCGTGCAAGTCCACACCCAACTCTTGTTCAACAGATATTTACTGAGTTCTAAGTTGTAAGAGAAGCTGGTTTTTATTGTTGTATTTAATGAAAATACAGTGACATAATTCCCAAAAAGGGATGGCAAATCTCTGACATGGAGATCATGCTTAGTCTTAACACTGAATTCTGTCTGACTCAAGAAATACCACAACAGACCTTTGGCCGTCTTTCAAAGCAGGGGGCTGGGGGTAGGGAGGGAGAATTCTAGAAGAGAGATGGCTGCAGTTTTCCTTACAGCTGTGATTACTTCTCACTGTGCCTGGTTTTTGCTCTGGTTTTCTCGTATTTATTCTTCTGCCTTTCCTTAGCTGGCCACAGTAGGCACTGTGATGAATATTATTTACTGAATTAGGTTCCTGATTCCAATAGGAAAACCAGACCAATTGAACATTTCATCTTTATAGTTAAAACATGCAAAAAGTCAAAATAAAAATAAAATAAAAATTTGTTTTGAGGGGCCTGGCAAATTTCTATCAAGATTATTCATACATACATCAGTACACTGAAACTCTATATTGACAAGTATAAATGCCATATTAAAAAATAATTACAGTGTACATTAAGAATCTACACAAAAATACAATCAAATTACATAAGGCATAAGTATAAAAGAGAAAGAAATATTTCATGGGAAAAGTAAATTCCATCTCTCCAAATAATCATTTCAATGAAGAGAAAGGAATAGAAAGAAGAAGTGTGTTCAAGGAAGAGTTATCACTTTTATACACTGAAAATAAGAGTTTTTTTCCACTTCTAAGACCAGTCTTTAAGCAGATTGTCAAATTTTTTTTTATAATTCCCACTTTACAATTTCTTCAGTGAATTCTATAAACTGTAAATTACTCAGCAATTTCCTAGAATTAAGAACTTCCTAAAAATACTACATAATCCCATCACAGAAGAATAGCACAGTAACTTTTCTTTATCACACATAAAAACTATAGTTTTTAAACAATTGTAACTTATTCTTTATTTGTTATCTTTCTACAGAAATAAATGATCAACAGCCTTAGCAGACATTTGTACACATTGTAAATACAGGTTTTAGTAGACTATTGATTAGACTGTTATGTTGCAAGTACTTCTAGAACACGGTATCATGTATTAAGTCATTAATTCCAAGACAATCATTTATTGACAAAAAAAATACAAAGAAGTACAAACGAGCATCCTACTCCCATGATGGACAGTCCATCTCTCTAACTCCTGTTAGGCTAGGGCATGGTCTTTGGGAGCTGTAAGGATATAGAAGATATTCCTCCTGTTTCCTAATAACTCAATCATAAATTACACACTCCATGTCATCATAGATTTTGTCTACATGAGTTACCATCAAAACGTTGTCGCTTGTGATACACCACATGTCTAAAGTGAACAAAATATTTCAGTGTCAATATCCATAAACCATGGTTAGACACAGGTAATTCCACATCTCTAATGTTTGCTTTGAAGTAACAGTTCACAAGTGTAAATCACAGGTGTCAAAATGACATTTATATCATGTACTAAAAATATTCTAAGAGGTCAAAAACCTCTCACCAGCTGAGATACATGGAAAACTCAGCTTGTTGTCCATTAAAATGCCCTGCATTTAAATCAAAGCTCCTCACTCTCTAATCTTACTGCTGTTCCTTTGGTTTCTTCAAGAATGAATCCTTCTCAATGTGCCTCATCCAACATACTTGAGGTTGGTTCCTTTATTTCTCTAACAAGCCTAAAATTCTTCTCTGAATCATGGTAATTTCTCTCACAATTCTCCTTAAAATACCAATACAGATGGAGAGAGTCAGTCAATCGTCATGTTCAATAGAAAAACATGTTACTACAGCAACTCATGACAGGACATGTGGATCGGCTGGTTAATGTCTGCAATCCCCTGTGTGGACTCCATCAGACTGTAAGTTTTTGAGTGGTAAATTCTAGCCTTTTAGTTTGTTGGGGGAGCCAGGTTAGAATTTAACACTACACTGCACTTCTTGCCTAGAGCTACTTCCATAAAGAACATGAGTTCAGTGTCACACTAACATGGGGTGAGGTACCAGTGAGACATTTCAGAAGAGCTGGAAAGTTCAGATGACCACTCACTAAACATAAAATCATCATTCCACAAAGATTTTATTCACATTAAACTTGCACAGTAGCAAAAAATAAAATAAAAAATTTAAATCAAAACATAAAACTAAGCCACATTATTAAAGAACAATATACAATAGAGATTTGAATTTCTCAATGGCATTAGAAGGTATATCAATAAATAACATTTACAATTCTAGTGTTAGATCTTTCAAGGTGTCTAAAGCTTCACAGTGCTAGAAATGATTTTTATCAGAACACATGCAAAAGTGTGCAACATAATGATTCATATTAATGACAAAATCAGCAGGCCAGTTATGTATCATTCCAGCATGGCCATGCCACTCTATGTTCTAAAGACAAACAGCCCCCCAAATCCAGGTCCCATTCATTCTTCAATTATGCCTTTTGTCACTCTGCTTTATTATATTCAAACAGTCACTGTTAGTGCTCTTCACCACGACTTTCAGGTTGACGTCACTCCCTGCCTGCTGGCTGTCAGGACTGGGGGACGCCCCTCTCCCAGACTCACCTTCTTCCGGATGTCTTCATCATTTGCTCCAAGAGAGGCATAGAGCTTGAATGCAGCCTGGCGAAGCTCATGGGCATGTTTTAAGTCGTGATCAAGCTACAGGAAGTGGGGGAAAGAGAGATTCCAAATTAGTCTATAAGTTTTATTTTAATAAAATACAACATAATAAAATAATAAAAATAAAACATAAAGATTACTGAGTTTCAGGGCAAGCAGAAACTATTAACACTGGTTCTGTCACTAAATGAATTTCCTAGTTACTTTTGCTCTCTGTTCACATTTGAGATCTTACTGTGTCTACGTCAGTGTGACCTGAAATGAAGTCTACTTATGACTGAAAGTGCCTATCATCACCTCTGCATGGATATGACTCTTAGAGTCCAGTGTTTCAGACGGTAGTTGTCAGTGGCACTGATATTTGCTTCTTGAAAGAGGGGCACAGAGAGAAGGCAGCACAGCTGGACAGTCTCTAACTGCAAGTTGGACACACTGAATGCTATCATACCAATGTTTTCCTAATTTTGGCATTTAAAAAAACTTTTAGAAAAACATTTTGTGAAAACCCTCAGCAATCAACACACCAGAATCACCACCACTATCTATTAGATGTATGTCCAGGATTTTTAAAGAAAATTATTGAAATAAATTATTGGCATGAAATAATTACTGCTATTTTTAAATACACATAAATGGCTATGTTAGCAATTTTACAAACCTGTTTTCCTAACACATTACCATAAAATTAAAATAAAAACATTTTCTCAGGATATTTAACTATGAATTGTAACTATACAAGAGGAATCAATAGTATTTTAAACTTAAAGTCCTAACACTGTGTTCGCCTTTTCCTAAAGGCCTATTTTGGGAAGGTGAGCTCTTACCTTAGTTTGCAGCTATTGTTCAGAACACTTTGAAACCCTCCTCTGAAACCTCCTAAAGCCCTAGCTGAGTCAGCTACAACCCAAGCAGTGACAGTGCTGTCACTACGCACTGTAAGTTTGCTGCCACTGACTATGAATTTGGGATAACAAGATGCTCCACAGGTACAAAGTATGCAGTGTGCACGGGAAGTGGTTCTGAGTACACTCAGTAGAGGAGCTCCACAGATGCTGGTACTCATGGCTACTGAAGGGCTGAGTGAGTCCCAGGGCACGGAAGCCCTCAGGTCCTCACCACATTCCAGCCATAACTTACACCACAGAACACAAATTTGGACTGATATCATGACAATCATCTACTTAATAACTTGAGAATTTCACTCTGTAGGTCTAATACCTACACTTTTGTAGCTAAACCATCTCTGGATACTTTCAAATCAAATGTTCACTCATGCTTGTCATTTGGAGGTCCTTAAAAATTATTTCAGTTTTATGATGAAAGAAATGAAATGAAAAAAAGATTCTAACCATCAGGAATAATCCCCCCCACACAAGTGAAGTCCACTACAGGTGCTGACATTCAGAGCTTTTAGATCAGCCTCCTCAGACATGCTCATGGTCCTCCGTGCCTTTCTGGGGAGGGAAGCTCAGGAGACCATCAGGACTCACTGTGTATTTTGTATTGTGAGATATTTTATCAGTGTGAGCAAACACCCCAGGGAAACAGATAGGGCAGCGTGCCCATACTGCTACTAGGGAGGAATGCTACCCAAGGGCAAGTGGACACAGAACTTTTATTCTTGCCAACCTTTTTTTTTTTTTTTTTGAGATAGGGTCTTTTCTTGTGTAGCACAATTTGACATCAAATTCACTGTCCTCCTGCCTCAGCCTCCCAAGTGTCAGAATTATAGACATGTGCCGTCACATCTGGCTTCTGACCCATAACTTTAATGCAGAGGGCAGTACATGTAACTAACGCGAGGCCCACGGACAGTTATTTTAGGCCTCCCTAAAAACAGAGAAAAAACATATGTATAATTTACTTTCAACGTTAAGTGGCAAATAGGCTACTGCCCGCTGGGTGAATGGCTTCGGGAGTCAGAGCACGTGAAAAGTGAAGACAGCAGTCGTTCTTGGGACCACTGCCACACTCACTGGTCTTGAGCACAAATAAAAGTCATCACCCTATTTGCCATGACCTCTTTAAATAAAGTTATGTTATTAAATTCTCTTAGAGAAATGAAAATGGCAAACAGGCTGCAAGCAAAAAGTCAAAAAGAATCCCAAACCCAAGGAACTTCATTTTCAGAAAAAGTAAACATGGCTTGGTCCTCAGTGGTCCCAAACTGAGGATAATGATACGACAGTGTTTCACCTCTGACCGAAAGCCCAGTGTGAAACTAGAACAGGGAAGTTGGGAAAAGGAAGGAGAAAAGACTGGACAGTAAACTGAGACCAGCCAGGCAAAAGTAAGAAAAATACCACCCTTGACCAAGAAAGAGAAGGGGCGGGGGGGGGGGGGGGGGTGCGCACCAGAGATGATTCTGTAACTCTGAACTGAGTTAGGTACTGACATAAAGTCAATACTCAATGCAGGACACCCCACTATTCTGGAGATTTAGCTTAGTTAGGGAAGCCAACAATGTAATTCTCTTCTTGATTTTGTGCTTAGTGAAAAAAAATCCTAATGATAAACACTAAACAAACTAGATTTTTAAGCCTCACAATCTATCCATGTTATTAAAGGTAAAAGACTCCTTTATTTAAATGGGTTCTCAGATGGAACTGTCAACTGTTTCAAAGCTTGTGTGCAGTAAGAAATGGAAAACTCCAGAGGCACATACCCTTTTAATGTCAGTGATGGCGCTCACTGAGCTGGGATACTTGAAATAGTCAGCCAGCATGGCAATGAGGTGGTCGGTTATGCTAGCGATTCTCTGCAGCTCAACATCTGGCTCAATCAGATAGGCGAGGGTCTCAGCTCCTTCAACTCTCTCCTCTAGTAACCTCTCCTTACTGCACATTCGAACCAAACAAGGCAAAGTCTGAAAGCAGGGAGATTAATTATTTGCTTTTTGGTAAAGGCAAAAGCTTGAGAAAGCATTTGGTAACTAAATCAATAGAGTGGTATCGGCTGGAAGTCATGTTTGTATGATATATTTCCTCAACTGGTTTTTAGAAGAAAAAGAAGTTTAAATGCAAAAACCAAGCAAAATTCAGAGCAGACTGTTTATTCTAGCACACTAACCTCTTAATTATGTTAACAGAAATTCCACTTGCTTTGAAACACTATTGGAGAACCTTATAAAAGGCATTTGAGAACTCCTGACACATGCCACCAGCTCTGCCCCACATATGTGTTCAACTTATGTGAGAACTGGTTGTTTAATCAGCAACGATATCCTTTCTTTAATAATATGGTTGGAATCCCTCTTCTTTTTTTGTTTTAGAAATTAATATCTACAGGTGCAAAAGCAAAATATAGTTTTAAAAAATTCTTGCCTCTCTCAAATTCCACCAGCTCTGAAATGTCAGCAGCCTGTATCAACCACAGGGGTTAACTTTCCCCACGACCATGCTGGGATGACTGTGGTGTCACTAGTTCACCTGTCCTTCTGCGCTCTTCAAACACCGGGACACTGGCCTTGGTGACTTCTCTGTATTAGGCACTCAGAACTGGCCTGTGCATTTATTAGTTCTAAGGCTGCTGAACCTACTTTAAGGGCTATCTATGTAAAAGTAGACACTACAGTGCTACTAGTTACAGGAAGCTGTCTCGACTACTGCAGTCAACTGTGCTTCACTATTTTCTGGATCCCTGCTTGTTTCTTCCTCCAAATGTGGTAAACCAATGAGGTTTATTGGGGTTACTTACTGCAGCATAACTGCCTCAAAGATAGCTGCATCATTCTGTTCTATTTCTTACCACAGAAGTCAACATGTTGAGTACCACCAATGTCTTATTGGGCTAGTTCAGGCTTTACATCTCAACTGTAGGCTTCTGAGGAGAAGCTCCTAGTTTATTCCTAACATTCCTAATTATTAATATTTATCAATACTGTAAATTCATGGTAAGCTTAATGCTCCCAACCGAGGCAACTGACAGCAGTACTACTAAACCCACGGTAAGGATGAGAAAGAACACAGTAAGGGTTAGAGAAATAAGCCAGTCTTTTACATGGAAGCCCTTAGTAGTCTATGTATAGGTGTTTACTCAGGAGCTCTTATATCTTTCACCAAAGACTACTGCAACCTAGTCACTAATGTATCTGCTTATGTACGATTTCTTGGTGCTTTGTTTTGTTTAGACAGACTTACTATGTAGTTCAAGATGGCCTCAAGCTTATAACCCCCCTGAGAACTGGGATTAATGAGTAAAATTGATATTTGTTTGTTTGTTTGTTTGATTGATTATTTATTTGTTTTTCCAGACAGGTTTCCCTGGGTAGTCCTGGCTGTCCTGGAACTCACTGTGTAGATCAGGCTGGCCTTGAACTCGGAGAGAGCCATCTACCTCTGAACTTAATGTTCTTAATGATCCTTAAGCTCATCTTTTCAATAATGGTAATACATTTGTTTTGTTCTTTAAAGCAATTAAGACACTGAAATACGTTAATACATGGCCAGCCTCACAATACTTCTGTGAGATAGGCTGAGTGAGAATTATTGTCTCCATTTTCATAACCAGGAACTGAAGCGTAAGGTATCCCAACTAGTCAGAAGCTAAACCTGGGCTCCAGTTCTCAGGCGTCAGAATGGCCACAGGTTGAGGCCTGCCTAAGGGCGGAATGCATTTGCCTGTAACACAGCTGATCACTATTTTCTCTATTTACGTACTCTCTTATGCATGCTGAAGTCAGGCTGTGAGGGTGAGATACAAGCTTTACCTTGTAATTGGCAAACAGTTCTACTTCATCTGAGTTTTACACATTTGTACAATTTTATACTCTCTAATAAAAAGAAAATTATAATAACAATAGAATTATTTTATTGTGATAGTCAAAGACATCTAAGTCCAATTTCAGATTACACGCATACCACAGAAAAGCATGGGTTTAATGTCATTTTAGGCAGTATCACACCACAATGCAAATGTGGAAAAAGAGGCAAGAATAGCAACATTCATACCCAACATTTTTATTAGAATTAATTGGCTTACTTTTAATACAATGCAGCTGTCATCTGTGCGAATTGCTCCAGCTCTGCACATGTAAGTTAAACTGGAATAAAATGACATAAATTACTCCTGAGTTTTAAGGATTAAAGAAACACTATTTGTTCCTAAGAATTTATGAAAAAGAAAACCCTGAGCACTATGACAAAATTCTGACATTCTTCATATGAAAGTCAGTTAGCTCAGAAATAAAAAACTAACACATATATAAGTAGTAGGCTAGCAATAAAAAAGAAAATCCAAAATGAGTGGATACATTTTGAAGCCAGGTGCTGGGCATAAAGTAGGGTTTTTGTCTTTCTCTTCATCTCTTTATCTCCCTCCCCCTATCTCTCTGTCTCTCTTTCCTTTCACTTCTTTTTTTCCTCCTATACTTCTTATGCTTAAATTTTTCCCTAACAAAAAGGAAAGAGATGCTAAGGTACATTAAAAGGGTGAAGGGTCTTACGCAGGAACGGTCCCAGTCCACCAGCAGTAGAAAGATCACAGAGACAATGCAGCTTTCCATCAGAAATTAGGATGTGGGGGGCGGGCTGAGAGATGGCTCAGTGGTTAAGAGCACTGACTGCTCTTCCAGAGGTCCTGAGTTCAATTCCCAGAAACTACATGGTGGCTCACGATCATTTGCAATGGGGTCTGATGCCCTCTTCTGGTGTGTTTGACAGCTACAGTGTACTTATATACATAAAATAAATAATTCTTAAAAAGAAAAGAAATTAGGATTTGGAAGTCTCAACAGTAGCTCTGCAGGTTGGTCAGTGATTCAATTCTACTGAGAAACAATTTACTCTATAATAATATCTAGCTTTGAATGAAAATAAATGTAACCAAAGAAAAATTAAAAAAGAAAAAATCAAGGAGGCTGGAGAGATGGCTCAGAGGTTAAGAGTGCTGGCTGCTCTTCCAGAGGTCCTGAGTTCAATTCCCAGCAACACAACTATCTATAATGAGATCTGATGCCCACTTCTGGTGTGCAGGCAGAGGAGATGATGATGATTATAATGATAGTGACAATGATAAATAAGAGGCCTTACCATTGGGGGTGGGATGAAGGGGACACAAACAAAATAACTAGTGGTAAATACTCAGTTTGAATCTGAGTCAAAAGAATAAGCAAGGAAACCTAGACTACAAAATTCTAATTTTCCTATTGGAGTTAAACACTTAACGTAGAGCTCTGCACAACCCATACTGTACTGATAATCCAACCAACACTCTGGGGTTCTTTGTCTTTGTCTTCCTAGCTGAGTGTTTAGAATGCATCACCATTTAGGTTTCTGTTATTTTACCCTAAAGACAAGGAGAGCACATGGTAGACTTAATAACTTTTTATAAACAGTTTTATGACAGCCTTGTTCCTTATACCAAGTATAAAAGAGCATGCTCAGTTTGGAACAACGTAAGCCAGTCCAGGGAATTTCAAATTTCATCCCCAACAGGATGTGATGGACGCGAGCATCCCACTGCCACACTCATACTCAGTGTTAGCGGACTCCCCTCCAAGGCGGTGCTGACGTTTACCATTTTGCTGACGTGAGCTGCATCTCAATAGGCTTATCCCTCTGTAACATCTTCACAAATATCTGTGGTAACAACTCCCCATCAACCAAAACTAGAAACAAAACAAAACACAAGGAGTAAGAAAATCCCGTAAATCTGTGACATTCATAAATTAAAGCACATAGGTGTCATGGAAAGTTCCAGCCTACCGTTTACCAGGGTCATCGATACCTGGGGATTCTCAAAGGCTAAAACAGAGAAGCATTTCAGTGCTTGCATTCGAACCTGTAAAAACAACAACAAATACAGATTTTAATTATTTATTTAAAAATTTGAAATATGATTTTAATGCTTCAGAATCTGAAGTCCTTTTCTGAATAATTATTTAATACTACTTATTATGAACAGGCAGGAGGCACAGCTCAAACAGGCCACTTGCCTAGACTGCACAAAAGCCTGAGTCATTCATTAGGACTGTGAACAAAAACTAAACAAAATGACCCACAGTAATAACAAAATTCCTGCATATGCAGAGACAACAGCAGAAGCCAAGTAATCCTTGAAGTCAAAAAAAAAAGTGAGAAAGTTGCACTTAAAACCAATAGAAAAATAACTAATCAAATCTAAAAAACACTATATAAAATGTAAGCTTTATAAAGTAGAAGGATGGAACTTAATAAAAATTATCAAGTGCCTTTCAAATGGCTCCTTTCTTTTTGTGTACAGAGATCTTAAGTAAAGGATTCTGAATTTCCTGTTTTATTTTGTTTTTTTTTTTTTTTTGCTGTTCTTATACATGTGTATAAGATAGAGTTAGGGCTTAAATCAAGAAGTAAGAATAAAGGTTAGAGAAGGATTAAGCTATATTCTATGTTCATATCTGTGGGATTCCCCACCAGTGTATCCACCAGATGACCTTGCATCCTCACCACTGAGCCACCTTAGGAGGTGGGCAGGCTCCACAGGACAAGTGACTGCAGAGCCTGCCCTCGACTGGGAAGGCTTGCACTGCTGGCTCATGCTCTCAGGTGCAGCCTACAAGATGCTAATGACATGTTCCTCCTCACAAACTCTCAAGTTTTAAAATTCGTTATGGCCAATAAATCTAGGGCAGAAAAAGGATGGAAAATTTTAAGAATGGGGAATTAATGAAGCTGGAGAGTTGCAAGAACAAAGGGTCAACAAAGAACTGCCTGAAAAGTTGTTTTTCTTCCTTTTTTTCTTTCAGAAAAGTCTATTCAGAATACCACATGGGGCAGGCGGCTGGGCAGTAACGTGAGAACCACCAAGCACCTCTACAACTATTTTTAAAAAGTAGTGCTTTTATTCTTTGAAAATTTCATAAAGCATACCATGTATTGGATCCTATCTACCCACTGCTACATCTTATTGGCAGCTGATGGCGACTGAAGGGAAACTCACTTTTCTTTATGGATGTGGTCACTGGATAGGTGTCTATGCTCCAGTACATGGCCCCACACCCATTTGCACATGGCAGAAACCGACTGGACTCAGGAAGGTACCAATAACAACAACAACAACAACAACAACATAGGCCATGAATTGGGAGAGACAGTGTGGTGAGTCTCAATGGCAGTTGGGGGAGGTATAACGACCATCTCTGTGTAGCATAAGGCAGAGGAAACAGCTTCAGTACACAGCTCTGTCCGGCTTTTGGTGAGTTTTAAGCTGGTGCCATATGCATTCCTATCCTGTAAGCTTTCACCAACAGCCACATGGTGGACGTCTGAGGTGGGGCCTTATCAGAAAGGGCACTAACAATAGATCAGTGTTACCACAGACAGACAGAGGGTAAAAATTAGTGCTTCCTTGTTCTGATTTATTTAGTTTTCACAAGACACAAGACAATGTTCCACTATTTCTATGGTCTCATAGCTATGCAACTGTGAATGGCTAAAGTTTGACTTCATGTTTAATTATGGGTTATAATATTGCTTATCTATACATAAAAGGCAGCAAAGAAAATTATTAAGCCTGAAAACTTTTGATATCTTAACTCAAAACACAAAACAGAGTACATTCTAGAGTCTGATATATACTGTAGGCATATACTGTAGGTTTGAGTCAGTGTACCTCAAGAAAGACTCTAAATACAAAATCCAAAGGCTACCCCAGGGCTGCTAGCTACTACTCCTATACACTTGAAGGCATCAGTTCAAGCAACAGGTTCAGCACTGTAAACTGAAACTTGAAATACTACTTCACAAGTGAAAATCCACAACTCACACATGCCATAAAAAAATGGACAAAGACAACTATTTCCTAAGAGAAGAACATGCTGTAGTTACAGATGCCCTGTACCACCTGACTGATGGAACATAGCATCCTGGTTGATGGATGGGAGGAAATGTACTCCTGATCACAGAAGAGGCCATAAAGAGGAGGACTTCTTTCTATGAATGAAAATGAGCATAAAATCTGACATAACTTTTTGCATCTTACTTTGTAAGAGGGTGAGGTTAGAAGATGAGCAATGTTCTGCACTGCCCCATGGTTAAACAAAATTGTTTGATGATCTGGCCCCTGAAAGAGAAAAGAAAAAAGAACACAGTAACACATTAACAAAAATCATGATTCTGATAAAGTCACACTTCTTTAAAGTAAACTACATTTCCCACAGCACATATCTCTCAGCTGCCCTGTGACTGAACAAACTCAAACCCCAAAGCAGGACAGAGAGGCCTCAGTAAATCAGGTGCTGCCGTAACTTCCCCATGACATGTCTACATATTCCTCCTTACCTCCCGAGAATGAGGAAGGGAAAAGAATCTAAGGCAGTGGTTCTCAACCTCTAACACAGTTCCTCATGCTGTGCTAACACCCAACATAAAACTATTTTCGTTGCTACTTCATAACTGTAGTTTTGCTACTGTTAATCATAACATAATATCTGATATATAGGATCTCTGATATGTGACCCACAGGTTGAGAACCACTGCTCTAGAAGTTGAGACAGGACAGTGGATGTCTGCTTGTGTAGAACTTAGGTTACAATGATAAATGCCCCGAGTCAAGGGCACAATGCACTTATTGTCAGCTATTCATCCAGTACTGTACACAGCATCCTTTCTAACTGCTTTCTGACAGCCTTAAGGCACAGGCTTTAAGCACATTTTCCTTCCTCTAAGCTCATTAACATACCTGCAGACGAAATTATGGGAAATACTCACTGGGCGCAGGCTATGTTGTAGGTACTGCTCTAAATGCTCTCTTTAAACTGTCTTGTGTGATGGATTGCGCATCATAAACATGATGGAGACCTCTATGGGGAACCAAGTAAAAAAACATGTCTCCTAAAATTCTGTCTCATTTGATGTCTCATGAAACTAGCTTCTGCACAGTGAAGGAAACAACATGTGAAAAGGAACCATAGAGAGGGGAAAAATCAGTAACAGCTCAGTCATCCGACAAGAGGGTTAGTGTCTAGAACATACAAAGAACTAAAAAACTGAGCTATAAGAAAATGCTAGTCCAAGCACTGGCAGAGATGATCAGAACAGCTAAGGAGGAAAGACTGTCTCGAACACCTGCACCTCTCTCTGCCTCTCCCTCTGCAGCCAGACTTTCTGTGATGTGGTGAACTACTTATAATGTACTAGTTTCTATTCTTTAAGAATTTTGTACCTATTTAAAAAAAAAAAAAAAAAAGCTGGGCATTGTGGCCTACACCTGTAATCCAAGGCTGAACATAAGGATCGCTACTCAAAACCAACCTAAGCTACAAGACAAAGGAGTCAGCTGAGGGAGTGCACACCTTTGCTACCTTTTAAGACCCTATCTCAAAACAAACCCACAACAACAAAAACAAGGACAGAACAAAACAAACTATATATAAGCAAATCTGTATGTATGCTTTACTCCATTTTAACACAAAGGGTAGATAGAATACTAAATATACTGCTCTAAACCCTTTAAATTCTCCTCACAATTTATCTTACAGATCCTATCAGTACAGACGAGTTTTCTCTGTCTATTAAATGGATGCTTCATAATTATTTTAGATTTCAGACTCTTAATTTTTCTCTAAAGTCCAAACCATCTCTCAATAGTAGTACTAACAAAAGTTGCGTTTACAAATCAAATGCCAGAAAGAGATACAGTAAGTACACTGTTAGCCCAATGCACTGAACTGCTGCTGCCTGCTGTTGACATGCCTTCCTTTTTTTTTTTGTTTTTTTTTTTTGTTTTTGTTTTTTTGTTTTTTTCAAGACAAGGTTTCTCTGTGTAGCTTTGGCTGTACTGGAACTCACTCTATAGACCAGGCTGGCCTCAAACTCACAGAGATCTGCCTGCATCTGCCTCCCAAGTGCTGGGATAAAAGGCATACCCATCAGAGATGCCTCACGTTTTAATCTCAAAAGATGGGAACAAATATTTATTATCAAACAAGGTCTTCCTTTGCTCTAAGCCTCTACATAAAGTTGTGGAAAGAACTGTAAAGAAAGCCAACTTGAGAAGAGGGGGCTCACCTTAGGTTTTTGTCAAGTATCTCTTTCATCTCTACAAATCTACCTGCAAAAATCTAGTGAGTGAGCAGCGAGGCAACACCCACCAGGCAGTGACTACATAAGCCCTTTCAGCCTTGAACACCAAAGAAATGTCAGGAATCTGAGGAACTGCTCACAAAGCAGCAGCAATTTAGAAATTACAATTCTAACACTGTGATTAATAGTCCTTTTTTATAATTCAGGAGCACTACAAGATGTAATTATGACTAGTTTATAATACAGTGCTTTAGTATTCTTCTCTTTCTGTTTTGTTCCTCAAAGTATATGTAGTGACTTAATGTTGATACCAGTCTACTGTAAAGTTCTATTCCACTTAATTTCAGATAAGTGGGTCCCATGAATGACTCTTAAAACCCTATTGTAGTTTTATTTATTTGAGCTTATATGCAAAAAGGGAACGTGGAAGCAAAAGGTTTTCATGATTAAGTACAGTAGAATGACCATATGGACAGCTGTTTTCAAAGATGCACAAGGCTACTGTGCACCCAAGTCATTACTGTTGGCATGGGTTCAGCTCATATCCCTTTAGGTTCAGTTACATTTCAGAATACCTAAATGTTATTATTTAATAAGAATACTAAACTATCGGACAAAAGGATTAGCAAAGGTGATTTTCCTCTAATAAAACTGCTCGTTATCAGTGGTTATAGGTTGGCTGACATACATCTCTCCAGGAAAGCAGAAGTGATGCGATGGCCCCTTCATCTCTGGCCACAGCTGAGACAGCACCCAGCAATTTCAGGTGCTGAGAAATTTCTGGTGCTCAACACTGAAAGCTACTTGCGGGGATGGACTAAGACATTACTCTGTTATTAGGAATACTTACACCTTGTGGGTTTGAACTCATTGTTAGAGAATGAATTTCAGCAACGTTTCATTTTCTAAGAGTTGGCCTACATACATTCAGAACAATCAAGAACAGAAATCTCAATGATTTCAGGGGAGGGGGAGAAAAAAAAACCTTCTATTTTAGGCTTAGTAATCAGTTAGAGATTAGATGGAGTTAAAAATAATTACATTACAATGTAGATATCATTCCTGAATCGAGGCAAATTTTATTAGGGAAGATATGCTAAACAGCACAGAAGAGTGAGCCTCCTGCTGTAGGTAGGTAGGATTATGTATTTTCTACTTCCTTCCTGAGGCTAGAAGCGCTCCACCTGGCATCTGAGTTACACATAACAGGAAGGCAGGCAATGCTGTTCTCAGTCACTGTCTGGGTCACCAGAACATACACAATAAACTGAGTAGAAGTTAGAAAGCATTTAGGAATTAGCAAAACTTCAAATAAAGCTAGGTGGTAGTGGCACACGCATTTAATCTCGCACTGGGAATACTTGTAGAGGCAGGCAGACCTCTGAGTTCAAGGCCAGGTGGTCTACAGACAAGTTCCAAGACAGCCAGGGCCTTTAAAAGCACAGAAACTGGACTTTTCAGACACTGAGGACATGGAGGACCGTAGAGGGCAGGACAAGGTGCTTCTACTCTGCCCTCTTCCCACATTGCCCTCTGACCTCAAGCACTCCTTTTAAGTGAAAAGGTAAAAGCTCTCATTACATTAGGAGACAAATGTATATATAGTATGCTGAAGCTTACACAAAGCTCAGAGAGGTCAAGCAGCACACTCAGAGCCAGAATGTGTATCAGGTTTCAACAACCAGCTCTGTTCCATACGAGAAGACACACAAGTTTACAGTGAGAACATTTACTCTAGTTCTTACTTTGCAACAGTGTGAGAAGATCTGGCAGATATATTCCTGGGTGTAGCGGGACCTGCTCAGCAGTGCCATGAGGTGTGGTATCACCGTAGCATCCTGGATGAAGGGGAAGGAGCAGACAGCAACAAAATACTTAGGCTCTAAGCATATATGCGAGACTTTCTACAAGTAAGTATATTTATTTTATGTATCTAAGTACACTGTTGCTGTCTTCAGACGCACCAGAAGAGGGTATCAGATCCCAGTACAGATAGTTGTGAGCTACCATGTGGTTGCTGGGAATTGAACTCAGGACCTCTGGAAGAGCAGCCAGTGCTCTTAATTGCTGAGCCATCTCTCCAGCCCCAAAGCTTCTTGTCTTAATGGCACTAAATCAAGTCTCTTCAAGGTATAGCAAAATAAAAGCATCGTGGCCATCAGAACTGTTCAAGCATAGAATAAGGAAAGATGTTTCAAAGTCATCCTTGAAAATAAAATCCAAGACAAAGAACTTAATATCTCCTCTTTAAGTAACCAACAGTCTCACTATAAAACAGCATTGCAAAGAATAGGAAAAAAATCAATTCTGAAATCAAAATGTGCGGGGTGACTTTAACACAAGTAATGTTAAACAGTCTATACAGAAGAACTGTATAAAACAAGTCTGATAGCTTGGGTCTTGGGATGTTATGGTAAGCACCAGTAACAACTATGATGTGTTAGCTATTTTCAATGTAGCCAAGCAGGACACTTCACATGATTAATAACTTCTCACATAAAGCCCACTCCTAGGCTGGAGGGATGGCTCCATGGGTAAAGCTATCCAAGCGGCCATGCAAGCATAAGGATCAGGAGTTCAGATCCCCAGGAGCCAGGAGCCAGGTGGGTGTGGCAGACTACCAATAATCCTGACCCCAGGAAACAGACAGGGTTATCTCTAAAACAGGCCAGCTAGTTAGACTAGCTCTATCTACAGGCTCTGGGTTTAATATATAAGGTGGAAAGCAATTGAGGAAGATACCCAATGCCAATTTCTGGCCTCACATGTACAAGGACACCAATGAGCATGTGCACACATACATACAGCCATAGACATGCAAGCACACACACTCTTGCACACCACTCACAAACACATAAAAACAGTTTACAGCCCATTATCTTTCTTACTGGTAGCAAAGGAAAAGAGCCCTGCTGCCAGGCTTTCCAAGATCTCCTTTTATTTGTAATGCAAAACCAATTACAAACTAAAATGGGATTTGGACCGAACCAGATAGAAAAGGAAACCTGGCTCAAGCTTCCTGGTTTTACAGTGGGCCACGTTCCTAAGCCATGCTTATGGACAAATGTACACACACATTTTCAAAGAATGATCTCAACAACTGATTCTGATTCTGTAAGCCTGAGGAGGATCTAAGAATATGAAACCTAACTAATTTCCCAAAGGTACCAAGCTGGTCTACAGACAAAAATAGAAGGCGAGGAAGAAAGAATGCCCAAGATATATATGGGTGAGGTAGGAAAACGGAAGGCTTTAATTCCTTGAAAGTGGAACTCTGTCCCTTGCTTGCACATTAGTATGACTCTCTGAGTTGTCATGAGTAGTTTTTAAAACAAAAAGAGAAAGACTTCAAAACAGCCATGGAAGACCAAGAGGCTGAGAATGAGCAGAGGGAAGGGGCTGGCCAGGTTACAAGACTCTGCTCATCTCTAATCCACGTCTTCCTCTACTGCTCTCTGACTCACCAACCCTTCCAACAACCCCCAACCATCTTCTTATATGTGTCCTCTCTGTCAACTAAATTTCTATATCTGCAGTGCATACACAATAAAAAGAACAAGGAATAGTTCTATAACTGGCACTCACCACCGTCACCCACCCCCACCCCCATTACATATAAGTAGGATTCCAGGTAGAAATGTAGAGAATATCTTATATACTGTATGAATGCATCACCTGTCAATTAAAAAGCCTATAGCCTATGGAAATAGAGGTGGGACATCAGGAAGGAGAAAGAATTCTGGGGTAGAGTCACACAGGAGTCTGGGCCAGGAAGATATACCAAGATGGATGCATAATTCTTGAGCACAGGTAACTAGCCACATGGCACAATGAGGGTTAAAATAAATGGGTTATCTTTAGTTATGATCTACTCAGAGAAGAGCCTAGCTATCTGTAAATATAGTTTGAGTCTGAGTCTTATTTCTGGGAGCATGGGGCTGGCAGGAAGAACTGGGATGTAACTTCTACATAGAAATAACCCCTTACTTACTGATGACTGTATGTAGTTAGTGCCTAAGTAGCTTCCAACAGTTGACCTCTACACAGTCCAGTCAGCTAAGTACACTAAACAGTTCTGTGGCTGCACACACACCCCACCACTGCCCTGTCTTTTAACACTTTTGAATTTTCAACAGTCTCTATGATATAAAATCTCCCAGGTATAAAAATTAAAGTGTTTCATAATTTAGAAAAACATACTCCCTTAATTTACATACAAAATCAACACACAGAGCTAAGCCTTTAAAAACAGCATGCAAGTTCTCAGAGTGTGTAACTATAATTCATTCACTTATTTACAAAGCCTGCAATATTCAACATTCCAAATGAGCAGAAAGTCAAATACTTGCTATGACTTCTACATTTAACAGTTATGGTGAACCAGGAGACACTAAGCAAACTAGAAATAAATTGACTGTGACCCTAAAATATCCCAAACTCACTGTATACAGTAGCTCCTCTGGAGTGACAGGGCTGGTGAAGATTGTCCGTAGGCATCGGAGGCAAGCTTCAATGAACTTCAGGTCTGGGGACAGTAGTCCTAGTAAGATAAACTGCATGTGAGACACAATTTTTGTTGTTGTTTGGCTTTTTTGTCTTATTTTTTGAGACTGTTTTTCTGTGTAGCCCAGTTATCCTGGAACTCACTATGTAAACCAAGCTGGCCTCAAACTCACAAAGATCTGCCTGTCTCTGCCCCCCAAGTGCTGGGATTAAAGGCATGGGCCACCACTGCCCAGCATGAGACGCATCTTTCAACCAGAATTTAGAATACTATAAGCAGAATATGTAGACACTGGTTCCTACGTACCTTGTAGTAAGGCAGGGATAATATGGCAGTCTAGTAGAGACTTGACATTGTTTTCTGTGCCCATCGCAAGACTCCCTAACACCACTGCACATTCAGTTTTCAGCTCTGTGCTTGAGGTTTCTTGTTGAAGCAAATACAACAATCTAAAAAAAAAAAAAGGTGGGGGTGGGATGTAGTAAACAGACTGTAAAACAAAACATAATTAAGGTAACAAAGTAGTGCAATAAAAGCAAAAAAGCAGTGTGGGAAATACAGCCCACATAATAACAATGTGGTAGACACACCACAAAAGGAAGAGTTGCAAAGTACACTCCCAATAGATATATTTACAACATCCTGCACCTAAGGCTCAAGGATCATTGCAGAAAAGTAGGGAGAAAGACTGTAAGAGGCAGAGAACAGCAAGGTTGTTGTGAGAGTGAGTCTCCTAGGATGTCAGGTGCTACACCATAAAGTCTCACCACATGACTGTCCAAACAAGAATGGCACCAGCAGACATGCTAACATGGATGGGGGAAACCTCACATGGCCTTGTCCTTAGATGAAGAAGGACAGGCAACTAAAGAATGCACAGAACAAGACAAAAAGTCTTCTCCAAAGAAGAGCACACTAACTGGTTACTGAGTACCAAAGGGTCAGCCTTGAGAATATGCATACAAGTAACAGTGTACAGACTGAGCACTTACACACACACACACACACACACACACACACACACACACACCAACAACTACTAATAAAAAAGAGGCCATAAATTGGAAAGAGAAAGGTAAAAAGAGGGAAGATTGGAGAGATGAAAGAGAAGGGGATACAAAATAATATAATCTCAAAAAGTTTAAAAAATGAAAAATAAAAATATAGTTGTCTGAACTTATTTAGATTTTTGAGTGATTATTTATTTATATGCAATGAGAAAACATTAAGAACAAATATCTAAGACATTGTCTTATTTTGTACAAAATAAATATTTTATCACAGTTTACTAAACTATAAATCTAAAAGTTGCAAGCAAGTGGTCTCTGTAGAAATAGCACCATCCCCTGTGTTATCTGCCACTTCCTGGTGGGTCCCTTCAGGATCTGAAGAATCCTAATGCCAAGTTCTACTGAATGGTAAATGCAAAGCAGAAATGGACCCTGAATTCAGAGCAGCAATACTAAGAGGAACTCTTACTAATTTTCTTAACAAAACTCTTCAGAGTCCTTGTGAAGCTCTTCGGGAATGGAAGGCTTTCTTCTCTTTCTACTTATCCCATGCCAGTTTGAGCCCACTTGCCAAAGAACTACTCCCAAAGCCTCAACTTATGACAATTCTCCTTGTTCTACGAACCCTGGTGCTTCCTACGCACACTTGCACACAAACACATACGCGTGCGTTTATGTGTATGTTTTCTCAGACATGGTTAGTGTACTTTAAGGCATTATTTAAAAACACATTTATTTTAAAAAACAAGAAAGAATATGATAAGTGAGGAGATCTTATAATGGAAGTCAGAGGACACTAGAGACTCGGCAGGAATGACAGAGTAAGTCGGACAGCAAACATACCTTGGAACAGCTCCTAGAACGATGAGGTTGGCTTTCTGTTTGTTGTTTCCAATAACAGCATTTTTCATGTCTCTAAATTCATGAGAAGAAAAAAACAACAAGCACACTGAGACAAGTATCAAAGGCCAACTCATTCCACTTTATCATGCAACATCTTGGGTAAAGCAAGGACAAAAATGAGTGACAAATCTCAACTCCTCACCCTCGTCAGCCAGAGTGCTAAAGAGAGGGGACAGTGACAGGTGCTAACTGGCATTGGGACTATACAACAAGAAGCAGAAATCCTGGGGAAGAGAAATCCTGAGTACTGGTAAAGACTTCCACTAAAAACAAGCTGAATTCCTCTGAACACAAAGGAGTGTGTTAGCTACTTCAGTACAGCTCTGGAAGTAAATGACAAACCACCAGCCCAAGGCAGCACCTACCTGACTGTGCAGCAAGGACCACTGTGTCCCACCTTACCTGTGACTTTAGAGTCACTCAGCCTCTATGAGAGCTCAGCAGCCTTTCAGGGATTCACATTCATTCTCATATAACCTCATATATCCATTCATATTCACGGCCCCCATGTGTGCGCATAAACAGAAGACTCTTAGAATAAGGGAGATGGTCGTAAGTGCTGGAGGGCAAGGATTTCAGGAATCCTGATCCTAGTGATTTTATGTTCCTCCTCCTCTTCCTCCTTTTCTTTTGCTTCTTCCCTCTTCCTCTCCCTTCTGTGTGTGTGTGTGTGTGTGTGTGTGTGTGTGTGTGTGTGTTAGTACAAGCCAGAAGAAGGTGTCTGACCTCCTGAATCTTGCATTACAGGTAGCTGTGAACCGCACAACAGGGACGGGGCAGGGGTGGGGAGCGGGGCGCTGGGCATCAAACTTGGATCCTCTGTAAAAGCAGCAAGCACTCTTAATCACTCTCATCTACCTTTCCAGACCCCTGAGCAGTTCTTGTGATTCCATCTTAACTGCTTGATTCTTATTAGCTGTAATGCCTGCTTTGGTTTTTAATGGCTTCTTTAAAATTTCCAATGCAATATTTAATTTCTTACATTTAGTCTTCATATGATATCCCGTTAAACATCAGAAAAGAGTTGTGAACACATTTCCCTCCTGTCCTTTCTGTGTCCTGCTGTATTCACACACTTTGTCTTCAAGTTGGTTAGAAACAACACACTACACAGGATTAGTATTTCTGCTTGCATATCCAATTATCTTTTAGGAAGATAAAAAATAATTCTTAGCTGGGCAGTGGTGGCACATGCCTTTAATCCCAGCACTTGGGAGGCAGAGGCAGGCGGATTTCTGAGTTCAAGTCCAGCCTGGTCTACAGAGTGAGTTCCAGGACAACCAGGGCTATACAGAGAAACCCTGTCTCGAAAAAACAAAACAAAACAACAAAAAAAATCTTGTATATTTTTATATATTTGCCAGTTTTTATTCTAGCCACACAAAGCAGAGTTCTTTACTTCAAAAATAAAACTGTTTTCTAAAATAAGAGTACCTCTATAAATGACTACTCAGTTTACAAATTCATAGATGGCCCCAAAGGATATGTAGAAAAAATATAAATAAGGCAAAACTAACTCATAATTACCAATGAAATATTGTTAAAGTACCTAAGAAGAACTGTCTGGTACTGAACACAAGAGGTATGTGTTTCTACATAGCATTGTTCTAAAGGCGGGGAGGGGGCATTACCACACCCAAGGGCACCTCAGACACTTGTAAGGATGGCCAGAGAGACTTCCAGTCTTAGTTTTACAAATGTGTGAAAAATCCTTTTTTTACAGATTTAAAGCAAATGTCTTGGGAATAGGAGGGATGGAGTAGGGGGAAACGGAGGGTGAGAGTACAGGGAGAGACAACTAGGACCAGAGGTGAAGGAGCATCTCTGGGAGGAGCTAGAAACCAAGGACAATGGAAACTCTCAGCAATCTATGAGGGTGACTCTAGCTAAGACTCCTAGCAATGGGGAATATGGAGCCTGAACCGGCTATCTCCTATAACAAGGCAACATTTCCAATGGAGGGATTGGATTGAGACACCAACCCAGCCACAAAACCATCCATCTACAATTTGTCCTGCCTACAAGATGTGCCAGGATAAAGATGGAGCAGAAAGTGATGGAGTTGCCAACCAATGACTGGCCCAGCTTGAGACCCATGCCAGGAGAAGCATCCACCCCTGACACTGCTAATAATATTCTGCTATACCTGCAGACAAAAGCCTACTATAACCATCAACTGTAGTGGGTTGACCTAATGCTACTTGTATTATAATGCTAATTTGGGTCCCCCCCCCGGCCCCCCTACACACAAAAAAAACTGTTTGCCCCAAAGACAAGAGAGAGAGTCCATATGTAAGACACATAACATGTAAGACACTGGGGGACCCTGCCCCCAGTTAATTCTGATTGGTAAATAAAGATGCCAGCAGCCAATAGCTGGGGAGAAGAGACACAGGTGGAGTTTGGGTTTCCTGGGCTTGAGACCACAAGGGGGAGAGAAGCAGAAAGTAGCCAAAGAGGAAGAACATACAGGAGGGAGAGAGTGACAATGGGATAGCTGGGCTATAAAAACATGGCCATGTGTGCTGGCCAACTGGAGTTAAGAGCAGCCCAGATGAACGTGGAAATTAGTAAGTAGTAACTCGGAGTTATTGGTAGGAAAGGGGATTCTAACAGCATGGAGGGCAGGCAGTTGCCTGGCTATTGTGCTGCCTAAGGCATATTAAAATATAAAGGCTGTGTGTGTTTTTCATCTGGGGTCATAAATGGTCAAAGGCAGGAAGAAACCCTGCATCAAGATTTTTTTTTTAGATTTATTTACTTTATGTATAAGTACACTGTCACTCTCTTCAGACACACCAGAAGAGAGCATCAGATGCCATTACAAATGATTGTGAGCCACCAGGTGGTTGCTGGGAATTGAACTCAGGTTCTCTGGAAGAGCAGTCAATGCTCTTAACCGCTGAGCCAGCTCTCCGGCTCTCTACTCAATGTAATATAATTATTTACTACAATCATCAGAAAGGTTTCACTCAGCAATGATAGAAACAGATGCAGAGATGCACTGCCAAACATTAGGTATAGCTTGGGGAATCCTGATGAGAGGGAGAGAATGGATTGAAGGAGCCAGAGAGATCAAGGGCACCACAACAAAACCTACAGAATCAACTAACCTGGGCCCATAGGGGCTCACAGAGACGGAACCTCCAACCAGGGAGCCTGCATGGGTCTGCCCTAGGCCCTCTGCATATATATAACAGTTGTGTAGGTGGGTCTTCATGTGGGACACCTAATAACAGGAACAGCAACTCTCTCTGATTCTGTTGCCTGCCTTTGAGACCCTTTCCTTTTACTAGGCTACCTTGTCTAGCCTCCAAAGGAGATGGTGCAGAGGGTCTTGTTGTAACTTGATATGCCAAGGCTGATTGATATCCAGGAGAGACCTCCCCTTTTCTGAAGAGAAAGTGAGGAGTGGATGGGGAGAGGAAAGGTGTGGAGGAAGGGAAGGAATAGGAGAGGAGGGGGCAGAAAGTGTGGTAGAGATGCAAAGTAAATAAATAGAAAATGGCACTTTTGTTTGTAGTATATATGTCACATAAATAAAAGTTTTTACTTTAATCAAAAGTTAGCATTTGGAAAATCAGAACTAGTTCAGGAGTACTCACTGTGTCTGAGTGAGTCACCAACAGCACACAGCTGCCTCAGAACACCCTGGCAGTTCTCACCATCAACTACCTCAGAAGGCTTCTACTCTAGTTAGACCTAAGAATTACATATGAGTACACTATACATCATCTTATCTCTATAAGCAGGGAAGACATTACTTGCTTCTGGGGATGAAGTGTATTAAGTAGGTATTGTTACTATGCATCTAAAACATTGCAGGGTAGTATAACAGTGTTACCAAAAAATAAGAAGAAATTTCATGGGAGTTGTTACCACCACGGTTAGGTGGCACTTAGGTTTTCAGCTCATCCATCCCTTTTGTACCCCAAAATAAGCCCCCCAAACACTTTTGCTTCTCTCTGTTTTAAATAGCAAAGGTCTACAATATATAAGAATATTTTACGGCGGCTAGAGAGATGGCTCAGAGGTTAAGAGCACTGACTCCTCTTCCTGAGTTCCAATCCCAGCAACCACATGGTGGCTCACAACCATCTGTAATGAGATCTAACACCCTCTTCTGGAGTGTCTGAAGACAGCTACAGTGTACTCACATATAGTAAATAAATAAATCTTTAAAAAGAAAAAGAGTATTTTGCAATCTTAAAAGTTACAATTTTAGAAAAACATAAGAGTTAGCAAAACATGATCTGGCAGAAAATGGAGGATGAAAGTAAAAAACAACAATAACCAACCCAGCTCAACAGATGAGTACATACTTCCAACACCAAGCACATTTACGTAAGGCTGAGAGTATGGCTCTATGGCAGAGAGCTTGCCTAATGTGCTCAAGGCCCTGGGTTTGATTCCCAGCACCTTCTTAAGACACACAAAAAGCACCAACTCTTATACAATTATCTTCTTCAATAATCACTGGGGAATCCTAGTGTTCAGGGGTATGCTAAAAGCAGGTGTCACCATGCCTTGCTAAATGTGATTAAAAAAAAAAAAACTTATTTATTTTATTTGAGTACACTGTAGTTGTCTTCGGACACACCAGAAGAGGGCATCAGATCCCATTACAGATGGCTGTGAGCCACCATGTGGTTGCTGAGAATTGAACTCAGGACCTCTGGAAGAGCAGCCAGTGCTTTTAACCACTGCGCCATCTCTGCAGCCCTAAATGCTATCTTTATGTATTGAGACAACCACTGAAACGTCATGCTTTTCCATTAGCCATCTAAGGTTAGGTCTTTCAAAGACTGACCTAACTCTCTGTAAACTTTCCCTCAGATCTTCTGGACGATTTAAAACAGGTAATTAACTATTCATTATGAGGCTGAATGAGATGTATTAAGGTTTGTTTGTTTTTTTAAACCAAGTTCTGATACACAACTATACAACAGTAAAATACCAAGGCCTCAGTAAAGAGCAGCTGGTGACAAACTGTACATCTGGGCTCCTATGTCCTCATTAAGCCTACTGGCTTCTTCTGAGAGACAGCTCTGAGTCCCGGTAACCGAGCAGTCTGCCGCACACTCTCATCATCTCCCACTTAGTGTCTCCTTCCCTCCTGTGCTAAGGTAGCACAGCCGAGGCTGCCTGTTGCATCTCTGTCATGCCAGGCACTACTTTGGTTCTCCACTACAGAACTCTCAATCCTGTTCCTCATTGCCCCTTCATCCTCCCTAAACTAAGAAAAAAAATGAGGTGTCTTTTCCTACAATACTTTGTGGACCCATTCCAAATACCTGAAAGAAAAGTGTGTTACATACAGAACACACACACACACACACACACCACCACTACCACCACCAATTTTCTAATTCTCTTATATCAATGTCTGAGAAAAAAAGAATGTTTGCATTGGCTCCAGTAAGTAAATATAGCCATGTTAGACAGGCAAATTAAATATGTTCAGTTGTTACTTTAATTAGGCTTAACAGGTCATTTTCATGAAACTGTTAAAGAGATGGAAGTCACCACATTAAGTAGGCAGTAGAATCTGTCAGTCTACCTGTGATCATCTTATCATCCCTTTCTCAGTCTTCTAGTCTAAGAATGATGTCAGTGTCACTCCCCACAGGATGACCTGACAGCTCCAGGTTTGAGTAGGTGTCCCTCTAAGGAGCACTTAATTGGAGCACATTCATCCACTTTTTAGGCTATAAGTCCATTCCTTTTTACCAACAAGAATGTAAATCTGACCTGGAAATATCAGAGATTTCACTATATGGATCATTACTTACAATAATTCTTTACTCAATGAAGACATCAGTATAACAGAACTATGCAAGCTCTATCTATCCATCCATCACCCATCCACCCACCCATCCATCCTTCCCACCTATCTTTACAGTTTACACAGTACTCTACTCCTGCTGCTCTATCTCATCCTCATGGCAGCCCTGAGTATTTTAACCCCACACACATACGAAAAAGCTGCAGCTCAGGTTTGTATGCTTGCTTGTTTTTGAGAACCCGCATAATAAATGGTGGATCCAAGGATATCACCAGGTTTGGGGCTTTACCTGTATCCCAGCTCGGAAGAGGCTGAAAGGAGGATCATGAGTTTTAAGCCAGCCTAGACTACTCAGGGAGACCCTGATTCAAACACAAAAACCAAACCAAAGCAAAACAAAAGAACCAATTCATGCCTTCCATGACAGATGATATTTTTTTCTTCTACTCATGAGCCCTTTAATAGCAACCTTGTACCTTATAAGAAAGAAAAATAAATTTGTTATCTTTCTTTTTATTTTCTATGTCTGTATACAAAATAAAAAGCATTTCTAACTTTTAGACATCCTTTTCCCAGGAGATCAAAGAACACAATTTCTTGCCTATCTTGTCTACTGATGCTGGGGAGAGGGCAGGCATGATTTATTATATTCTTCAAGTCCACAGTTAGTTCTTGAGCTCTGCACTCTACTAGGCATTGCAAAGGGTACAAAAGGTCACACAACAGAGTTTTCTGAAGAGTTACTGTCTACCTGGAGAGATGAAAACGTTGCTAACAGTATAAAGTCAGTTGAATTATAAAATTAGCATTTATAATAAAGGCTTAAAATATAGATGATAAATAAACCTAAAAGATTTATGAGGCAATAGGAGGAACTACGCTGACTGCAGAAAATGGTCAGAACCTGGGTATGCAAATGGCAAGAGCAAAGGAAGGTCCTGTTGGTAGATTATGCTGCATCATGAAGACAGTGCATTCTAGGGGCAAACACAAGGAATGTCAACTGAAAAAAGGAGGGTCACTTTAGAGTGGCAATAAACAAAAGTGACAGAGAGAAGAGAGAGGCTAAAGGAGAGGACTGGATTGAGGACAGGCATGAAGAAAGCAGTGCCCAAGGAAGGCAACTACATGTAGATAGGCTGGTACACTGACAAGACTCAAGTCAAGAGGGGTGGCTAAGTGGGTGACACCAGTCATCATCGTGGTACTGGGATCAGATGAAAGGGAATTGATTGTGTCTGTAATTACCTGATTCCATTAGGCCTTTGACCCCTCTACACAGAAGTACAGTGCTTGGCACTTGGCAGGTACTCAAACTCTTTCAAGTTTGGGGCCAGTCAATAAAGCATAGGAAGACTAAAGAAGAAATCACTCAGCAAGGCAAAGATCTACTCTTACTTCAGACATATTAAATTAAAGCTGAAATAACAACATCTATGTATGGGGGGGGCATCATCTTAAGATATGTCTTTAGATGCATAAACTTGCCAAAGGTAAATATTAAAAAACAAAACAGAAATAGAAGAACACTCAGGTAGAAAGGTTTAAACCATGTGTTTAGAGCTCTCCCTTTTGGGGAGATGGGAGGAGCTGGCATTAAAACCCTACAAATGCACCTCAGTGCCCTTGCCAGGCAATGAATGAAGGTGGAGTCACAGCTGTGTACACCATTAAATGGTTTGGGGAGACACACAGTTTACATGGAGATTAAATACTTTACTTCCTTTTACTGTGCTCTGAAAAATATTTGAGACAAAGGACTCAAATACTAAATGCAAAGTAGAGTGCCTACCTCACACACATAAACTTCAGAGCATAGAGAGAAAGCTAACAGTACAGTTGGTGTACTGTTAAAATAGTGGCAGGAAAGAAAGAAAAAAATTGGAAATCTAGAGCTGTTGAAGAAACAAAATTTCAATCAGGGATAAGCCTACATTTATTCCTAAATAGTCAAAGAATAATGGGCTTAAAACTCATTAAAATTAAAATACCACTAGAGCTGCTAGCATTCCAGACTAAACTTCAGCGACAGCAGTTCATTCTGAACCAGTGTCATTTCTCAACTAACCGAGGCAGCTCTCATTTAGAAGGAAATACTATTTTATAGTCATTTTTGTTCAAATGATAAGAAATAGCTGAATAATATGATAATATGTGGGTAGTAAAAACTACCATCTGAGTGAAAGGCTTAGCCCACTTATAAACTTTCACTAGCAAATACGATACGCTGTAAATTAAGGAGGAAAAACAACCCCACATGTTTGTGAGTTAGCTAAGAATAAAGCAACATTTTAAAAAAAGAATGCACTATAATAAGACATCTTATTAAACATCCAAATATGATGAGCTTTCTATTTCTAAACATAGCGAGAGAATGAGGTACATTCATTTATTCACATCCCCATTAAACAATATTTACATTTCAGATGACAATCATTTGTAAGCTGCTATATTAGCTAGAGTCCAGGGGCTAGAGAGAGCGCGTGACCAGAGTCAGTCTTCAGCACCATAAATGAAACATTTTTTAAAGATTTATTTATTTATTTATTTTGCGTATGAGTGCTCTATTTGCATGTACACCTGCGTGCCACAAGAGGGCATCAGATCTCATTATAGATGGTGTGAGCCACCATGTGGTTGCTGGGTACTGAACTCAGGACTTCTAGAAGAGCAGCTAGTCCTCTTAACTGCTGAGCCATCTCTCCAGCCCCCCACCATAAAAGAAATTTAAAAATGAATTCAATGATGATGTATTATTCATAATCTTGAATTAGGAATCATTTTCCTCCAAGTTCTGGGATCAAATCCAGGCCTATCTATGCTAAGCAAGTCCCGTCTAGTACCAATGGTATCCTTGGGCTAAGGAAACAAACTTTATATACCAAACTTGGCTCAAGTCAACTTAGGACACTTACTGTATTCCTACCATTTCTGCAAACAGAACAGGCCTGAGAAATGGCGGTGAATTAACTCACTCTTACTACTCTGTGGTATAGACACTTAAAATGTCATTTCAGATACTTACATAAAATTAAAAATATTTTACAGTAAATATTTTCTATAACATCTTATGGTTCCTTAATAACAAATGAGTATTATCTTTAGAATATCTTTTACTTATTGATAATTTCATATATGTATACAATCTCTTGATTATATCTACCCCTTAATGAATGAACAATTTTGCAAATTAAATACTGCCTCAGAAATTAGACTATTTACTGGATTTAACTCTGTTCTATTAACATGACTGCAAATCACCTTATTTTCTCCAAAAAACCAAAGTGTATAACTTAATAAATTATGTAACAAGTTTAAAACATTTTGAAACATGTTAATATTTTAAACCTAATCATTCCAAAGAATATCAAAGAGTGTGTTAGAACATTACAGAATAATGTAGCAGCAAATAGGTACATATGAAAAGATGTGTTTTATATATAAGCAAATAAGTAGCTGACCTTCAAAGTCAGCATCTCACATACACACAAAGAGAGAGGTGTTTCTATAGGAGTAAAGACTATGCCAGGCTGAGCTAATAAATACAGCAATCTGTCATACTTGGCCATAACTCCCAGGCTATGTCCCATTTCAGGGCACTACTTCTAAAAATCACTTTAGATAGATTTAAAATTTCCTAAAAGTTAACCTTGTAACTTAAAAATTCTCAAGAAATAAATACTTCATTTTTATATGAACTACTACTAATTCTGGTTTGTTTAAAAAGAAAAAGAAAAACAAAGAAAAGGAAGAACTTGTCTATATTTTCTGGAACCAGACAACAATAACCATTACCAAAACAATCTCATCTATTAGCACAATAAAACCCTTTGGAAGCACTTGATTCCTGTCACAATTTACACTACTGTGGGACCAACAACTGCCTGAGAATTATGGGAGGAGTCTAGGCTAGCTCTTACTACACTCAACTGTGAAATGGTAGAGCCAGTCATGTCTGCTGAGGTCACTTATTTCCTGTCAGCACAAGGACATAAGTGCGTGGCTACACGGCGGAACAACTGACCTCCTTTTGAAGAAAACTAAAGTAAAACCAGACCAGACTCCTTGTTTAGATGTTTCTGAACACGTGGCACATGTGTGTGGGGTTGTGAGGGGTTAAGTAATTTGATTCATGATCTGCAAAATCTTTGAACACTTCAACTATCCAATTTAAGATAGTTGAGCCAATACCACACCAATCTTGCTAAAAAACTGCACTGTAAACGTCCTTTGTTATTTGCTGCAGTTGTTTTGAGGCAGAGTATCATATAGCCCAGGTTGGCCCTGAACATGCTATGTAGCCAAAGCTAACCTCCAACTCAAGTTCTTCCTGCCCTTGCCTCCTGTGTGTTAGAATAAGGGCCACTACCATGTTTCATTTCTACAACTGTTATTTAAAGTCACACAAAGTCTCCATAATAGAGAAGGCTGAGACCTGGCAATGCAGTCTATCTAGTCTGTCTGCTTTGCCTACTCCCTTTTGTAACGCAAACTCTACTACAGTTCATGACCTACATGAGTGCCACTCCTACCTGAACATATCTCATGCCACACCTCTCTTCTATTCAGTCACGTATATGAACTTTTTTAGAAACTCTTTTAGAAAAAGATAAATCGAATTTTGTATTTTGATATAATAGGACCATCCAAGTTCATGCTGAATGTTACACTACCAACAAAAAGTTACATTAGATGACTGCTCGTCCTTTAACGACTGCCACGTAGTACTGGTTGCTAATAGAACTTTTCCAACAGGGCTGCAGTCACCAACTGGGAACATGCGCATGCCTGCATTATCCACAAAGCAGCTTTCTATAGTTAGTTATGTCACTAGTATAGGCTACGATGAAAACTCATTGCTTACCTTTAATTTCTTCAATTTTGTTTTTCCTGATAATATTTTACCATGTTCATAATCTTTTGTGAGAAAAATAAATAAATTTTAATGCAAAACCATAAAACTCTGGTCGGCTTGTAGCCTAAGCTTTAGTTCTTATCAAGGCTTTTATAGTCCTCCATTTGTACATTTTAGACTTGCAATTGTTTGCTTCAGTTTGTCTATTCCTCTTCTAAAACAAGCAGGCTACCTTTGTTTGGCTCTCCCAGCAAACACATGGTGGCTCACAACCATCTATAATGGGATCTGATGCCCTTTTCTAGTGTGTCTGATGTCAGCTACAGTGTACTCATATACATAATATAAATAGATACATCTTTTAAAAAAGAATTAGGTACACCTTTTCCTAAGTACCACTGTGGTTCCCTTTTTGTGCTATCAATATTGTACTGAAGAACCTCCACAAGCCAGAGGGAAGACTGGGGAAGTCAACGCCTTTCCATATCCTTTTAAAGTTATTTAAAACTGGGCTAATGACAACTGGCCACTACGTAAGTGGTGGTACCCATAACAGGCACTGAACTTTATAATTCTTATAGCAATCTGGCAGGATAGGTGGTTATTTTCTCTTTAAGATGATGAAATAAAGGTTCAACAAAACTGAGTAATTGGCCCTAACACACGGCTAGGAAAGGACCCCACTAGGAAATGTCACGACCAGGGATTTAACATACTGTCGGTCAAATCCAACACCCATGCTCAATCCAGGGCTTCATACCCACACCCTTGCTTTGTCTGCCCTTCCTGACAGCTAAACATGTCTGAGACCTGACCCTTTTTCAGGAGGCACTAAGGCTATCTAATGCATCCCACCTAAGCTGCTGTGTTACACTTCAGTGTCCCTCCTGTTCTTCCATCTCCTACTCTGACACTCTCTTACTTATCAGCTTTTAGAAAGCTGTAGCGGTCTCTAGAAAATGAAGATGTCCCTGAAAGGGACAAGTAGTATCGGCATTAGTTACTCTATCTGACATAACCCAAGGAGCCAGGCTAAGACGGCTGACTAGGAAATCCTACCACGCAGTAATGATGAAGGAAGTATCATCTTCTAGTCTACACTGAACACTCAGTGAGCATTTTCAACTAAACTAAAGAATCCTAAGTAATATTCAGTACTATCTATCTAGAGAGCTGCCTGGTCCGTGGAGGGAGTGCTGCTGCCTACAGAGCAATGTCATGTCAACCTACCCTCTTCGCTAATTGGGTAGTGATAACCAAAACTAATTTACTCAATGGAGGCTTTCAACTACTTTTTTCTGGTAACATTCAAACTAGTCTTTAAAAGACCTGATTAAATCATCACAAATTCTCTCAGTTAAGAGGACAAAAGCAAAGTTATCATGAGGAGAAGGTATCACCTCTTTTTGTTCCTCTGAAACAAAGGGAAAAATAGTGTCAAATATTATGAGTCCCAGCCAGCTTTCCTGACTCTGAATCAAGGGGCTGGAGTGATGGCGCAGCAGTTAAAAGCACTTGCTGCTCTCGAAAGGCCTGGGGTTCTGTTCCCAGTACCCACACTGGGTGGCTCACAACTTCCTGTAACTCTGATTTCGGGGAATCCAACATTCTCTTCTGGATTCTGCAGACACTTGCATACAGATAGTGCACAGATATATACCTGGGCACACACACACACATACATGTAATTTTTATTTGGTTTTGGTTTTTTCCTCCCCTAACCCCCAAGACAAGATTTCTCTGTGTAGCCCAGGCTGTTCTAGAACTCGCTTTGTAGAGGAGGCTGGCCTCAAACTCATTGAAATTCACCTGCCTTGTGCCTCTTGGATATTGGAATTAAAGGTGTGTGCCACCATGCCTAACCACCTGTAATTATTTTTTGAAAAGAATTATAGTCAAAAGAAAGGTCATAAACAAAGCATCTAGCTTACCGTGGCTGAGAGAGAATAAAGTTTAAAGTACGATTTGACTGGAACCATTAGAGGGAAGAGGAAAAGGAAGAGACCCATCTTTCTGGCCTGATGGCCATCCCAAACACATTTCATCTTCATCCTCCTCTGAACCTTGATCCTTGCACAAAACTAAGGCCTATAGGCCCCGTGCTTCCCAGTCCCACAAGCAGCCTCTGTGTCTTCTTCCTCAGAACTAACACAGTAAAGGGAAGGAAGCGTGCCTCTAGTCCCTTGAGATCCTACCCTACTTGTCCAACCTTAATCTCACAATCACCTACACTTGATTAAAATGTTTTCCCTCATTAAAGACCAAGGAACTTTGGGAAAAGAAGGACATACATGCTCTCTGTTATCAATAACTTAAATTTTAAATGACTGCTTTCTAAATATTGATATTTCAGTTTTCAGCACTTGGAAATTTTGATGACAGCTAATGAGTTAGTCAAAAAACAAGCAAAACAACAACAAAACCCTAACTGTTTTTAATTTTATTTTTATAGATATTAAAAGCAAAAGCATTCTCCAAAGAAAACATTTTAAAATAGAAAACAAGTGTTCTACAAAACATGTAGCCAATTGTTAGTTAAAAACTATCAATGAACCTTTATGACAAAATATAAGTCATGAATGTAAAGAAATCATCTCATAAATGAAGCCAAATGTAAGGAAAGAAGTTATACCTACATTTTCATAGTTATAATATTTGGCAGATTAAAACATGAAGACAAACAAGACTTTTTGATAGAGTCTTAAATGCATACTACTTACATGACACCTTGGAGAACTTTCTGGGGATCAGGGTCAAATAGCCTGTCAACATAGTGGCGACTGCTAGCTGTTACCTCCTAGAAAGTAGGGGAAAAATGATGACATCTGAAGCCATGCAAATCACAAATTCATAGAATCACCCACAATACCAAATCACTAAACCGTCTACCTTAAGGAAGAGATGGCCTCCTTCCAGGCCATGTTTTAGTTGCTTCCTTACTGACATGCTAATGTAAGTAGGGGACTTTCTCTCTGTTATCAAAATAACTAGAAACTACAGTGTTCAACTCAAGATGTCAATGAGCAATTAACAACAACAACAAAAAAAAGAGCACCCAATTTTAAAAAAAAAAAAAAAAAAAAAGGTCATTGTGGGAAATCAACAAGGCACATAACTTGGTTCATTATAAAAGCCAGAACTAAAGGACGTACTACTTTTTGCTAGTCTTTTAAATAGCTCTGAGGAAAATGCAAGATAAACTATAGGTTAGGGGAGAAAGAGGACACCCAGCTCTCATTAGAAACATAATTAGGGCACAATAAATTGAGCCCTTTGTACTGAGGCCCACAAGATCTGTCAGCAGGAGAGGTGGACACGTGTGCTCTCCACTGGCAGCCAGATGCTGTGTGTGTGTGTGTGTGTGTGTGTGTGTGTGTGTGTGTGTGTGTACGTGCATGTGTGACACCCAGGGCCTAAGCTGCCTAGTACATACTACAGGATAGAGAACAGCTCCTAGACAGAGAAAGGGCAGTACAAGGAAGTCCCTCAGATGCAGGGAGTGCCACAGTTAACAAGCTGACAAAGATAAAAGTGTAAATGGTGGGGGTAATAGCATTCCTCAGACAAAAAAAAAAAAAAAAAGCAATTCAAAGTCACGGTAACTCCTACCCACACTAGAGCTGTCTAGTCTGGACTGGATGGCTCTTGGAATACACAGAATAAGGGGAGCCAGGCAGCATGCACCTATAAACCCAGCTAGAGGCAAAGATGTCAAAGCAGAAGGAGGCCAACCTGGGCTATAGAGTAAGCCCCTTTCTCAAAAAGGAGTAGCTAGATACACTTACCTCTTATTCGTATTGAGGGATATGCTCTTTATTATGCAATTTATTCTAATATTTATTTTGTTGGGTGCTCTTTTATATTTAATTTTCAGTATGTAATGTTACTTGAAACAACATATTAAAAGCAGGAAAAAGTCCTTTTGTCCCCTGCTTGTTTTCTCTTGTCTGCTGGAATGTGCTTGGTACTGCCATCCATTAGCAATAAAGTGTTACAGGGACAAAGAAACCTTTCCAGTTTCCTCAAAATCCCGAATTAGTGGAAAGGCTAACTGCCACAACACAGGTCCAGCTCACACTTCTACAGCACCTGTTAGTTCTGGAGAAGCACACAGACTCTTAACCTTACAGGTAAAGAAGTAATCAAAACCAATGTGCATTTTCATATTCCATTTATGAAAGACCAAACAGCAGAAATGAAAATATAATGCCCTCCACGAGCATTAAAGCACCTGCTAGAGCCTATTATCCGCAAAATAAGAGGAGCAGGCCTAGGATTCTAAAGCTACCTACCCCACTTCCCTGTCTTACAAAGTGTCTGTAAGTCAGCAACGAGATGTCTGATCAGGAAATGTTAGTCAAGCAAGGCCACCGGCAACCACAAGAATAAATCATGAAATACTACATTAGGAGCAAAAGCTAGACAAACACAGGACTAGGATGGTCCAGTGGTTAAAAGCACTCACAGCTCTTGATGGAGTTCAGTAACCAGAACCCACATGGTGGCTCATAGCCAGCTGTAACTCCAGTTCCAAGATATCTGGCACTATTTTGGACCTTTGTAGGTAACAGGCACGTACATGGTGCATACAAACACATGCAACAAAATACCCATACACATAAAAATAAATAAATAAATAAATGTTAAAAAATTCTAAGCAGGGGTAAGCTGAGTAAATCTATAAACAAGCAGAAAAGTTATGCCACACCACTTAAGTTAGATAAGAGTCTCTAACTGAACTCAGGGCTCCAATTTGACAAGACTTAACACTCAAGGGATCTTCCAGACTCCAGGTCCCCAGTGCTAGAATTATGGTGTATGCCACCATGCCCACCTTTCTACTTGAAAGGAACCTAAACTCATCCTTGAAGTGAACACTTTACCAACTGAGTCACCTCCCATTCCCCATCCGTTCCCTGGCTTTCTAACAGGGAGCTCTTCTGGACTTCTCAAACTCTGAGCGTCTCGTCTAACTCGGGGCTGACATGGCTTTACCAATCACCGCCCTTTACTCCCCAACTGTGTGTCTTCTGTTGCCTTTCAATATGTTTTAAACAGACAGAAAAAGAGGGCTGTGAATTCACTCACACCCTTTTTAAAACTGTGAATGTCTGGTTGTCTAAGTACTATTTGTGGAAAGGGACTATTCTTAATCCACTGAGTGTCTTGGTGCCCTTATCAAAAAATCCTATTTACAGGGGCTGAGGGAAACCCACAGTTGATTTCTTTCTATTCTTTGTTATCACTAACATTCATAGTCTTAATCCCAGTACCAATGGTGATTACCACAACTTTCTAGTAAGTTTTTAAATGATAAAGTTATAAGTGTGGCCCCTTCCCCTGCCAACTAACTGCTTTTCAAGATTGTTGGGCAATTCAAAATTTCCTCCTCAATTAGCAATAGCCTTCCAATCTGTCATAAGTCATCCTCTGTGAAGAAGGCAGGCCCAGAGGACACAACCCTCCTAACATCACCATGTCTGTGTCTGCACGGAGCAATGCTCGCATTTTACTGCTTTTCTCTGAAACTAGGCCTCCTCTCCCCACAGTTCTTGTTTCTTTAAGGAGAAGGTTTGGTCATGAAAAGCTAAGGAAGATAACTAGTCTAGGTACTGAGTAAGGATAAGATGGTAATACTTGAGCAAAGGCCTAAAGAAGGGCATGTCTTCATCAAGAGAGCAACAAACACAAGGCTCTGAAATACAAAGCAAGAACAGGAGGCCATTACTGTTGGAGCACAATGAAAAGAGGAGAAAGGAGAAAAGAGTGGGAGAAGAGACCCACCACAGTTGGGAGTTGCTCTGTTGGCATGGTGGTCACTAGCCTCACATGTCTCTCTTTTATTATTTGAAATATGGATAAAAATTGAATTTCGTCCACTTTTAAAACTAATTAAAAATCAACAATGTATCATCCAATTATTAGGAAACTTTCAAAAACATTTGGAGTTCCCTATGGATATGTGAGTCTACCTTTTCAGTTGCAAATTTTGTGAAGCTGAGATAAAAACCAAGATTTCTAATATTTTTTTCTGAACTATATTAAGTGCAGACTACTTTCAAGACTTAATATTAAAAAGTCAATAATCTCGGGGGCTGGTGAGATGGCTCAGTGGGTAAGAGCACTCGACTGCTCTTCAGAAGGTCTGGAGTTCAAATCCCAGCAACCACATGGTGGCTCACAACCATCTGCAACGAGATCTGACTCCCTCTTCTGGAGTGTCTGAAGACAGCTACAGTGTACTTACATATAATAAATAAATAAATAAATCTTTAAAAAAAAAAGTCAATAATCTCTAACTACTCACACAGGTGAGTTGAAATAATGTTTTGATATTTGGGTCTTAATAACATTTAAATTATATTTACTATTTACATGTAATAATGTGGCTGCTAGAAAATGTTTGTTACAGCCTTCATTATTGTTCTATACACAGCACTGGTAGAGTGTTGTTAGTTACTGTTTAGGGTTTTAATGTTTATGGCATGAGTTGGGAAATCATAAAACAGATACCTGATTGACATATTTTTAAAGTTTTGTTCTGCTGTAAATTTTGCAAATGAATAGAGAAAAGGGAAGGGCTACAAGACAGATATAGGGAGGTCAGATTGGAGGCTATCTCAATCACCAGGAATTCAGTTACTTCATGACAGTAGCCAGGACCAGAGTGAACACTGTGGAGGTAGTATTGATCTAGACTCCGGATAAATGGAGAAACACGAAATGCTATCAGTCGGGATATAGGATGTGGGAGAGTAACACTGAAAGTTTTTTCTAACCACCTAGAAGACTGACTTGCCTGTTAATAAGATGAATTAGATTTAAGAAGTACAGATTTAGGTAAAAAGATAAAAAAAAAATTGGCTTTTGATTATGCTAGGACTGAGATTCCCTACTGAACAGCCCAAGTGAGGGTGTATATGTTTAGTTTAGGATTTAGAGGAAAGTTGTGAACTACAAACACAAACCAGAAAAATTATCATCTTATTCATGAAGGCAGTGATCATGAACAGATCAAGGCCAGAAATCTGTACTCCATAGTCAGTGTTATGGACAGAAGTGCAGGAAGCTAACTCATAGACTGTTTCAAGGAGGGAGCAGTCAAGCATGACAAATCCTATTGATGTGTCTCATAAGATGACTGACACCTAACTGCTGGATTCAGGAACATGGACAGCATCAGAGAATTTTACCAGGAAAACATAGTGAAGCTCCAAGAGGGGTTCACTTGAATTGAGGGTGTAACTATACTAATGGTGGATTAGTGGGAATGATTTGGGAGAAGACAGCATCAGGACACCTGAAATAGAGATACTTACTGAAAGGATTTTAGTGATGGGTAAATTAAGGTCTAGGAAACAATCATGGAAGCTGGAACTAAAGATAGGACAACATAGCCTTCAAAGAGAAAACTAAAATTCCGCCAGGTCTGTAGTGCACACTAGCACTTGGAAGGCAGTGGCAAGAGGAGCTCTGTGAGTCCAAGGCCAGCCTGGTCTACTACATAGAGAGTTCCAGGACAGCCAGGGCTACATAAAGAGAGAAAGAGAGAGGAGGAGGGAAGGAGGGAGGGAGAGAGAGGGAGACTAATTTCCCAGAAATCATCAAAAAAGTGATCCTTAGAGTTAACATGAGCTAGAAGCTGAGATGTTAAGCAAAGGAATGGTCAAAGATGAGAAATCCGATGCGATTCTAAGGGTCTGAAAACACTGGGAGGAGTAAGAAAGACTTCTGCCCACTTGTTAAGTGTTATGAGGGAAATGGAAGGAAAAACATTAGCTGAGAAGATCACAAGAAAAAGCTGGAGAAATGTCATCAAGTGAAGAAGCTTCCTTTGCTCTGAACAAAGACCAAGGCATCTCAGAATTTAAGCATAAAGAACATGTAGTGAAAGAAACAATAGGCAGGGGATGTGGGCTAGAGAAACAGACAGACAGCTCAGTGGTGTGAGAAAGGACCCTAGAGTCCCTGGCTACCTGCAGTTCATGTGAAGAGATATAAAAGCCACTGCAGAGAAACAGTGAATATGTGCTGGGTGAGGAGGACTAAACATGGAGACCACAGGGCTTTTCCTTGTGTTTGTCAACAGTCTAGACAGGGTGACAGCCTGATCTCACAACGTCTTTACTCCTGCCCGTGGACACAAGCAGGAGGATTGGTGATATCCTGTCCTTTCATGATGAGACTTCAAAATATCAATGACATCCGAGTTATTTTTTGTAGCTTTCAGTAGTAGCTCAAAAAGATACAGTTATTCTTCCTTTTTCCCAACCAAAAAAGGAATGCAAAACAGCCAGCTAAACTCAGGGTACAGTTCATGATAATGAAAGACAGCAAAGTGAGCTAGGGTCAGAGCTACAAAGTCTGTGCCTTTTGACAAGGGGCTTAAAACAGACATGCCCTCAAAACCTGGCTGTGAATTCATACTACATATTCAAGGCGTCAATAAAGCTATCACAAATTTATTTATTAAAGTATATTATGTTTTTGTTGAATAGCACTTCTCTAAAATTATGTAAAAATGAACTCTTTCAGCAGAAAAATTGCAAATATCAAATTTGTAAATTAGAGTAATGTTAAGAAGTTTATTATTGGGGGCTGGAGAGATGGCTCAGTGGTTAAAAGCACTGACTGTTCTTTGAAAGGTCCTGCCTCCACATGGTGGCTCACAACCATCTGTAATGGGATCTGATGCCCTCTTCTGGTGTGTCTGAAGACAGCAGTAGTGTATTCATATACATAAAACAAATAAGTATTTTTCTGAAAAAGAAATATATTACTGACTACATCCTGTGTATCAAACAGGTACAGAGAGAAGAGGGCAAAGCTCAAAGCAAGTTCTGTATTTCAGGAAAACAAAAAGACAAGCTACAGGTTGTGCTCTGTTGTAGAGAGTATTGGGTGGTGCACCTTTTCTTTCATGGGGGTTACTATATGCACCGTGTTTCCTGGATGGCCTCCTCTGAGCCCCACTGCTGATAGCCATGCCCTGGTGCAGTCTCTTCCCTCAAGTGAGCACTGGACAGAAACCTCCGTCTGGTAAATGAAATGTAGCAGGCAAAATGGGAGGCCATTCAAGAAGGTTCTCTTGTCACAGTCTCCTTTCTTTCTGTCTGAAGCTAATTGTGATTGTGAACTACCCTATGGAAAGGCCCACAAGACCCACAACTAAGTTCTGCCAACAATCTCAGGAATGAGTTGAAAACCATTCTTCCTAAAATCAGCGTTCAGATGAGACTAAGGCACCTACTGACACTGACTGCAACTTCTAGACTTGGGCCAGAAGTACGAGTATCAGCTAACTTCATCTGCTCATGGGTGATTTAAGAGGTGCAATTGGTTTGCCTGTTTCCTGACATTCAGAAACAGTGAAATACCAACATAGTTTTTGTTGTTGTCGGTGTTGCTGTTTTAAGAATTATTTATTTTATGTTTGTGAGTACACTGTAGCTGTCTTCAGACACACCAGAAGAAGGCATCTGATCAAATTACAGATGGTTGTGAGCCACCATGTGGTTGCTGGGATTTGAACTCAGGACCTCTGGAAGAGCAGTCAGTGATCTTAACCACTGAGCCGTCTCTCCAGTCCCCCAACATTGTTTTTAAGTAGGTAAATTTTGGCAATTTTTTAATAAATACTTTTAAAAGACTTACTTATTTATTATATGTGAGTACACTGTAGCTGTCTTCAGGGACACCAGAAGAGGTCATTGAATCCCATTACAGATGGTTGTGAGACACCATGTGGTTGCTGAAAATGAACCCGGGACCTCTGGAAGAACAGTCTTAACCACTGACCCATCTCTCCAGCTTTTTTGGCACATTTTTAACACACATACAAAAGTAGACATTGGGCCACTGAATGTATCATTTAAATCAGAATGACTTTAGGTTAAAAAATGGATTATTAATAATTAGCTAAGAACACACAAAAACCAAGAGTACTGAAGACAACCTGGGTTGTATATCACCTAATTTTTACATTTCTTTAGAAGCAACAAAGAAGAGAGGAGAATATTTCCTAGGCATCTCAGAAAACTAGTCAGAGGTTCTAAACAGGCAAACCAGAACAAACTCTAACTGCACCTCTTAAATCACCCACGAGTAGGATGAATTTAAGCCATTTGCTCTTAAAAATCAATTGCTAAAATTCTTCAGGAAAGGTCTGGAATGATAGTTTGCTAAAGTCCAGACTTGCCATGAATAGAGGCAACTAAGAAATAGAGAAGTTGGGCTGGAGAGATGGTTCAGTGGTTAAGAGCACTGACTGCTCTTCCAGAGGTCCTGAGTTCATTTCCCAGCAACCACATGGTGGCTCATAACTATCTGTAAATGGATCTGATGCCCTCTTCTGGTGTGTCTGAAGACAGCTACAGTGTGCTCATATAAATAAAAAAGAAAAAGAAAAAAAAAGAAATAGACAAATGTCAAACTTGAGTGTAGAGCTAAATAAACTAAACTATTAGTTTCCTAGAGAATGAAAAGTTAGTAAGCTATTAACAGTGTTCTATTTCATCACTTCTTTGCCATTACCGAGGTATAACTATGCCGAAATGAGTCTCATGACACTTTCCTGTGCACATACCTAGATCTAGCCACCATCTCTATTATCTTCTCTTATACCTACTTCTCCTTTTCCTGCTTGTAACGGTTCCCTTCTAATTTCAGGTTTGGTTTTTTTTTTTTTTTCTTTCTTTGTAAGTCTGACTTATCTCACTTGGCAGAATGATCTGCAGTTACACCCATCTTCCTGCAAATAACAGGTTTTGTTCTTTATGGCTGAACAACAACAACAAAAACTCACTGCATACATATGCACATATATTCTACACTGTCTTTACCCATGCAGCTGTCAATGTGTCCGTAGCCTGGCTCTGTAATTTGGCAGCTGTAAACAGTGAAGTGACACAACATGGCTATGCAGGGAAGCCAGCTTTGACTCCTTGGCTCAGGAGTGGTGTAGGTGGATCATATAGTAGTTCTATTTTTAATTCTTTGAGGACCTTCATACTCATTTCCACAGTAGCTGGACTAATTCATAGTTCTAGAAATGAAAGTCTAAACCAATGACAGCTAAGCAAATTTTAATAACAATTAGAAAACCAACAGAAACTTTGAATTGTTTACAATATTTATGACGTCAGAGGAAGTCAAGTTTGTAGAAAGATACAAAAATACTAATTAAAAACCAGGTATCTGAACTCTGAAGAGATTTGATTTTAAACCTACTGCAGGTTAAAATTCATCCCTCCCATGAATTTCCCAGGTATGCTAGCTGCTGGGGAGAGTGAGATAAAACAGGCTCTCCCACCTTCAATGTAGTCTTAGCACAAGCAAGAAAAATACAAGTGTAATGTGGCAAGTGAGACTATCAATACAAAACGAACAGATGCTGGGTGTGATGGCACATCTGTAATGCCAGAACTTGGGAAGCAGCAAGAGGAAGATTTCTGTAATTTTTTTTTTTTTTTGGTTTTTTGAGACAGGGTTTCTCTGTGTGGCCCTGGCTGTCCTGGAACTTACTCTATAGATCAGGCTGGCCTCGAACTCAGAAATCCACCTGCCTCTGCCTCCCAAGTGCTGGGATTAAAAGCGTGTGCCACCACTGCCTGGCTCAGATTTCTGTGATCTTAAGGCCACACTGGATACACAGTGAACTCCAGGCCAACCAGAGCTGCACACTACGACTGTTTGCAAATCAAAACCAAAACCAAAAGGAATAACTACTCCTGCACAAAACAAACAAACAATCCCAAGCAAGCAAGCAAGCAAGCAAACAAACAAACAAACAAATGACTCACAAGATTTAAAAGAGTAGCTCTAGAATAGAGACAGGACTACTCCTTAGGCTGTATTTTATAAGCCTGTGAAAATCACACATCTGGCATTTAATAGACAAAGACTAAAAATAGTGTATGCCATGAGATGACAGGCCCACCCCCACATCCCACAACTGCATACTATCCATGTACCAAGATTAAGCAAAAACAAGAAAGTCTTAATTATGTGACCTTAGAATCAAATTCCATCCTACATACAAACCTAAAATATATTTTGTGTTATCTTAATGCACAATCAGTTTTCCAAGAATGCAGCTCCTTTATAAAATAATGGTTATACTTTGTCTTGTTTGGACCTTTTACCAAAAGTTCAGACACTGAAGAGGCTATATAAAAATCACTTATGATTCCATTTAAGCAACCTTAGAGTCTTTATCACTCTATAGTGTGTCTGTCACAACAAGAGTAGCCAATATGCACATCTGGAAACATATCATTAATTTGTTTATGTAAATATACCTGCATATTTACACATTTATATGATTTGAATTAGTTTTATGCTTCCATTAATAGAGCAAGGGTATTATGCCAACTTTTAAAACGTTATACATAAGTACGAGTACAGTTAACATTTTCACTTTGGAACAGACAAAAGTATTAATTTGTAAATATCTACCACTACGAGTGAGTGAGTTTAGTTAGGCTGGAAACTGTTAGTGGCTTGTGATGATCCACTCAATCTAACAGGAAACCTCAGAAAAGGACTGATCACCAAAAACAGTAGAAAATGGAAATCTGGGTTTCCAGTGTCCCCAAAAATATCTGAGAAAAACAACAACAAAATCAACTAACTTCTGCTGGGCCTGGTGGCGCACACCTTTAATCCCAGCACTCAGGAGGCAGAGACAGGCAGATTTCTGAGTTCGAGGCCAGCCTGGTCTACAAAGTGAGTTTCAGGACAGCCAGGGCTATACAGAGAAACCCTGTCTCGAAAAACAAACAAACAAACAAACAAACAAATCAACTAACTTCCTTTTGTTACTATGTCAATATTCTGAAATATCAAATAAATAAATTCTATTGAAACCAGTCAAATATTCCCTATTGTTCATTTTAAAGCTATGGACACTTACTGTGCTCATGTTTGTCCCTAGGAGTCCTATACTCAAGAATACTGGAAACCAACCAATACTGAGAGTCTCGCTTTACTAAGCTATGCTTAATTTCAAATCGCATGCTTCCCTCCAGGTGTGAGATGTATTCTTCTAAAAACATAAAAGACACAAACTCTTAACATTCCCTCACTGACACTTGGAGATTTATGGAAAAATAAGTGTTTCTCTGCTCAAGAGTTAATCCCACTACCAGACAAAACTAAATGCTAAGTAAGTCTTCCCTAATTTTGAGAGGAAAAAAAATTAGCCTCTTTTGAAACAATACAAAAAGAAAAGAAAATTAAGACATTATTAACAAAGATAGACCTTTCACATATAGACAGCAACCTTGTTCTCACTATTTCAAAATTCCAACTTGCTTCCAAAATGAGAAAAAAAAGGAAAAAAAATTGCCCCACACTACTTAAATGTAAGGCTTCGTGTCTTGTTTTATGCTTTTCCGGCTCTGGTAGGACCCAACCAGATTCATATTTCTTTTATAGATACTTCATATAATACATCTGCAGTTATTTTTTCACCTTAGTTTTTTCCTCCTAGGATTATTCTTTGTATTTCTAAAGTTTCACAACATCCTTCCTTTCCAGATTAATCAAAAGCCCACTTCTGTACAACTTCAAGTAAGAGACAGTTTCTAAATGACATCTGACTGTTGAGTTGGGCACCATCTGTAAGGTGCCATACTCTGACAACTGAAACCTCTAAAATGTGATCTGCTTTAAATTTAAACATGGGGCACATACATACATATACCAGGGTACACACAGGAACAGTAAACATGGGGGCACATACATATACCAGGGTACACACAGGAACAGTAAACATGGGGGCACATACATATACCAGGGTACACACAGGAACAGTAAACATGGGGGCACATACATATAGCATGGTACACACAGGAACAGTAAATGTGTGAGGTCAGAGACAACTTGCAGGAGTCAGTCCCAGGGATTCAACTACCACAGTCAGTTTAGGAGCAGGTACTTCTTCCCTCCAATTTTGTATTTTAAAATGTAGGAATTTGTAGAACTGAACTGAACATTCAGCATACCACAGTGGGAAAGTTAATATACCCGGCTCTCAGTTTTTCCCCAATAAAAGATGACAAGGATAGAATTAAAGACTGTCTGCTTTTTTCCAGGTAAAATATTCCCTCACTTTATATTCATATACAACAAAACTTTTTCGTAATAGAAAAGCGAGTGCAGTTAAAGGGGATATGTGGAGCACCTTACAGTTCATCATTTGTAGTAAGTGTTTAACCTAGTAATGTATTTTCATGGCCCTGGTACTCACTGTTCACAACAGCTTTAGTGCTCACAAGAACCAAGAGCAAATAACATTCATTCTTCTAAAATCAATCCCTAGGATGTACATACAAGTCTAGTACAAGTCACAAAGAGCCATATAGGTCTATTTGACCATGAATGCTCCTGTGCCCTATTTTAAAAAGTAATACATTTATTCTTCAGTGGAGGCATTATGAGATGCCCCTAGATGGAGTGAACAAGTTAATGAGACCTATGGTGCAAAACAGCATAATGTGCAGCCCAAAGCAAACAGAAACGGAACAAAAGGGCTGTGAGTATCACAGAGCTAGAGATACTTTCTAGGTTGGCTGACATTATTCACAAGTCTCCAATGATAAGATAGCCAAGAAAATCCTCTAAAATACAGCAAATGCCTACTTCTCAATCTTGGCATTAAAAAAAGGGAGCTACTTAGACACAGTAGCCGTTGCTTTGCACCATACAATAAATTATTCAAATAGTGCAGTGACTTCAGGATCCTGAGTGTGGTCTTTCACAACACAGAGTTGTGTAAGTACAATGTGCACAGGCCAGCCGCCTCACTGCTTCCCATTCTCAGAGGCAGAACCGGCCCTGCCGGCGGTGGAGGAGCTCTCCATGGTGCTTACTCACGTCTGCTGTCTCGTCTAACAGTGGTAAAGGTTTTCTGGTTTCTCTCTGGATCTACCTGCCCGTAACAATGGCAGTCTCACGAACCACCGCTCATCTGTTTTTCCACTTTTGCCTATGCAGAGACCCTCAAGTATTTTTCTAGCTTGACTGTACAGTTAGCCTAGCTTTGGAGCCCTAACAGCGGCCAAAGTTCATTTTGTGGGAGAGCTCACTGACATACTCTGGACAAAAAAGTTAAAATTCCTCAGATTCAAGTCCAAACATGATATTGTTACTTTAGGACCACGCCTCACAAACCATGCCCTTACTGGTGGTTTATAAACAAACGTCAAACTTCTAAAACACGATGAACAAACTTCACTCTTATATTTAAACTAAAACCAAAGGAAGGCAAATTTGTGCTTAGAGGCCAGCCGGGTTTAACTTCGCCGAGTTTTCTAATTACGGCTAACTGCCCGCACAAGAGAACAAATCAATAAGCAGCAACAGGAAGACCAATAGAACACAACTGTCAAGAAATGAACAATAAAAGCTCTGATCCCCCTTGAGTTCCTTCTTGTGTAAGGCATGAGGTAGAGATCAAAGTTCTTTTTGGAGAGAGGTACCAGCCCCAAGGTTCATAAAATACTTGTAAATAACTACCTGATAAATATATAAATTCATATAAATTCAATAATCAAAGAGCAAGCAGTTCAATTAGAGGGTGAGTATAAAAAGACACAAACATTTCCCCTTATTCCATGAAAAGACTTCAACATTGCTCTTCATTAAGAAAATCAATACAAATTAAAAGGATGATACAGTATCCGTACACAGCTATTAGAGAATCTAAGATGAAGACTAGCAGTAATGTTGACAAGGACTGAGAGAAATGAAATCTACAGTACTAATGAATATAAAATGGTAATCAGAAGAGTTCAACGGTTTCTTTACAAACTAAATATACATTTACATATGTAAAACAATAGTTTTAGTAATTACATTTTAGGCTTTTCTTTCAAGCATATCCATAAAAAGAACCTGTCAGTGACTGTTCACAGTAGGTCCACAGCTAAAAGGCAGAAACAAAAATGTTCAACAGATGACTGATTATAAACAAATGCTGGGACATCCATTCATGGAATTCTATGTTGCAAAAAGAAGAAACAAAACTATAGATACATGCAATAATTTTGAAGACTCTCCAAAGCATGATGAGTGACAAAAGCTACTCCCAGTGGGTCACATAGTGTATGTTTCCATTCATGGAACAACGCAGACAACTTACAAAAGTACTGAAAGGGAAAAGAGATAAGTAGTTGCCACCAGAAATTAAGGATGGGGCTGGGAATATGTCTTTAAAGAAATAGCATGAAGGAAATCCTCATGGTGATGGATACTTTTGTATCTTAACAGCAGACAAAAATATCCACACTATACCAATTTCCTGGTTCTGTAACTATGTAAAATGTAACCAATGCAGGGAACCCGAGTTTGTTATACACATGCCCTCTCTGCAACTTTCAGGAAACCTATACTTCAAAAAAATACAATTAATACAAAACAATTAAAAGTCTCAAGAATTATGTTGAAGGGATGAAATGAAACAGGAATGGCCATGGTACAAACAGAGCTGAGTCTGTCCACCTCCTCCAAGAGTTCAATTAAGCATTTACTAAGTGCCTTGTATTTATCACAGAAGAAGAAGAAGAAGAAGAAGAAGAAGAAGAAGAAGAAGAAGAAGAAGAAGAAGAAGAAGAAGAAGAAGAAACAGCAGCAGCAGCAGCAGCAGCTTAACAACTTATTATACAGAAGTATGAGTGAAAGAAGAGCCAAAGATGATTCAGGGAAGTTTAACAGAATGATAAGTGAAAGACAGAACTGAACTGGAAAGTCATGAGTAAGTCCTCTTAGGAAAAAGAACATGCTTTGTTAGATGCCATGGATGACATCCACGCAAAGATCTGAGACTAGATGTAGGCGGGAAGTCAAGATGATAATGTAGATGCGTGTAGTTAAGGTTAAGCAAGCAGTTGAGGAGGTCTCTCAGGAAGAAAGTATAATGGACTATAGATGGAAATCATTTAAAACAGTTTGACTTCCCATTAGTCAACTTACAGCTATCACACTCTAGTGTGATCAGAACTATGAACTCCTTCAGAGCATTTCTGATGCCCTTGCATTGCTAAAGTACACAATACAAGGCTTTATGCTTCACTAGGACACAGTAAGTAGCTTATTAGAGGGATTCAACCAACTATGTGTCAGAGGTCAAGGTCTGGCACCTTCCTGTTTCTATCTTACTTTCTGAAACAAGGTCTCTCACTGAACCTGAAGTTCCCTGTTCTGACTAGACAAACTGGCCGGAAACCCTCCATGATCTACCTCCCAATGACCACATTACAGACATGCACTGCCACACACAGCTTTTTATGTAGGTAATGGGATCCTAACTCAAGTCCTCCTGCTGTGAAGCAAGCGATTTACCTACTGAGCCATCTCCTCAACTTCCAATAACTTCTAACTAATAACTGATATAAAAGTAGTGCTTTGGCTAGCTGGTTAAAAGTTAGAACCCTTCCTTTAAACCGGGAAAATCACCAAGTTCAGACATTTTAAATCATGTGTCTAAAGCTCTGCCTATTCCTAAGGCCCTCAGGTGGAAGAATTAGAAAACAAGACTTTAGAGTTAGTTTCTGCTCCCAGATGCTAAAGAAAATTCTAACTCAAAACGGAAAATATTCTTCAACAAGTTTTTGAGTGAAATAAACAGAACATAATCATTTATTGGGAGTGTGAGACAAATGAAGTTTTCAACTATATCCACCATACAGGCTGATAATATACAGAAGGCAAAGAAACCACACGTGAGGCCAGAGCAGCATTTTTCAAGCGTGCTCAAAGGTCTGGGATTGATCACCTGTGTGTGTGTGTGTGTGTGTGCGCACGCGCGCGTGAACTATAGGATAACTGCAACCTAAATGACACAATCAGAAAGAATGTGTGTGTGTGTGTGTGTGTGTGTGTGCGTGCGCGCGCGCGTGAACTATAGGATAACTGCAACCTAAATGACACAATCAGAAAGAAATTGAGCAGTTATGATACATCCTTTTCTCCTTTGAATGCAAAGAGAGAAGTCATCCGTTTATTCTCCCACAAAACATTCATGGACAATATAAAGTGAAATAATGAGCTAATGTGATCAGTAATTGGACAGAAAGTACTTCTCTAGTTGCAGTTTAAGTAAACAGTTTAGTAAAATGGATCTGGGGCTAGATTTGTTGACCGTCTTCCAAAATTGCATTTTGCACTGTATAGTGACTTCTGTCTTTTTGGGTAGCCAGCATGGCTCTAACCAACCCTGACTGGAGTGATGTACCTAGTGCCTTTGAACACAAAAGTGTGTTTGTGTGAGAGGTCAGGGAAGAGGAAAGAAACCGGTTGGAGTTGTAAGACTATAGGGAATCTGACAAGCCATCTATAATCCAACTGCCATTTTGGTAAGTCTCCACAGGTCTAAAAGATGATTCTTTGCCCGCCTATTTCTTTACTTCCAACAACTGAATCATTGGTAGGCTCTATTTGGAGTCCAACTGCTAAAATCTGTGGTCAAACTTCCCAGAGTTATCTCCCAGCAACACTCATTCTTGTTCATTTCATTCCTGGTCCTGTTTTTTGTTTTTGTTTGTTTGTTTGTTTGTTTTAAGGACATTATAGCGGAAGGTGAAAGTCACCTTCTTTGCTTTGTTTTTGTTGTTTCTTTTTAATTTAAGATGAAGAAAAAAAAAAAAACCCTGACATTTCTTCTAGGTATATCAATATGTTCCCTTCTTTCAAATACTGGGGAAACCTATTCTTTTTCATTCCGACTTTTTGGTTCCTCCTAAAATGTTTTGCTCTCCCCAAAGAAAAATCAAACACCGGACATTAGAAACATAGTTTCTCTAGTCTCGGAGCCCGGATCTCAACAGCAGAGCTCAGCAAAGCGGTTTAAATAACCACACACAATAGCGCGAGTTGCAGCTGATGTGAAAACGTCCATTGCCAAGAAGCAAGCGGCGCTGGCAGGTGCCTCGGTGCTAGGGACTTGACAGAAGATGCATAGCCCTGGTCTGGCAGCTCTGTGCTGTGGCAGCTTAAGAGTTCGCACCTCTTCTAGCCACAGCCCGGGAGAGCGAAGTGGACTCTAGGTTCCAGGCCTGTCCTGAACCCTCGCAGGCAGCGAGCTCGATCCGGAAAAGCAACAGCGCGGGGAGGAAGACCGGAGAAGGCTCTGCCAAACCCAAGCCGCGCCCATGGGCCGGCTGCCTGGAGCCCGACCTCCCCGCCGGCCGCCGTCCTGGGAACCCGCACCGGTGGGAGCTCTCGAGTAGGAGACGCCTCCGACTCGGCCCGGGTCGCGTGCATCCCAGCTGAGGCCACCGCAGGAGGTGGTGCTCGGGAGGCTCAGGGCGCCGGGGTAATGCTGTGGGCAGGACCGGGGTTGCCCCGCGCCGGGCGGGTCACTCACCGAGAGGACGCTCATGCGGATTGGGGTCTCCAACAGGCACGCCATCTTGAGCCTTCCCACCCGGCTGCTGCCGGCGCCGGCGCGCGGCCGGCACTTTCGACAGCCACCTATGTGACCTGCAGCCGGAGCCTCTGTAGAAAGCCCAGGCAAGCTGCCCAGAACAGACCGCGCCCCAGGCGTCGCTCGAGCACCGAAGGGGCCGGGCAGAAGGGCGAGGGATTGGGAAACCGCGCCGGACCCCGGCTTACGAATCGTCCTCTCAGAAACAGCAGCTACTCTCGGCTGGGGTCAGAGGTGGGCGCGGGCAGCGGCCTCCGCATGCGCAGAAGCCTGCCTGCCCCACCTTCCGCGGATGGGGGGCGGAGCCTCACCCTGGCTTGACGAGCTGTCCGCACTCTTAAATTTCAGTTTACAGGTTCTCTTTCCTAACCGCTAGTAGGTGGAGTTACTATCTACGGAGTCTGAAGTTCACTTTCACATTCATTATCTCACTCTACACCATTCCCTAGTTTCAGTATTCTCTCCCTCTTAAAGCTAGAGAAACTGGTCTCAAAACTAGGTCTTCTGCCTGCAATGAAAATCGCCTCACGCTTCAACAGTCAACTATGACCTGCTTCATTTAGCATTGCGTGCCCGACCCACTTACTCTGATATATTGGTAAGAACGGGTTCTCCACAGCCAGGACGCCTGGATTTAATCCTAGCTGCTTTCGTTAGCGCCAATATTTTGGACAGGTTCTTAGCCTCTTTATATTTAATTCACTTCTCCCGACTGTAAAATAAGGACTAATGAGAATAAATGACCCAATAAACAACAACAACAACAAAAATGCCTGGAATGTGGAAAACCTTACGTTGTCTGTGTGTGAGAATTTTCTATTTCCAGCCTCTAGGTCAAATGGGGGATGGAGAATTAAACTATCTGAATGTTTCCTACTAAAATACTCTGAAAGTAAAGCCATCCCTAATTCAGGTTGTTACCTCACCTCCACTCACCTCCCAGTGCTCTTGAAGTAAAAGCATATCTCTCCCATTGTTTCTCATTTCCTCCTGTACTTTAATGACTACATTTATTGTATCACTTATCACCCTTGCTTATAAGTCTCTTACAAAGTGTTGCACTTCTGGAAGCCTGGAAGTTTAAGAGAACCCTGGTGCTGTAACAGTATATCCTAAGCTCTGTAACTACAGTCTTTCCTAGTCTTTACCCAGGAATTATTACTCATTCAATAATTTTATTTAAAGCCAGACTGAGCCCATTTAAGATTGTTAGCCTTGTCCTAAATCATAGTCTGTGAAATCAAATGTGTTGTATTCTTTTTTATTCTAGTACATATTACCATTCATAAATACAAACATTTAAATGTTCATCTGTCCATCCATGTAACACCTAAAATCGCGTCCTAGTATGCCTGCTACAACCAGGCAGATTGTAATTGTATATAGCACACAAAAGCATTGACAATTGTACAATAGTCTCTATATGTGTGAGCTATACCTCACCCAGAAACTCGGGCAATACACTTCTAGGAAACCCCTCCCTCAAGGAGGAACTGGGTGACTCTCCCAAGTCCATATATTTTCTTTAAAATGATTTTACATTTATTTATTTATTTATTTATTTATTTATTTATTTATTTATTTTGTGGGGGGGATTCGTGTGTGTGTGTGTATGTGTGTGTGTGTGTGTGTGTGGATTCACACATGTGCTGGCCAGAGGACAGCTTAGGAAGCAGGTTCTCTCGTTTCATCTTAGAGGTCCAAGGATCAGAGTCAAATCATCAGGTTTAGTGGCAAGAGGTTTTACATTTTGAAATATCTCCCCAGCCTGCTTCATGATTCCTTAACTTCAGGCATCAGTGTGTTCCTGTAACATAATATCTCTAACAATATATTGCTCTATATATGTGTGTTTGTATATGTGTGTGTGTTGATTATAGAGGTTTGGAAAAAGTAACTTTATACTATTCCTTTCAAGGAGACTACAAAAATTTTATCATCTTGGTTTTTTATTTTTAATCTTAATGCCTACCATAGGCATGTAGTCAATGTTTGTTGAATAACCACTTTTTGCTTTGTTTCAGCCTGGGACAAGATAGAAGTATAGGCAGGTTATTTGGGAAGTGCTTCCAGGGAACATGATTGGTGAATCTAAAAGGAGGTGGGTGGAACAAAATCAATACAAGAGTCTGCTATTGAGATCATTCTATATTCTTCAAGGGCCTCTGAGAAATAAATAGAACACCATGTTGGATTATCCATCTTGAGGCTGGAACATGTGTCCACCATTGTATTAGTTGAGGATTTCCCTTGGGCAATTAACTTTCTGTCTTTCTGACTGCCTCTCTCTGTGCCCATCCCCGTGTGTGTGTGTGTGTGTGTGTGTGTGTGTGTGTGTGTGTGTGAGAGAGAGAGAGAGAGAGAGAGAGAGGAGAGAGAGAGAGAGAGAGAGAGAGAGAGAGAGAGAGAGAGGAGAGAGAGAGAGAGAGAGGAGAGAGAGAGAGAGAGAGAGAGAGAGAGGGAGAGAGAGAGAGAGGAGAGAGAGAGAGAGAGAGAGAGAGAGAGAGAGAGAGAGAGAGAGAGAGAGACCTCAACATCCCAGCTGGGATGATCTACTGCAAGCTGGCACAGAATAATGCCCAGATGTCAGGTGCTTGGCTCAGAGGACAGTTTACCCACAACACTCTTAACACTTTTTTTTTTTTTTTTTTTTGGTTTGATTTAGTTTGGTTTGGTTTTTCGAGACAGGGTTTCTCTGTGTAGCCCTGGCTGTCCTGGAACTCACTTTGTAGACCAGGCTGGCCTCAAATTCAGAAATCTGCCTGCCTCTGCCTCCTGAGGGCTGGGATTAAAGGCGTGCACCACCATGCCCGGCTCTCTTAACACTTGTTAACTGGTTCTATTTACTCATGGACCAGCCTTGTGAGACACTTCTGCACTGTCTTGAGCACTTCTTGAGCCCTCTCTCCCCTCCATAAGGGAAGGTCAGTGGGCACACTTTTGTTGAGGGTCTGCTGTGGATAACTAAAGCTATGGTAGTTGTAAGACAGCAAGGGCCATGTTAGGCCCAAAGGACAATGCTCCAGAACTCCTAAAAAAATGATAATTGTCATAGTTAGTTAGGGTTTCTATTGCTACAATGAAACACCATGACCAAAGCAACTTGAGGAGAAAAGGGTTTATTTGGCTTACACGTCCATATCACTTTTCATCACTGAAGGAAGTCAGGATAGAAACTCAAAACAGGGCAGGAACTGAGAGGCAGGAGCTGATGCAGGGGAAAATGGAGGGGTGCTGGTTACTGGCTTGCTTCCATGGCTTGCTCAGCCTGCTCCCTGTAGAACCCAGGACCACCAGCACAGGGATGAAACCACCTACAATAGGCTGAACCCTCCCCCACTGATCACTGATTGAGAAACTTCCTTATAGCTGGATCCTGTGGAGGCATCTTCTCAATTGAGAGTCCCTCCTTTCAGATATCTAGCTTGTGTGTCAAACACAATAATAAAGAGTTTAATGAAGAAAAATAGAAATATAGGGTAGGATGTAAGTAGCCAGGGATAAATCTGAAAAGTCTGTAATATTTATATAGAACTCCCACATTGTATAGCTGTATTGTCAGGGTTCTCTGGAGTAGCAGAACTTACAGAATTTCTCTCTATATAGAAAGGGGATCTATTGGAATGACTCACAGTCTTTGGTTCAGCTAATCCAACAATGGCTGGTTATGAATGGAAAGTCCAAGAATCTAGTAGTTGTTCAGCCCATGAGCTCGGTTGTCTCAGCTGGTCTTCAGTATATACCAGAATCTCAAAAAAGTCGGCTCTAATGTCAGGAAGGGATGGACTTGCTATTGAGGTAAGAGCAAGCAAGCAAAGAGCAAAAGCTTCCTTCCTTCATGCCCCTGTTATATAGGCTTTCAGCAGAAAGTGTGGCCCAGATTAAAGGTGGGCTTTCCCAGCTCAAAATATCTACATAAAAACTTTCTCTTGGGCTGGAGAGATGGCTCAGCAGTTAAGAGAGCTGACTGCTCTTCCAGAGGTCCAGAGTTCAAATCCCAGCAGCCACATGATGGCTCACAACCATCTGTAATGAGATCTGATGCCCTTTTCTGGTGTATCTGATGACAGCTACAGCGTACTTACATATAATGATAAATAAATCTTAAAAAAAAAAAAAGCTGTCTCTTCCTACCTCAAAGATCTGGATTAGAAGTAGATCTTCCCACTTCAAATTAAGCAGAAATCCCTCACCTCCACTTTTGAGTTTTAGTTAATTCCAGATGAAGTCAAGTTGACAACCGAGAATACCTATCACAGATATAGTTGTACTTTTAAAAGTAGAATTTAGGCTAGTGAGATGGCTCAGAAAGTAAAAGCGCTTTTCATCAAGCCAACAACTTGAGTTCCATTAAAAAAAATAAAGAACAAGAGAACCAATTCTCACCAATTGTCTTCTGATTGTCACACATGAATCATAGCATTCACATACACAGAGACAGAGACAGAGACAGACAGAGACAGAGAGACAGATGGTCAGACAGACAGACAGACAACACACATGCAAAAAGTAAAATGAACTACTGCATCTAAGGCTCAGGAGTCACCACAGAAGAAGAGTCGGAAAGATTGGAAGAGCCAGAGAAATTTTACAATGAGGCCGTGTTTCCTAGAAATGTGAGACTCATGAAGTCTCGTTGACATGGCTGACAAAACAAGGAGCAAACACGGATGACATCAGTGGATGTGCTGCTGGTCCATGGTGGCACACCCCTTTGATTCCAGCACTCCTGAGGCAAAGGAGTGCAGGTCTCTGCGAGTTGAAGGCCACCTTGATCTACAGATCAAATTCCAGGACAGCCATGGCTACACAAGGGAACCTTGTCTCAATAAAACCCAAAACCTAAAACCAACCAACCAAACAAACAAACAAAGAAAAAGCCAATGGACATGCTAACATGAAAGAGGAAAGTCCCATGGGGAAAATCCCTCAAACCTAGACACCCTAAAGCAACTAAGAAATGCTGAGAGTGGGAGAAACTGTCTTTCCCAGGGAGAAAGAGTCAAACTACATAGCTTAAGGGGGACACCTTCAGTGTGTGTGTGTGTGTGTGTGTGTGTGTGTGTGTGTTACATGACACCTGCTTCCCTGGGTTTGGGCTCAGGTAGTAGAGACCAAATGTAGGCACAGGCACCATTGTGGTGTCTCCTTCCAGGAAACAGTGAAAACTGGAATGAGCCAGCATGCCTGCTCCTTTCATGACCAGAGGAAGGAAGGAGTTGCTGTGCTGGTGTTGGCACATTCCTGTACCCCAGGTCTTTAGAGGAAATTAAAGCTCATCTAGCTTATATTTGAAAATCTTGCTGAGATGGGTTTTATAATAATCTGGCATTTTGTACCAGTAGCCAAGGGATATCTAATGTTTTGAGGCATGGTTCTAAAGGAATATATACACAAAATGAAAAAAAATTCTATGTAAAGAATCTAGAAGGAAGTAATTTGTATAAGTTAAAAATGAAAGCCCACTACTAGGGGCTTGCTGGTTGTAATCCCAGCTACTTGGTAAATTGTGGAGGAGATTGAGCCTAGGAGTTCAAGGCCATATATATATGAATGAGGGTTGGAAGTTAGATTTAACAATACTGTCAAGTCATTGTTTTGACATTTCAAAATTCAAATGCAGAAAGACAATGTTAGAAGCTAGTGGAAACCATTTTTTATCTTTTCAACCTTCTTTGTCAATTTAAACATCAAAAAAAAATTATGTCTTCCTGGTAAACTTGAAGAAACTACCCCTAAATCATTGTGGGCACAAGGCTTTTTCATTTAATTTTCTTTAAAAACAAGTACAGTTTTATTTTCGCTATACATTTGTGAACCATCAGGAAAATAAAATGCTGGCTTGCCACTCTTCTTTTCTTAGATGCGTCTACCTTCTTCCTCCCATGGTGGGATCCTATTATTTATTTATTTCCGTTTTTCGAGACAGGGTTTCTCTGTATAGCCCTGGCTGTCCTGGAACTCACTGTGTAGACTAGGCTGGTCTCGAACTCAAATCCACCTGCCTCTGCTTCCCTAGTGCTGGGTTTAAAAGCATACGCTACCACTGCCCAGCAGGATCCTAATTTATTACTCAGGAACCAGGGTGGAGGGGACCAATCCCACCTAAGCAGCAGTGCCTCTCCGGCTTCATCGAATTTAGTCACTGATGTCATTCCAGAATCTTTACATCACCCTGCATCTGCTTACATGTCTTGCTTTATTTAGAAATTAATTTTGGTGTCTTTGTTCCTAGGATGTTGTGCCTCTGTTTTAAATGTGCAGATAGCCATGAATGGTTGATTACACCTTTAATCCCAGACTGGGCACCTTGTAAAAGCGGGCAGATTGCTGAGAGGTTCAGGCCAGTCTGATCTACATAGTTCCAGGCCAGTCAGAGATACAAAAAAAAAATCTGTCTCCAAAGAAAAGAAGAGAAAAAGGAAAGGAAAGGAAAGGAAAGGAAAGGAAAGGAAAGGAAAATTGGAAGGAACAAACAGAACAGACGCAAAAAGAGTAGAGTCTGACTTATAAAATTGTATAACCTTGATTAGATCGTCTTTTCTGAGACATTTCTCCATGTGGCTTTGTCTTTCTTTCTTTTTCTTTCTTGGTTTTATGGGACAGGGTTTCTCCGTGCATCAGCCCCAGCTGTCAAATTCTTTTGTTTGTTTTGTTTTTCAAGACAGGATTTCTCTGTGTAGCCCTGGCTGTCCTGGAACTCACTCTGTAGACCAGGGTCAGAGATCCGCCTGCCTCTGCCTCCCAAGTGCTGGGATTAGAGGCGTGTGCCACCACGCCCGGCTAGCCCCAGCTGTCCTAATTCACTTTATAGACCATGCTGACCACACTGGCCAGGAATCTGCTTGCTTATTTCTGGAATACAAGGATTAAAGGCAGAGCCACCATCCCCTCCCTCCCCCTGCCACGCCCCCAGCCTAGATTGTATTTAACTGATTAAATTTTTCAGTTGTTTAAATGTATAGTTCTTTATTGAGAGGCCAAATCTTGTAAGTTCAGACTCCATTTTAGAGAACCTGGCCTAAGTTTGAACTCAGACAAACTAAACGACCTAACACTAGTTTCCAAGTTACCCCTCAACAAGACCAGCGTCCCCAGGTTATTACCCCAACATATCTGCACCCCCAGGTTACGAGGCCACCCCCTGCCTAACGACCACTAATGCAGAGGGAAGCAGAAATTAAGTTTATGATATGACTCCCAGCACCAGCCAATTGTGTTAAAGGACATGGTAGCTCTCAAATTAGATGCTTAACCACCACCATCACATCCCACCCTCTGCTTGTAGCTTTCTATAAGGTCTTGTCCCCACTGACATTCGGGGTACACCAAAAACTGTGCTGTGTGTCGGTGGCGAGCCACAGCGAGCTGGGATAGAATAAAGACCGTGCTATGAGTTACAGCAGATGGGCTCCTGCCTGGTTTGGGGGGATCGCTAACACTTTCGTGGCACTACATCTGTATGCCCTTGATTAGATTTTCTTTACTGGCTTTCTTCTTTGCCATTTATTCTTCCTTGATTCGTCGCCACCTTTTCTCTCCAGAAGTTTTCTAGATATTTAACCTGCTTTCATTCATCTTGCGTTACAGTTAGGCAAACAATTTGGTAGGAAAATACCCATTCCCCTTAGTCAAAAATAATTTTAGAAATTCCCCCCGGGGCGTTGGTGTATAGTTTTAAAATAATCAGTAAGCTTCGACGTTGCATTTAATTTTTGTTTGTTTGTATTTTCGAGACAGGGTTTCTTCTGTGTAGCCCTGGCTGTCCTGGAACTCACTCTGTAGACTAGGCTGGCCTCGAACTCAGAAATCCTCCTGCCTCTGCCTCCTGAGTGCTGGGATTAAAGGCGTGCGCCACCACGCCCCGCCGCATTTAAATTTTAATGTCATCATTAAAACCCCTTTGTACTTTCTAATTCATTTTTTAGGCAATCATCGTTGCCAGGGAGAGGTTTGCTCTAGGGAATTGCTCAATCGCTCCTACTCACTTGCTTACCTTGATTTTACTAAATTCAATTCCTATTCTTGGAGATTTTATTTCTTTTTCTAGTTTTAAACAATGTAACCCACTAGATTGCTAGCACGCACGGGATCACGAAGACAGACAGGGTCTTCATTAAACAAGTTCAAAGTTTCCTCCCTCCGGCTTGGCCCGGCCTTTCCCGCTCCCTCTCTCGCGAGACTTGGAAGCCGGAAGTTACATAAAGGACTCGAAACTCAGCCGCGGCTCGGTTGGTGTTGGCGGGAGCCGGGCGGACAGGCTGCCTGGTGTTCTCTGCTGTGCGGCCCGGGCTGCAGGTGCTCTAGGGTGTTGCTGTGGAGTTCCGCGGCCCAACGTCACGATGCGGGTGGCTGTGGCCGGTTGCTGCCACGGCGAGCTGGACAAGATCTACGAGACTCTGGCGCTGGCGGAGCGGCGCGGCTCGGGACCCGTGGATCTCCTTCTGTGCTGCGGCGACTTCCAAGCGGTGCGCAACGAGGCCGACCTGCGCTGCATGGCCGTGCCGCCCAAGTACCGCCACATGCAGACCTTCTACAGGTGAGGGGCGCGCGGCCCGGCCTCGCGTAGGGTTCTAGGTCCTGCTGCCGCAGATCGCGCTGACTGTTGGACCCAGAGCTTAGGAAATGGCACTGGCCTCCTCTCTGTACACATCTGGCTTTTCTTCCCAGGGACCCGGGGTGACACCAGCAGGTTTAGATACTTTGGATTTGCTAGAACACGATGGTTAGTTGATTCAATGATCTGGTTTTCCCGTGACCTGCTGTGTGCTAGGCTGGGTTCTAGAAGCCCAGACTTGCACTTCACAAAGTTCTTGATCTCAGTGAATGTGTGCTCGACACTTAAGATCTAATTTATTCTTAAGGGCAGGCATGGGAAGATAGTGGGGACCGTTTGATCGTTTTTTTAGCTTGGCCTTTTCCTTCTGACCCTCTTGCTTTTTTGTGTTTAGTTTGGTTCCTGACAGCTTTATTACCGTTATGTTGTAGATATTACTCTGGAGAGAAAAAGGCCCCGGTTCTCACCATCTTCATTGGAGGAAACCATGAAGCCTCAAACCATTTGCAAGAGTTACCCTACGGTGGCTGGGTAGCGCCGAATATTTATTATTTAGGTATGTGTTTATGTGCACTTTTTTTGGTCTTGTCAGAATCTGTACCAGCTGGGCAGCTTCTAGAAGACATGTGGTGAATGCCATTAACTTAAATAATCATGAGAATTGAGTTAAAATAGTTATTAAATGGCCAGTCATGAACATACATCCATTTTTCTTCTAGAGGTTTAAATAATAGCTAATATGATGACAAGTTTTTTTTATTTGTAGTCTCTTTGCTTTTTTCTTATTGCATTAAACTTTATAATGGAAAATGCTAAACATACATGAAAATACCGAGTAGTTTAATAAATTTCTTTACTTGTTAACCTCAACACCTATTACTTTGTTCTACTCCCATATTTAAATATCCAGTATTGTTTAAACTTTTCCCTTTTGAGATGGCTGGGATGCCTTAAAGCAAATCCTAACCACTGGGCTATTTCATTTGTGTATTTTTAAGTACATGACTCCCCTCCCCCAAGATATATTTATTTATCTACCGTGTATACAGTGTTCTGACTGCATGTGTGCCTACAGAGCACCAGATCCCATTATAGATGGTTAGGAGCCACCATGTGGTGCTGGAATTTGAACTCGGGACCTGTGGGAAAGCATCCAGTGCTCTTAACCTCTGAGCCATCTCTCCACCCCTAAGTACATGACTTTTGAGTGATAGATTTTTTTTTTTAGACACACGTAGTTCTGGTGCCATTTTATACCTAACTAAAGTGAGTTAGTTAGTCCTTCTCTCATGCCTTGTCCATACGCATTTCTCTGCATGTCTCGGTTATCAGATCTACAAATGACTTGCTCGGGTCGGACCAAATATTTGGTGTTCAGGGCTCTGCCTCTTAGACTCTTTATCCTTCCTTCCCTTGTTTCTGTTTTCTGTTTCCTCTATGGTTTGCGTGTTGTAGGCAGTGAGGTTGATTGCCTTGTAGCATTTCCTGGGCTCTGGATTTAGCTGATTGGATTTACTGTGATATCACTTGAAGTGTCCCTTTTGTTTTTCACGTTTTTCATCTTTTAAAGTTTGCAGGTCTTTTATCTCTTTATATATAAGTGATTGTTTCTAGAGTAATGTTCAGGTTTTTCTAGCGATGAAATCTCAACTTTGGGAATTTTGTTTCCTGTCATTACTGATTTGCCATCTCTCAACCATCTCAGTATTATGAAGAGATGAATTTGGGCTGGGCATGTTTTTAATTCCAACACTATAGAGGCAGAGGCAGGCTGATCTCTAGGAGTTTTGAGGCCAGCCAGGTCTATGGAGTGAATTCCAGGTCATCCAGAACTGCATCATAAGACCTGTCTCAAACAAATGAAAAGACCAGGTGGAATTGTCAGTTGAGTTGAAGATGAAAATGTAGAAATGCAGTGCTCTTTGGACATTACACCTGCTGACTTGACTCCCATGGTGTAAGGCCATCACAGGACATTGTCCTTCCCCTTCACTTTCTCCCACATAATTGCATGTTCAGCTGGGTACCACAGTACACTGTTAGGTATCACCATGCTCTGTTAGGTACCACAGTTCACCATTTGCTTTTAACATCCTGTCTCTTCATCCTTTTAGAATCCACTTAGTTTCTTGTCTGATTGGTTCCAGGCCTACTCTGCCTTGTGGATCATCGGCATAGTGTGTGAAGGGGGATGGCAAATACTTTCAAATGATTTAAGGACCGCATAGAATTTCAGGCTGCTAAACAATTTGTTTTCTTTTCTTAGTAGATTCTTTTTTGCTTAAACTGTTTTACTAAAATGCATAATTTTTCAGGCTTGGCTGGTGTTGTCAAATACCGAGGAGTAAGGATTGGTGGCATCTCTGGCATATTTAAATCTCATGATTATAGAAAAGGTATTGTTTTGACGGGATGACTTTTATAGTTTAGAGCTTGCATGCCCTCTAGTAAAATAACCAACATTTATAGTTTGACTCATTCATCAGATTCCTTCTGTAAATGATATTATTCTTAATTTTTTATTATAAGTATTTTATGGACAGATGGACAAAATGTAGATACTATATAGCATATCTATGTGTCCATGATCTAGTTTTATTAGTATTTTTTTCAGGATTTGCCATTTTAATTTTGACTTTTAAGAAATACAACAGTATCGGTGTAGTAGAAGTTCCCTGACTTGACTGGCGGGTTCCTTTTCTCCCCCCTCCAGTAGCCAGGGAATCGCTGTTTCCAGCTTGGTGTTTATCATTCACTTGGTTATTTCACGTCACTGCCGAGTACACAGGGTTCAGGGTGTATTACACCTTGTGTAAATGTGTCGCGTTGCTTGCATCTTTTGCAGCTTACTTGCTGCTTTAACGAGTTTCTGAAGTCCAGGTTATTACTTACCTGTAATCTGCCCATTTGTCTGTAGATAGGAGTTCATCGTTTAGACACATCGCGGTTACCTTTCATTCCACAGTAGCTAAGTGGTTTTTGGTTAGAGCAGTGGCTTACATTCATATAGATTTCACAAATTTCCTGAGTTAAATTGACAACTAAAATATAGGTATTTACTGTAACTGTTAATTGAAGGTCTACTTCCTCACCCTCTCCCCTCTGCTCTCCATGGTGCTAAACTGTTGGCATGGACTCCACACGTGGGCGGGCTCTGTGTTCTGTGGGCTATGTGAATATGAATTGGGAACCTCTTTTGGAAAGACAATGGTTATATGGTTTATTTCTCTTCAATTTAGGTCATTTTGAGTGCCCCCCTTATAATTCATCTACCATAAGGAGTATATATCATGTGAGAAATATAGAGGTCTACAAATTAAAACAGGTATGTGAGAAGTATATAACAGTGATTTGAAACAAATTTAATTTTGTAAATTTAAGTTTGTAGAATGTGTTTTGATTATATTGACTTGCAATATTTGATTACTACCACTTTAGTGTTTCTAAAATATAGTTTGGATAGGTTTTTGGAGGTTCACAGTTGAACAGATTTTAATTTTTTTTTTTTTTTTTTTTTTTGTTTTTCGAGACAGGGTTTCTCTGTATAGCCCTGGCTGTCCTGGAACTCACTTTGTAGACCAGGCTGGCCTCAAACGCACAGATTTTAATTTTTAATGGTTAAAACTTTATTGTAACAAACAGTTGTAATTTAATTTGTGGTTGCACAAATTATACTTAGGTTAAGGATAAAAAGTATATGCTGAAATAAAATGATATATTTTTTAAAGATTTACTTACTTTATGTATGTGAGTATATTGTTGCTCTCCTCAGACATACTAGAAAAAGTCATCAGATCCCATTACAGATGGCTGTGAGCCACCATGTGGTTGCTGGGAATTGAACTCGGGACCTCTGGAAGAGCAGTCAATACTCTTAACCGCTGAGCCAGCTCTCCAGCTCGAGCTTAGTATTTTTATTAATTTTCTTAAAGTATCCTTAGGATAAATTAACACAGAAAGCAAGATCATCAGTCAGCAAGAGGGGTGCATGGTTGGGGAGGGAGTTGCTTTGGGTTGCTCTCTTTCTAAGGATTTTCTTTCTGTTTTTCTGTTCTTAAAGTTAAAGCAGCCTGTACATATATTCTTGTCTCATGATTGGCCAAGAAATATATATCATTATGGCAATAAGAAGCAGCTTCTTAAGACCAAATCTTTTTTCCGCCAAGAAGTGGAAAACAGCACCCTGGGGAGCCCCGCTGCCTCGGAGCTGCTGGAGCACCTACAGCCCGCATACTGGTTCTCGGCGCACCTGCATGTCAAGTTCGCAGCCCTGATGCAGCATCAGGTAGGACAGAAAACCAGAGAACCCAGTTTACCTTTTAGGAGTTGCTCCCTCAGTACTCAGTGTGGGGAGAAATGAGCAAGCAATGACAAGGTGGGGGGGGGGAGGCGGGGCGAGGTGCTTGAGGGTATCTGGTTCAGACTGGTACACTGGGGTTGGTCTAGTTTTTGAGAGGGAAAATTTCCAATGAACTGCATGGTTGAGCTGAGTCTAAAGTGCCAGGAAGAAATAGAGTCTATGAGTGTTTTAATAAAGGGACCAACATGTTTGAAGACTGAAAGGTCCCAGAGCACAGCTCCTGTCCCTGAGGTGTAGAGACAGAGACAGCTGGAGCAGAACCAGAACTGCTTCTGGGCAGAGCCTGGGTACCTATTCCTTATAGAGTAGGTCCACGTTAGAAAGGGCCTTAGAGGGCTGGAGGGATGGCTCAGCAGTTAAGAACACTGGCTGTCCTTCCAGAGGTCCTCAATTTAATTACAGCAACCACATGGTGCCTTACTACTAAAGGACTTGGTGCCCTCCTCTGGCCTGTAGGTGTATATGTAGACAGAGTATTCCTACATTTTTAAAAAATACATAAACTTAAAAGGGGGAGGGCTTTGGGATATTTCCAAATAAAACTTTCTGGAGCATTGAACCTCCAGTGCAGAGAAGGTTTGCTCCAGTAGCTTTGGGAAGCATTGCGTGTCACCTCCACAAAGACAGTGCCCATTGAGCCATTAGACCCCTGAGAAGGTCTCTAGAAGCAGAAACCTCCAGCTGCTGACCCTGTGTTTTCTAGATGGTTTCCCTATGGGATACTTGAGGAGAAAACAAGCATTTTGGTTTAAAACTCTAGAAGGTGATAGGAAAGTTGGAGACTGATGGAACCAGGTAGTGGTTCTAGAGAGATCGGGAAGCGGAGAAATAAATAAGGATTTGTTGGAAGTTGGGAGTCCAGGATGACGACCAGAGGGTTTTTTGGGAAATTATTTAGAAAATGCAGGGTTAACGGTTGGAGATCTCTTGACATCGTCTGTAGAGTTTCTCAGTGTCTTTAATACATTAATGAGCACTTTTTCGAGAGGAATGTGATATGTAACCCTTCCCGAATTTTTTCCTACTTTAACAACATGCCTGAGGTAGTTTGTATATGAAGACACTCCCAAAGCCCTTTGTGCCGTGGTCCTACACAAGAGTAAAAGTTATACCTGCACTTCACCTGTGGCCTCTTAGTGATCATGCTTGCTTGATGATGTCTGAGCACACGTGTAGACACTGTCCTCATCCGCCTGCTTGTTTTACTTCTTAAGTGCTTGTGGCATTCCTGAGTTTTGGGTTTTTTTCTAAGACAAGATGGTGAGGGTCTCACTGTGTAGACCAGGCTGGCCTTGAACCCCGATCTGATCGCCCCTGCCTTCTCCATGCTGGGATTAGAGACTGGTGGCATCATGCCCGGCCAGCGTCTGAACTCTCATTGCTGCTTTCCTCAGCTGAATCTTCTGCTGTCATCCTCAAGAGTATCGCCTCTGTATCACTGATAGCTTGAGCCCTGTTTAGTGGCTCATCAGCCTCCTTTAACTTGCCAGTGTTCTGTTAACCCTTTCGCCTTTTCTCAAAACTGTCTTGTTGCCAGACGTTCCCATAGTCTCTGGGCCTCCCTTTAGTAACGCGTCACTCACCACTACTGGACTGATTCTTGTCTTTTCCCTACCTGTCCTTTCCTGTTTTCAGTCAGTCACTTTTGTCCTGCTTAGATATTGTGACCTTCATACTTGAGCTATCTCCCTCTGTTTTCTTCTGTTGATTCACTTTTTTTTTTTTGGTTTTTCGAGACAGGGTTTCTCTTTATAGCTCTGGCTGTCCTGGAGCTCACTTTGTAGACCAGGCTGGCCTCGAACTCAGAAATCCGCCTGCCTCTGCCTCCCCAGTGCTGGGATTAAAGGCGTGCGCCACCACGCCCGGCTCTGATTCACTTTTGAGAAAAATAGTTTTATTGGGGTACAATCTACATATCAAGATTAACACTTCTTAAATATGTAATTCAGTAATTTTAAGTAAACATCCACAGTTGTATGAATATGAATACCACAGTCCAATTTTGTTGTTGGCTTTTTTTTTTCTTAATTTTTTTTTTATTTTAACAATTTATTTATTTTATAAATGTGAGTACACTGTCAATTTCCTCAGATACACCAGAAGAGGGCATCAGATCCCATTACAGATAGCTGTGAGCCATCATTGTGTTTACTGGGAATTGAACTCAGGACCTTCAGAAGAGCAGCCAGTGCTATTAACTGCTGAGCCATCTCTCTAGCCTCTTGTTGTTGGGGGTTTGTTTGTTTGTTTGTTTTGAGACAGGGTTTCTATAGCCCTGGCTGTCCTAAAACTCACTCTGTAGACCAGGCTGGCCTCTAACTCACAGAGATCCACCTGCCTCTCCCTCTGGAGTGTTGGAATTAAGGTCATACTCGATCATCTAGCTCACAGACGCATCACATCCCAGACTCTATTGTGCCTGTTTGTAATCAACTTTGCATCCTTAGCTGTAGACACGCACTGGTTTGAGTTGTACTTCTTCTGATTAATTCCTGTAAAAGAATCATAAAGTACAGGTGTTTAGCAGCAGGTTTCTGTCATTTGTTTGTGTGAGTCACTTGTGTAACTCATGTCAGTGTTTGACGACATAATCATCGTCATCGTCATCTCAGTGTTTGTTCTGAATTATGGAAGAAATGGCAGCTAACAGTAGTTAATGCTTTCCACATCATTGCCCATGTGGGTGCAGACTGCCTTCCCCTTTTCTTTTCTCTTCTTTCTTATTTATTTCCTCACTTGGTAGTCATTCTTTTAACATAGAATTGGGAGCATGTGTAAGAAGTATTATTGCTCTTCTATTCAATGTATGAATTCCTTGTTGTGATGTTTTAAAATTCTTACATCGTGGTTTGTATCATCTAGGCCACAGATAAAGACCAAGCAGGCAAAGAAACCAAGTTTTTAGCCTTGGACAAGTGCTTGCCACACAGAGACTTTCTTCAGGTAAGAACAAAATGAGTCATTTTACAAAAGTTCTACTCTTCCAGTGATTTTAAAGAACTAGCTACTTCCAAATTTATTTGTACTATTTATAATTTACGTTTTCTGAGAATTCTTTGATGTTGCTTATGTTAACATTTTAAAATTTAATTGATTTAAAATGATTAGACTGTTAAATATAAATGAATTACCTAAAGTTTCCGATTTTGTCCTCTAGGTGTTAGAGATAGAGCATGACCCCAGTGCTCCTGAATACTTAGAGTATGACGTTGAATGGCTTACTGTTCTCAGGGCCACTGATGACCTGATTAATGTGACTGGGGGCCTGTGGAATATGCCTGAAGACAATGGTCTGCACACAAGGTGTGTCTGCTCCCTCAGAGCTTGCCTTCTGTACTGCATGTGCAGTTTGGTCTCTCGTCTGTGTTGTGTTTTGGTTCCTGAGGAGTTTGCTTGTCTGCAGAATGGAGGGAGAAGCAAGGTGGCAATGGTTTTGGGTTCAGAGCATCTAGCAAGCTTCTAGCATGTGCCTGCTTCATGACCTGTGAGCTGTAGTAGTTCCTCTGGTCTCTGATTTGGGCCTAACTTAGGGATCTATACCCCCTGGTTCTGGCACGCACTGGCCATGAGACCCCAACTTTGTACTCACAGTTAACTGACTATTATGTTTATTCTAAAGATTCTTTGCTAAGTTAATTATAATTTTACCATGTGGGGTTTTTAAAGTTTTTATTTTATGCAGATGGGTGTTTTCCCTGTATGAATGTCTATGCATCATGCATATGCCTGGCACTGACGGAGGCCAGAATTGGGAGTCAATCCCTGGAATTGGAATTACAAATGGCAATGAGCTGACATGTAGATGCAGGGAATTGAACCCAAATCCTCTGGGAAAGTAGCCTGTATTCTTAACCATTGAGCCGTCTCTGCAGCTCTTATGTAGAATTTTTGTTTTGTTTTTTTTGTGACGGGGTTCCTCTGTGTATCCTTGGCTGTCCTGGAACTCACTCTGTAGACCAGGCTGGCCTCAAACTCAGAAATCCACCTGCCTCTGCCGCCTGAGTGCTGGGATTAAAGGCCTGCGCCACCACTGCCCAGCTTTTATGTAGAATTTTTTTTTTTAAAGATTTATTTATTTATTATATGTAAGTACACTGTAGCTGTCTTCAGACACTCCAGAAGAGGGCACCAGATCTCGTTGCGGATGGTTGTGAGCCACCATGTGGTTGCTGGGATTTGAACTCTGGACCTTCGGAAGAGCAGTCGGGTGCTCTTACCCACTGAGCCATCTCACCAGCCCTAGAATTTTTAACATTTCTTTTTACTCCTTGTATCTGGAGTCCATACTTGGGTTTCATTGCTTATTGTTTGAAGGTAATACCTTGTATAAACCAGCTGCTCTGATTGTTACAGGTGGGATTATAGTGCAACGGAAGAAACTATGAAAGAAGTAATGGAAAAATTGAAACATGACCCGAAAGTCCCCTGTAACTTCAGCATGACAGCTGCTTGTTATGATCCCAGTAAGCCACAGACACAAGTGAAGCTGGTTCACAGGATCAATCCACAGACTACTGAGTTCTGTGCCCAGCTCGGCATCACAGACATTAATGTCATGATTCAGAAGGCCAGAGAGGAAGAGCATCATCAGTGTGGTGAATATGAGCAGCAGGGTGATCCGGGGTCTGAGGAGTCTGAAGAGGACCGGAGTGAGTACAACACAGACACGTCGGCCCTCTCCTCCATTAATCCAGATGAAATACTGCTGGATGAGGAGGAGGAGCAGGAGGAGGAGGAGGAAGCTGTAAGCGCTCACAGTGACATGAACACACCTTCTGTGGAACCTTCTTCTGACCTCTCTACAAGCTTTTCTGACGTCAGGAACTTACCAAGTTCCATGTTTGTGTCCTCTGACGATGCATCCCGCTCTCCAGCTAGTGGAGAGGGGAAATCTGGTGAGACGGTGGGGTCTGGGGATGAACAGGACTTGGCTAAGTTTCCTCTGAAGAGGCTCAGTGATGAGCACGAACCTGAACAAAGGAAGAAAATAAAGCGGAGGAACCAAGCCATCTACGCTGCAGCAGATGATGAGGATGCTAATGCCGAGTGAGACAGAGGCTGGACTGGGATAAATAGAGGGGTGGGATTTCCAGACCCTGTTTTTAGGGCAGAATTTCTGATTTATTACTGGACTTTGTAATAATGAAATGATGGAATTTTGGTTATAAGCTCTGTATTTAGATGTATGTTTATATGATTCAGATATAGACTGATTAAAATTTCATATGATATTTGATTGATGACCGTTTTTAAGACATTCACTTCCATAGTTTTCAGCACTTACTACACATGAATTTTGAGAAACACTGTTCTCTAAGATGGGACTATAAAGATTTTGTAAATACATTAAATGCCACTTAATTGCTGAAATTATCCTATTGGCTCTTGTATATTACATTTTTACTGAATTTTTATGTAACTTTGGTACCTATATTCAAGTTATCTTGGTATTGTACAGTTTAATATTAAATGATATTATATTAATATGTAATTATTCAATGTTAATTACATCTAACAAGAGTGTATAAATGCTGTCCATCCTGCCACATGATAGATCGATGGATGGTAGTGAAGTCTTTTCAGAGATCCATGTGGACAAACCCTTGTCTGGAGTCACAGCACCGGGGCTGCCTGGGGAGATGGCCCTGGCCCTGGGAAGAGGAATCCTGGGGTCTCAGGGTCTGTTCTCATCATCCCACACCAGTCCTCATCCAGGCACTAGTTTAGGGAAGACCTGAACCTCCATCTTGTCAGCATTTGACTTCAGGAAGCTTGGCGGCTTTGAGGCTTTTGTTTCCTTCCGGTTTCTTTTCACTTTAAAAGATTATTTTCTTATTTACATAGGTATCTGAAACTGAATTTCCCCTACTCTTTTGAATTTCACAACTCCAGATTGTGGTTTTCCCCCAGAAAAGTCTTTTTAACGAGGAAAAGAAGACGTGCATGCTTGAGGTAATTTGGAGTATTGAGCTCCTCTGAAAATACCTTACAGCAGAAAGTATTATACTAGTATTAGTAAGTGTTGATTATAAAAACAAACAATGCTCTAGAAAGTCTGCAAATACAAGCTGTGCCTGGTGGGCCAGACGCTTAGTCCTAACACTCAGGATAACAGGCAGGTGGACCTCTAACGTGAACCTGATTTACAAAGTGGGTTCCAGGTCAGCCAGGGCTATGTAGAGAGACAGTGTCTCCAAAAAAAAAGTATGTAATTAGAAAGATGCAAAAAATGTTATTTTTATAACACTGTAAAAGCTTGGTAAAATGTATGGTTGGTTGGAATTTCTTAGAAACAGAATTTATTGATGCCAATTGTGGTTGAAATGGATCAAATGTATTTTCACAAAGAAATTTACCAGAAAATGATTCCCATAAAGTACCTGGTTGCTTTGTAACCCGAATAACAGCTTGAGCTGCCTGTTTTCACAAAGGCAGTGGGCAGAGACAAGAGGAGTCCTTTAGTTATGTTCTAGCCAGGTGGTGGGCAATCTGAGACCAGAGCGGGTTCACATCCTAAGAGGAATAAGCCATACTGTATCTCACCTCCAGCCAGAAGGCTACATACAGATGGAGCAGACATTCCAGAACGTAGCCTCCCTCCTGTGGTCAGTTCCTGTCCCCGACATCTACGGTGTCTATGTCTCCTTAATGCCTGCACTGTTCCCTTGTTAGTGCTTCTTGGAACGCCTGTTTGGACACTCCCGCGGATGCGTGGTGGTTAGTACCTGCAGGTGGTATCCTGCGTTCCTCCGGGTGCCAGCTGGGCTTGGGGCTTAACTCAGAACCCTTAGGAGCGTGTGCCCTGTGAGCTCTTTATGGTGTGTACATGCAGATTGCTTTCTGGAATAAGTCCATGCCCTGCGGCATAGTTTCAGGAGGAAACTACCTAGCTTTTAAAGCCAGATAATCTCTCAGGTGATGTTCCAAAATATAGAAAAGAATAACTTCTTTTTGTGAAGCAAATGTAGCACTGATGCCAAATCTAAAATAGATACAAAGAAACATCAGTCTCACAAAATATCAAGAAGCCTTGGGGCTGGAGAGATGGCTCAGCTCCACTGAGTGGAAGACCTTGGTTCCATTCTTAGCTTCCACATGGTGGTGGCTCACAACTGTCTTAATTCCAGTTCTAGGGCTCTGACACCCTCTTCTGGTCCCCTTGGGAATCTTTTGTACACATGGCACACAGACATACATGCAGACAAATACATGTATGGGTATATACATAAAACAATAAAAATTTAAAGACATATAGCACATTTAAAGATGATGTGGCATGAGCCAGACAGTAGAGATGGTTCAATGCTATGGAGACTTCATACAGTGGAAATAATAGATCTAAGAGCAAGCCATGATGATTTCCATAGATGAAGAAAATTAAATTAAAGCCTACCATCTGGCTCGCTGTGGAAATGTAAGCATTTATCAAAGCCAAGGAACAAGACAAAGACACCTGCCTCCACTGCAATCCAAAATGTATTGGAAAGAGCGAGCAAGGCAGGCATAGGGATGCTGAGGAGATCTGCATGTGGGTGGCCTGGTATTTCATGTAGAAAACACAACATCCAGACTAGAGTCAATATAAGCATTACTATACCCCAGAAAAATAAGATACAATTTAAGGGATGTGGGCTGGGGCTGCTGTTAATCCCTAGCATGCCATACACTGACTGGGCCTTGTGTAACTCCAGCATTTGGCAGGTAGAGGTGGGAGGAATTCTGGGATACAGGTACTTTGTCTCTAATCATCGTCGTTGTCATTGTCAGCATCATCAATAATACAGATTTTAAAATGTCCAAGGGGCTGGAGAGATGGCTCTGCGGTTAGGAGCACTGACTGATCTTCTGAAGGTCCTGAGTTCAATTCCCAGCAACCACATGGTGGCTCACAACCATCCGTAATGAGATCTGGTGCTCTCTTCTGGAGTGTCTGAAGACAGCTACAGTGTACTTACATAGAATAAATAAATAAATCTTTAAAAAAGAATGTCCAAAAGTTGTAGGAAAGAAAACTTAGAAATACACCTTGCTCAACACCTTTGCAGTTTTGTAGTCATGTGCCTAGGGATAAAGATGTTACCGTGCTAAGCAGAACAACGCATATACAGTTTAAATTGTATCAGTAGATTACAATTCTTGATTGTCTAGGGAATGTACTAGGTTTAAAAACAAATTGGATTTAGCTTTGTTACCAAGCCATTTTAAAATACTGCATGACAGGCCTGGAGAAGCGGTCAGTGGTCATGGGCACTTGATGTTCTTGTACAGGTCCAAGGTTTGATTCCCAGCATTCACATGGTGACTCACAACTGTATGTAAAATTCCAGAGTAGCTAACTCCCTCTTTGCCTGTAAGGGTGCCAGGCTTACACGTGGTGGACAGCCATACATGCAGACAAAACTCTTACACATAAAATAAAAATTAAAAACTCTTAAAAAATAAAATTCCCCATGAATGTTTCTAAGAAGCTAGCAATCACAACTGAGGACTCTAGGGAAAGAGACCAAGGCCTACTCTGTCTAAACCTTTTTATTTTTTCCTCACTAAAGTTAGCTCAAGCTAGCCTTGAATTTGAAACCTTCCTGGCTAACACCCCCAACCCAATGCACTGGGATTACAGTGAGGGCCACCAGACCCGACTGTTTTTGCAAACCCAGGACATGCCAGGTAAACTCCCTATCACTGGTTAACAAACCCCTGGGCTTGTGGGGATGTGGGTCCCTGGGGAGGGCTTAGAGGAGTTGGAGGGGTGGGGATGGGGATTCACATAACTTTACCCTCCCTACCTGGGATCAGACTGACCACAGGGCACAATGTCTTCCATAGAAAAAGTTAATTCAAAGCCCAGCGGGAAGATTGTCAAAAGTCAAAACCCCTGTCAAAAAGCAGCAGCTGGAAATAACCCTTAGAGACCGTGAAGGGGGTTCTTATGCATTTCACCTGCCTCTCCACTAGGGGCGCTACTAGGTACACTCCAACTTAGTGTTCAGCTCTGAAATCTAATGGTATTTCTGGTCTCTGGAACAAGTCTCTGGCTCTTGCCTGAGTCCCCTTTCTTTCCTTTTTAAACGTCTATGCTTCAGCTGCTCTTGATGGAATCCAGTGACAACCAGTCAACCAGTGTATGGAGCCCTGTAACCTGAGAAGCAGTAATCTATACTTTCCTGCCATTGCAGTACCAGCCCTTGTCAATAGACCACAGAAATGATTCTATGTCCAGATGTTAAAATCTCCGGGTTTTGTTTCTCATGCGACTTTGTTTTATTTAAATTTAAATTCTTTAAATTTAAAGATTTATTTATTTTTTATGGCGAGGAGAAAAGGTTCAGCAGTTAGTGCTTGATGCAAGCTGGTCGTGGTGGTGCACGCCTTTAATCCCAGCATTTGGGAGGCAGAGGCAAGTGGATTTCTGAGTTCGAGGCCAGCCTGGTCTACAAAGTGAGTTCCAGGACAGCCAGGGCTACACAGAGAAACCCTGCCTCGAAAAACCAACCCCCCCCCAAAAAAAAAAGAGTGCTTGCTGCTCTTGTAGAGCACTGATAAAAAGAATTTTAACATTTTTTATAAATTGTGTGTGTGTGTGTGTGTGTTAGAATGGGCATGTAGTGTAGGTACCCAAGGAGGTCAGAAGTGTCAGATGCTCCCTGGAACTGGAGTTACAGAGAACTGTGAGCTGCCTGATATGGGTTATAGGAACTGAATTTGGGTCCCCTGAAAGAGCAGTACACTCTTAGCCATCCCTCCAGAACCTCTTTTTTTTTTTTTTTAATGGTTTTTCAAGGGAGGGTTTCTCTGTGTAACACTGGCTGTCTTGTCCTGGAACTTGCTTTGCTTTGTAGATCAGGCTGGCCCTGAACTCGGAGAACCACCTGTCTCTGCCTCTGCCTCCCAAGTGTTGGAATTAAAGAAGTTTGCCACCACTGCCTGACTCAGAACCATAGTTTTAAATAAAAAAAATATAGAAAATATCGTATATATTCATTATATAGAACATGATTATTTTGAAATACAAATGTTCTCTGAAATAGTTATGTATTAGCTAATTTTAAAATGGATTTCTGGGATTGAGGATTTATCTCAGTGGTAGAGCACTTGCCTAGCTAGGCTAAGGTCCTGGGTTCTGTCCTCAGCTCTAAAAAGGAGTAGGGGAAGGGAACATGAGAACCACAGATAACCAAAGTATCCCTTCTAAGTAGGCAGTTTAAAACCAACAAACGCAAGCCGGGCGTGGTGGCGCACGCCTTTAATCCCAGCACTCGGGAGGCAGAGGCAGGCGGATTTCTGAGTTCGAGGCCAGCCTGGTCTACAAAGTGTGCCAGGACAGCCAGGGCTACACAGAGAAACCCTGTCTCGAAAAACCAAAAAAAAAAAAAAAAAACCAACAAACGCATAAACAACGACTTACTCAAACTCAAAGAGAAAATACCGAGAGCCAGACGCTGAGGCTGCCTTGTCCAGGCGGGACCAGAGTTTCCTTAGTGCTCCATCTGGTTACAGGGGACAAGGAGCATAGTGACTTCAGATTGTGCTCAGGATGACTGGAAACACCAATCACCTGTGGGCATAGCCACAGGGCAGAGGTGGAGGAGGCTCATGGCTACCAGTCGTCAGGCTTAGGCCTTAGCTCACAGAAGGTCCAGAGCTACCACCACCAAGACTTCACACTCTCTCTTTCTGTAGGTAGACTCATAGAAGCTCAACTTGGGAGATGTGTAAACTGATGATATGACTGCTCCCTGATATGGTTAAGGGGAAGGTTTTTATTGTAGATGAGAGAGACAGAGAGAAAGACAGAGAGATGGAGACACAGAGACAGAGACAGAGACAGAGACAGAGACGGAGGAAGAGAATCAGAGAGAGAGAACAGCCAGAGGCATTTGAGAGAGTCCAGATAGAAGAAAAAGAAATGGATTGAACATGGCTATCAGACAGGACATGGCTAGGGCTATCTGCAAAAGAGGGAATATCATAGGGGGGAGAAAACCCATACTGAAACTACCAGGAGTCAGAGCTTAGTGAAAACCAGAGAGAAAGGCAGGTTTATAAAGACAGTAGCTGGGGAGACAGAAGCCTGGGAGCTGCAGGGATTTAGAGTAGAGGAGGGGTGGGAAGGGCTGGGATGCTAGCATGGACTTAAAAATGTGTAACAGTTGCTTGTGGTCAAGTTTGAACCCAGGGAGACTGGAGGTCTGCATGCGTTCTGATATGCTGATAGATACCACAGGTAGCCATATGTCCCTTCTGCCAGAGGGAAGGGAAGTGACTCCTTTTGGCATATGGAAACCAGCCTTGTAAGTTCCTAGGAAATGCTGGCTTTTATCTAACCACCAAAAATCCTCCTATAGCCCGATTGGAGCTCCAAGTTTTGGGTATTTGGCTTGCCTTTTGGAGTCTGGGCATGTGGAGTTTCCATTGAACCTAACAGGAAGGAGCTGAAGACTTTCCTTGTCCCAAGAATTCCTGCCTATGCACTGATAACTTTGTTTTTAGTTTTTTAAAGGGCACAGAGAACTCAGTATACTCTTTTTTGTTTGTTTGTTTGTTTCTTTTTGTTTTCGAGACAGGGTTTCTCACAGCCCTGGCTGTCCTAGAACTCATTCTAAAGACCAGGCTGGCAGTGTTCTCTACTACACCTGAACCAGGTTGAAGCCAGCCAGAACCTATTGGAAAGATCTCTTCTATGATGGGCAAGTTGTACCTTCCACCTGGGTGGAAGAACATCGAGCCCTTACCAATGTGTTCATTGGCTCTCTCCCTTCAACAGGATTAGACCAATGCCGGATCTCATCCGTCGACACTGAGAGTCACAGGAGACAATCCACAGGGCCCCCGGGGTTTCTTTCTTCACTCGGGGCCAATATAAACTGCCTCTCAAAGACTGAGGCACAGAGAAATTCTCTTATAAATGTACTCTGTCACTGAGAATCATCCAAGAGTGCAGCCCAACCCCAGTCCTAGGGGCTTTTAAGACACAGATTTCTCAGACGGGCAGGTAGATGAAATGGGTCTCAGGACTAGCGTCTCGGTCTTCTACAACACGGTGCTTTTGTGGGGGAGAAGAGGCATCGCCACCAAGTTTGTACCCAGAGGTGTGGCAAAGTGGCTGTAACCACTTCTGAAAGTCACTTAACGCTTCTCTTACAAGTGACTCCCAACCCTGAGTGTTTGTCAAGTTCTCTGGTGTATGCAGGGATTGTTCTAACGGGGGGGAGTTTTGCTGGGAGTTATGCGAATCCGGGTCATTGCAGCAGCAGGCACACAGGACAGGCAGGGCAGGCAGGACAGGCAGTGCAGGCAGAGAAGGCAGGGCAGGCAGGACAGGCAGTGCAGGCAGAGAAGGCAGGGCAGGCAGGGCAGGCAGGCAGGCAGGCAGGGCAGGCAGGCAGGCAGGCAGGGCAGGCAGGCAGGCAGAGAAGGCAGGGCAGGCAGGCAGGCAGGCAGGCAGGGCAGGCAGGCAGGCAGGCAGGCAGGGCAGGCAGGGCAGGCAGAGAAGGCAGGACAGGCAAGCAGGCATCCGTGGCAGCTGGAAGTACTCAAGCTCCTGAAAGGCCGGGCAGAGAGCCCTTCATCTTGGTGGCTGCATTGTCAGCTGGTACTTCAGAGGGCTTTGTCTCCACAAGGGACTGGAGAACCACACTGAAGAGGTAGCAATGGTTACCGTTGGAGCTGTACGGTAGGGTGGGGAAGGGGTTGGAAGACGTTCACCACTTCCTTAAAAGGAGGTAGTCAGTAGTTCAGTAAAACCCTGAAGCACGCGGAGTAAGTGTGGGCTTCTCCTTAGGCAATCTTGTGTGTCCCTGGGATGCTGGGATGATAACGATCATGGTGGTATGAACACACCAGCAAGAACCACTGGAGTTCATAGTAGTAATTGCGGTACTAAAACTGTTCAGTCTCTGTGTCACGGATGTAGCTTGGGTTGTTGGTAGCCACACAGGCTTCCTTGTCAAAGTAGCAGCAAACACCAAGATCTTGAAGATTAAGGGATAAAGAGTTAAAGGGCCAGTGTCTGCCTGCTGCACAGGTTCAGCCCTGATTGTCCCGGACCTGGGCAGCACCTGGTGAAGCCAAAGTGCCATGCCACCCGGGAGCTTTCTCTTGTCCATCCCCACCTGCTCTTCTTCCTCCTGTTTTCTTCTTCTGTTTCTCCTATTTTTAACATCCTGAGGAACATCCATACTGCTTTTTCACAATGAATGTCCCGATTCCAACATCCCAACCAACAGAAAGAGGGTCTGTTTTTCTCCATCTTTACCGATGTTCATAATCTTTGTTTTTTAAAAAAATAGAATCTCAATTTTTTTTTTCCCAAACTGGCCATGAACTCATGGCAATTCTCCTGTCTCAGTCTCTGGAGAGTTGGGATTGCAGGCATAAACCACTAGACCTGGCATTTTGTGAGTATCTTTTTTTATAATAGCTATTGTAGCAGGAGTGCCCTGATAATGATGTGGACCCGGATTTACATATCTCTTAGACATTTGTTTTTCCCCTCTCAGAAAAGCCTGTTAAAGTCCAATAGATAGGCAGCTATTAAGTGCTCTTAATAGGGGAGCAATCTTTCCAGTCCTTCAGGACAACCTTTTTTTTTTTTTTTTCCTGTAGTTGTCTTCAGATGCACCAGAAGAGGGTATCATATCTCATTGCCAATGGTTGTGAGCCACCATGTGGTTGCTGGGATTTGAACTCAGGACCTTTGGAAGAGCAGTCGGAGCTTTTAACCACTGAGCCATCTCTCTAGCCCTCAGGACAACCTTTAATGAGCCCTCCTGTGACACTGATTGCCTTAATATATATTTAAAACTATTTGGAGTTTGGTTTTTTGATTTTTTTTTAATCTTGGAATGCCTTTTGATAGCTTTTACCTGATTTACTACCAGGCTAAACTGTAATTTCCTATTGATTTTCCAGAGTTTTCATATAATAAGAAATTTATAATTTTGCTTTTTGATCATCTCTTACATTTTTAATTGATGGAATGTTGGGATAGATCACTAAATTTAAATCTATTTTTTAAATCTATTTTTTAAAAACAATATAAAGACATTCCTTATGGAACACAGGAAACTGAAGAAGAGCCAAAAAACAAAGAGCTGTTGATATTTTGATAGGTTTCCTTTTGTGTGAATTCTCTCTCACTTGTAAGGAATTTGTAATTGCTGGGGCATTGGCTGTCTTATAAAAAAATGTATAGTGAAATATTAATGCACAATCATATTATCCCCCAGACAGAATACCTGGTTAAATGAACTATTGTAATATGAACAGCCCTGTAATTACTACTCAGGCCACCCCGGATGTCTGGGAGTTACCAGTCATTCCTACAGTCCTTCCAAGTGCTACCTTCTCATCTCAACCCTTCCCTCTTCCCAAAGGATCCCCCACCCCATCCTGAAGAACGACCACTTCCTTGTGCTCCTTTGTAGTTTCTCTCCCTTGGGCAAGCCTAGCAAGAATAGACTTGTTCATTGAGATACTGTCATGTCTCTAAAATAGCTTTCAACCTTCAGGATTCCCCTCTTGCTAGTGTAGATTTGTTTTGTTTCTGTGAAAAACAAACAAACAAACAAACAAACAAAACCAAAAAAACCCATTTTTTTTCCAGATAAAGATTCTAGAACTTTTTCATTTATATTTTCTACAAACTACCTTTTCAATCCAAGGTTTTCTTAGGCAAAAGGTAAATACCAATAGTGGTCCTATGATCCTCCACCAGGAGGCAAAAAGTATCTGGTTTCTGGTGTGTGTATGTGTGTGTGTGTGTGTATGTGTGAGTGTGTGTGTGAGTGTGAGTGTGTGTGTGTGTGTGTATGTGTGTATGTGTGAGTGTGTGAGTGTGTGTGTGTGTATGTGTGAGTGTGTGTGTGTGAGTGTGTGTGTGTGAGTGTGTGTGTGTGTATGTGTGTGTATGTGTGAGTGTGTGTGTGAGTGTGTGAATGTGTGAGTGTGTGTGTGTGTATGTGTTTGTTGACAACAGCTGTTGACTCCCCATTGTTCAGATTCATTGGCTTATTGGGAGTTGCAAAGTAGTAATATTCTAACTCAGCCATATGTTGTTCACTTGTTTTTTGAGACAGGGTTTCTTTGTGTAGCCCTGGCTGTCCTGGAATTTACTTTGTAGACCAGGCTGGCCTTGAACTCAGAGATTTGCCTGCCTCTGCCTCCTGGGTTCTGGAATTAAAGGTGTTCACCACCACTGTCCTGCTTCAATATTATTTTTATATTCAGTAATGGTATAATTTATATTGGAGATTAATATTTGTTTTTTAACAATTTTTTTTTGTTTTGTTTTTTGAGACAGGGTTTCTCTGTATAGCCCTGGCTGTCCTGGAACTCACTTTGTAGACCAGGCTGGCCTCGAACTCAGAAATCTGCCTGCCTCTGCCTCCCAAGTGCTGTGATTAAAGGCGTGCGCCACCATGCCCGGCAACAATTTTTTTTTTAAGATTTATTTATTATTATACACTGTACACTGTAGCTGTCTTCAGATGCACCAGAATAGGGCATCAGATCTCATTATGGGTAGTTGTGAGCCATGTGGTTGCTGGGAATTGAACTCAGGACCTTTGGAAGAGCAGTCAGTGCTCTTACCCGCTGAGCCATCTCGCCAGCCCCCTTAACTAGTTTTTTAAGGTAGCTATTTGTTTCCCTGCACAACTCAAAACTAGTCCATCAGCTTAAAAAAAAATCCTTATGGTGGGCCATGGTGCACACCTTTGATCCCTGTACTCAGGAGGCACACACAGGTGACACAGGCACACACACTCCATGAGTTCAAGGCCAGCCTGGTCTTCACAGTGAGTTTCAAGTCATCCAGGAGTACTGTGAGCCCAGTCTTGAAATGAAATGAAACAAAGAAATCCTTGTCTATGATTTTAAGATATTTGAAGACAGTGAAAGCTTCAGGCAGCTGTGGTTAGCACGCCTTTTAAAGCAGGGTGCCCTGCTTCGCTTAGGTGATTCCTGGACCATTATGTAAGCTGTCATGAGCTTTCTTGTCTTTTTGTCTGTAGTTAGACTGCAGATCGCAGGTGTGCCTGGCCTGGCAGTACTTCTCATTTGAATTCAGGAATACAGTGTTTTACCTCTTTCAGATTACCTCAGAATTTCTGTTTTCCAAACCACCAATCCTGATTTTCAGGGACCTAGAAAATAACAGGAGTATAGTACCCCATGAATATTCTATAAATACCCCATGAATAACCCATAAATACCCCCAGGAATACCCCATAAGTACCACATGAATACCCCATGAATACCCCACAAATACCCCATGAATACCCCACAAATACCCCATAAATACTCCATGAATACCCCATAAATACTCCATGAACACCCCATAAATACTCCATGAATACCCCATAAATACCCCATGAATACCCAATGTACTTTAGCCCACATTACTCAGAGAAATCTCAGAATAACACAGCTACTGAGAGCAAATTTTCCTTTTCTCTCTATTTTGGTATTTTGCTTATTGTTGGGAATGGTTTTTTTGACATTCATATGTGTGTTTGGTATGTCTAGTGGGTGTGAGCATTTAATATAACCCTTAATTTCTTTCAAATTTATTGTTATTTTCCATTTCTTCCTTTTCTAGCTTTTTCTTTGAATAATTATTTTTTTTCGTCACTCGTCCTCCACATCCTTTTCTGGCTGTGAGCTCTGTTGTGTGATCTTAGTGGATTCTTCAGGGACTGCAGTGTACATTGTTCATTTATGATCGTATGGTTCCTTTCCAGGTGAAAATACTTCACACATAGTATAGGTGTGCTATAGTATAGTATAGTGCTATAGTAGTAGATCTTCATTGTTACTCTGTGGGACCTTATTCAGCTTAATCATGATTTTCTTTGACTCAGCACCTTGCTTTGCAATGCAGATTGGCCTCAAACTCCCAATACACGTGTGCTAGCTCCCAATACATGTGTGCTAACTCCCAATACACGTGTGCTAACTCCCAATATGCATGTGCCAACTCCCAATACGTGTGTGCTAACTCCCAATACGTGTGTGCTAACTCTCAATACGTGTGTGCTTCTGGCTCCTCAGTGCTGAGATTACAGGAATGCACCTTCTCACCCGGTATATTTTACTTTTATTTGTCTTATAAACACTGCATGATATGATTTTGATTGTTTTTAAGGAGCAAATTATATTGTAGTGGTTTTAGAGTCTTTAAAAAAATATGTGTATTTATAGTGGTTTTAGAGTCTTTAAAAAAAATCTGTGTATTTACTCAAGCAGTTAATGAACCTGGTGTTTGTGCTCCTTCGCCCACCTCCGTATCTCCTGGCACAATCATTCCTCGGCTCAAAGGGCCTAACCTCTAACATTCCTTATAGTGTGCTTGTATTGATGATAAATTCAGCATTGGTAGAACTAAAAGAAACTGTTACTAGGCCTTCTATTTGAAAAGGTTTTTGGTGTTGTTTTGTTTTGTTTTGTTTTTTGAACAGGGGATGATTTTAGTTTGTATTTAGTACCTTAAAATGTTACTTCATGGGGGCTGGAGAGATGGCTCAGTGGTTAAGAGCACCGGCTACTCTTCAGAAGGTCATGAGTTCAAATCCCAGCAACCACATGGTGGCTCACAACCATCCATAATGAGATCTGACGCCCTCTTCTGGTGCATCTGAAGACAGCTACAGTGTACTTAGATATAATAATAAATAAATCTTTTTAAAAAATGTTACTTCATTAATAGTCTTTTGTATCAGTTATTTGGGGTAAGAAATCTCCTGCTATCCTTTCTATATGATACACAGTTCCCCCTTTAGTTGTATTTTTAAAATTCATTAATATTTATTTTAGGCTTTTGAGACAGGGTCTTTCTACATAGCCATGGCTGCCCTGGAACTCACACTGTAGGCCAGGCTGGCCTCAAACTCAGAGATCAACTTGCCTCTGCCTCCCAAGTGCTTGAATTAAAGGTGTGTGTCACCAGATCTGGCCAGTCCTTTTTTTTCCTCCCCTTTTTCTTTTTCTTTTTTTGTCAAAATAAACTTAGTGTTAGGGTCACAGTAAAACCGAGAGGAAAGTACAAAGATGTTCCAGGTACCCACTCATAGCTTTCTCCATTACAACATACCACTCGCCCCAGAAAGCACTGGGAAAGTTAGGGTGGAAAGATTTTAAAAAAACAAAACAAAATAAAACACCAGAAGCTTAGGAGGACTGAGGTAAAACATCGTTTTCCAGACATGACAGGAGTCAGAAACAGCTGCACCTGTGGTTTTCGGCACGAGATCTATATAGGATCAAGCTGACCAACACTCCAGCATGATTTGGAGAGAGACACAGGTACCTGAGGAGAGCTATTAACAGACAGTTCATGGCTCCTAGGGGAAGGAGAGCCAGTTTTCTTTAAGGGTTTGGTCCCTGGTAAATTTGCCATGCTCCCAGTGATGAGCCAGACCCACACATATGAAGCAGTAATATTATTCCGCTCTAAAATCCCTGGTGGGTGCGCTTGCACACCTTGCTGCCTGTCCAAGAGCTTTGGATTCACAAGTGAAACACACACATGCACACACACACACAGACACACACACAACCTTATTTTCAATATGTATGCCTTAAGCAGCTCAATAGCTGGGCCATTTCCAAACTTCCGCATTGCTAACACCTCCCCTCTGATATTCCTGAATTATTACTTATGGGAATCTATATTTCATCTCTGCTACCCCAGACCTAATCAGAGGAGTGACCCTGGGGCCACTCGTCCCCAATTCTTACATGGTTGTTTGCTTTCTCTCTGGCTTCTCAGGCCAGGACCTAGTCCTCCCCGGCAATGGAGGTTCTTTTCTCTCATATTCCTTCTGTCTCTGTCTCCCTGCCCAGCCATTTGGCCACTAGCAACTTTATTTACCAATTAGAGCCAACAGGGGGCAGGGACCCTCAGCGTCTTACAGAAGCTGGCAGGTTCCCGTGTGATTTTGGGAGCTGAATACAAATTTGTATTAGAATCCACAACATACATATATAGACAACACTAACTGAACTCAGTAGACTATATAAAAACAAAACGGATAAGAAGTTAGGAGGGTAGGAGGGAGAAACAGAAGATTAATATAATCCAAATACTCGTATCTTATATATGAATGAAATTCTCAAATAATTGGAAAACAGATACAGTAAAACTGATCCTTTCTGGTGTGGTGCTGTGTTATGATTGCCAGGTCTACGCATAAACCTCATTACCACCTAAGTCTGTATTAAAAACAAATTTTTTTTTTTACATTGGTGTTCGGTCTCTACGTACGTCTGTGTGAGCATGTCAAATCCCTTGGAACTGGAATACAGACTATTGTAAACTTGCCAGTGCTCTTAGCCTCTGATCCACCTCTCCAGCCCCCACCTAAGCCTGTGTTAGGGTTTACAATTTAGTGCAGGTGCTAGGGATTCAAACAAATGTACAGCAATCCACAACCAACAGTATAGCATCAAGCAGAATTATTTCTCTAATCAAAACTTCCTCTGTGTCCTGCCTATTTGTTCCCCTATCCCATAATCCTTGACAACTCTGGAGTTCTACATTTCCTCTGTGTCTCTGTCTTTTCCAGAAGGCCATGTAATTAGAACTATACAGTGTGCAGAAATATTCAGGTAGCCAGGCAGTGGTGGCGCATGCCTTTAATCCTAGCACTTGGGAGGCAGAGGCAGGCAGATTTCTGAGTTTGAGGCCAGTCTGGTCTACAGAGTGAGTTCCAGGACAGCCAGGGCTACACAGAGAAACCTTGTCTCGAAACAAAACAAAACAAAAACCAAACAAAAAAGAAGTATTCAGGTGTGCAGAAACATATTCAGGTTCTTGTGTTCATAAGCATTCAGTTCCTATGGGTGTATATCAAGGGCATGATCCCTAGACCATGCGTAACTGCCAACTGCCTTCAAACATGGCTGTCCCACTTTCCCAGCAAAATACTCACCCATGTTGACAGCTTCCATGTTGTCAATGTTCTGGAATTTGGCCATTCTAATTGGCCAACCTTCATGAACCCCAAAAAGGCCACCAAGGAGCTGAATCTGATGTAATCACATTAGGGTCTCTTTAAGCTCGAGCGTGGGCCACACCACCATCTCTGACGAAGCAGAACGGGACCCTCCCAACCCCCCAAGCCCAGTTTCAAGCAAGCATTTATAGAGGCAAGAAGGAGGTAGCTAGCCTAGTACACATCTGATAGGGGGCCATTGTGGCCTTTTCCATACTTGGCTGGGAGCCAAACTATAAACTTAACTTCTGCTTTCCTCCTGATTGGTGGTTGTTAGGAAGTCAAGTGTCAGGGGCAGGCTTGTAACCTGGAGGTGCAGATTTGTTGGAGAATAACCTGGAAACTTGTGCTAGATGCAGGTCTTGTTGGGGAAAAGCCTAGAAACTGGTGCTAGGTACCAACTTGTTAGTTTACTTTAGTTCAATCTTAAGTCAGGTTCTCTAAGATGGAGTCTAAACCCCAAAGATCTGGTCTCTCAAACTCGACCTTGGTTGCTTCTCCTCGGGAGGAAATGGACTCATAGAAACACTGTCCCATGAGCCCAGGGAGGGAAGTAGATATGTAGAACTCCAGGAGTGCCATGTGGTGGCTGTGAGAATGTCTTCTCACAGACATCTGACTGTAGAGTGTAACTGAAGTGAGGGGTGAGGCTGGGGTGCGAAGGGCAAGGTTTGGGGAGCATGGGGAGATTCTGTGAGGCTCCTCCTGCAGGCTACTCCCAGCCAATGACTGTGTATAACGAAATCCCTGACAGCTACTTATTGTTGGGGGAAAGAAAATTCTCGTAATGCCAAACTCTGGCTTGAGGACTTCCTGATAACCTGGCAGAACCTGTCTTCTCCCAGGACGGTCTTAGGTCAGGCAGCCTGCCATATTTCCTGGCAGGGTTCTTCCAGACTCTGATTGTGAGCTGATAGCTGTCTCAGCAATGTGCCCACTTTGAAAACTCACATCACAGCTGGGCGGTGGTGGCACATGCCTTTGATCCCAGCACTCAGGAGGCAGAGGCAGGCAGATTTCCGTGAGTTCAAGGCCAACCTACCTGGTCTACAGAGTGAGTTTCAGGACAGTCAGAGTTGCATAAAGCAACCCTGTCTTGAAAAAAACCAAAGAGAGAGAGAGAGAGAGAGAGAGAGAGAGAGAGAGAGAACCCCTCATCATTAGTGTCCTAGTGAATCCCTTGCATGGCTATCGTCTTCTTAGTATCTGCTTCTAGGTGAACTTGTATTTACACACATGGTTATACTGTAGGAGGAGAGAGAGCTGAAAGAGGTTCTGTGGCTTCCCACTTGGGGTCTTGTGTGTACAATGACCCTGGGGAAAAGGAGAGGGCTCTCCATGAGCATTTAAACAATAATATACACCAAATAGAAACCAAACCAACCAACCAACCAACCAATCATGGCCTTGGAGACCAGAAAGTGAGAAGAAAGACGGACAGACACCCTCATGCTGTCATGATCTATTGTGGATGCAGATCAAACCTTCCCCACTAAGGCCTGGTTCCAATTCTTTCAGGAGTTCCTTTTCTGCTTCTACCATGTGGATTCTGGAGACTGAACTCAGATACTTTACCCACTGAGATATCTCACTGCTCCCCAACCTCTTTCTTAGCAACGGTTTTAGCATCCTCTAGAGCTAAAAACCAGACCTTCATGAGCTAGATGGAGGCTTTCTGCCATGGCTCAGTCTGCTACAACAAAATAAATACCACACACTAGGTGGCTCCAACAGATGACACTTGTTTCTTATCATTTTGGAAGGAGAGAGAGGGGGGGAGGGGAGATCCCTCATAAAGATCTTAATTTGCCTCATACTCTGGATTCATGTGCCTGCTGTTAGAGTATCAACAGTGTATCTCTCCTTTAATCTGTGTAATTATTTCACTCCAAATAGAGTCATTTTGTTACTTTTGCAAAAAGAAAAGAAAAATAGGGAGATTTAATCTGAATCTAAATACCTTCCCTCAAGTTTGACCTCCAAACACCTCCCATTGAGGTTAGGTAAATTTGGGGTGGGGGTGCTTGTGACATAATAGTAGCCTGTAACAGTTCCTGTCAGTGGGTGCTCTCAGTCCTTCAGACAGTCCTCCGGCATGCGGGCGGTGTGGCTAGGTCTAAGATGTCCCCTCTCCCCTTGGGGAAGATGGAATTCAACTCTGAATCCGAGGACTAGGGCCACAAAGCCTTAAAAAGTGGTGTCAGCGGGAGAGAGCAGCTCGCCAGGGAATTCATTTTATCTTATCTCCCAGCAGCTGTTTCATCTGCAAATAAATGTTAAAGGTGTGGGGGATCATTGCATGCATTGTTACAATAGTCTCTAAAACAAACCAAGACACAGACTGGACAGCCGTGAAGGGTTTTGTGCACCCGGGCAGGTTTGACTGGGGTATGCCCACATAAAAAAGAGAGAAACGGGAAGTACAAGGCTAGGACCATTTTACTGGGAGTTGGAGATGGTTTAAAATGCATCGCAAAGGATGATGGCATGAAGTCACTGACCTCACTTGGGGTTTCGTGACCCCATAACTCTTAAGCGTACATCACTTCTCTCATTAGTTCCCAAACACTATGCTATCTAGTTGTTTCTCACTGCACGGAGAGATGAGGTCTGTGCCCAGACATCTCCACTCACATCCAGCCAAATAAAGCCTTCTGTGGGCTTTGTTTGAGTGAGGAAAGTCTTCGACTGTGTGGACAAGCTATATCCTTGGATAATTTGTTCTGCACTGCTGGTACCTAAATGTTTTAACAAGTTTATCAGTCCCACTTGCTTAACAAATATGTTAAAAACCGGATCCTTAGCGCAAAAGGCCAAAGCAAATAGGACAAGTACTGCTGGCTCACACACTTCCTTCTCACAATAAACCCGAGTTCAAAGAAGCTACAGAAAGGCAAAGTGTACTTTTTAGGGGCAATTCAAGTCAATAAACATTTACTGTTAAAGATCCTTTTAACCCTCTGGCCTGATACAGTGGGTTCTTTATTCAAGACGGTGCTTAGCTCCAAATCCTGAACGATTTCTTATTGAGATTATCAGAGAGCATGCAGAGGGACAAGGAATTGAAAAGGCTCCGTTGTGATTCCACGCTCTTTTCCTCCTTACTTTGCCAAAAAAAAAAAAAAAAAAAAAAAAAAAAAAGGGAAGGAAAGAAGAGAAAAGAAAAGAAATAGCTTTAAGATCCAAGAAACAGCCTATAAAAATAGAAATAGAAATAACACTGGATCCAGGTTTTCTTTTCCTATCAGGTTAATATGTCTGGGGCCATACTGATCAACATTCCCCAAGACCTTACTAGCCAAGACTGTTACTCAGGCTCCATCATCTGTTGGGTTGATGGGACCTGGCTTCCATGCTCACTAATGGTTGCCCAAGGCAGAAGTTCCTAGGTAGGCAGGTAACACCCAGATCCATTTGTCACTCTCACATGGCTATCCCCAACATATCTGTCGCTCAAAGCCCAGGAGCTCTCTGGACATCTCTTTCAGATCTTCGCACTGGGACTTTTAAGGATGGCTTGAAGAGTTTGAGAAAGCCTGAGATTCTGTAGTGGAAAAAAAAAAGAAGACATTTTGAAAACAGTGTCTGGGGACAGGGAGGTTAGTGTCATAAGCAACCTTTTGTGGGGGTTATAAATAGGAGAGTCTTGGTAAGTGACATCCAAGTTTAATGCCAATTATAGACCCCTGGATGACCTCCTGAAACCCATCCGTGACGTCTTAGTTAAGAGCTTCGGCTGTGGCCCAGGCCTGAATAGGCAGCCTGGCTGTGTGCTGACTAGAAGTGTTGTCTACTCATCCCTGGAAGTTCCATGGATTGTGAGTGATTGGAGGCCTTCTCAAGAGGATGGGAAAGGACATCAAACAGAGATATAAACATGTCCCAGGTACCTGTGACTGGCTTTTTGGGCACATGGCACTAACTCACAGAGGGCAAGGATTTCTCCCGAAAGGTTCACTGGGATGCAAATTTAATTTATTAATTAAAAAAAAATTTTTTTTAAACCAGTGAGGAGACCACTTTATGTTTTTATCCATAAGGAGTCCAAATACCATCTACATTAATTTTCGTATTGTTTTTTTGAGGCAGGGTCTCATGTCTCTCAGGCTGGCCTCGAACTTGATGTGTGGCTGAAGCTAACTCCTAACTCCTGATCCTCTTGCCTCGAGCTCCCCAGTACTGGTAGCTGCGATGTGCACCAATCTGCTGGACTCCATCTTCATTAACATTATCTTTTCCTCTTCTCCCTGGTGGGAAGCCAGAGTTGCTTCTATAACCATTTCATCCCCCCCCCCCTTAGGCAAGCCTGATGTAGGCTATTATCTGCACGTCTCACAGGTCCTATTTCTTGTCCTTGAGTCAGCCTGGGATACATGGAGGTGTCTGTCACTCTACCTGGTTCTTGGTCAGCAGGTCCTACTTGTGAGGCTTGGGACTTTACTTCGAGTCACTCAAACTCACACCCATCCCCCACTGAACAGACCACCGACTACGCTGCATTTCGCCGTGACCATTAGCTCTTTTGTTTAGGCCTTTGTGCCAGCTACTAGAACTACACGGACACAAGGGATATATCACTTCCACAAACCCAGCTCTCTAGTTCGCCCCAAATGAGTGGCAGGAACACCAATCCCCCCCTCTTGTTTGCAGGAAACAACACCCACTTCTACACAACTCCAGAAACTCTTAAAAGATGCCAGAGGACCTTGATCCCAGAGCTGATGAGATCCACAGAAGACATCCAGTCTCCAAAGGAGGCGCATGTGGAGATCCAAGAGCTGTTCTTGGGTGTTCTCAGACAAAGAAACCCAGAGACACCAATACATGTGACAGCTTCAATTCTCTTAACATAGGACTGGATCCACAGTCCGTCCAGTAGGGCACCTCTCTGATCATACTGTAGCAGCCAGGGGAGCCTGCTTTTGCCTGAGAGAAAGCTCTGGAGTGAGGGCAGGTGATTCTATGAGCAGAGGATAGTTTAGAAGGAGTGTTTTGAATGCTCTCACCAGGGACCATGCTAGACCATGAGGCTGAAGATACCTTGAGGGAGCCCATACTAATTGTGGGTGATCAAGGTGACTTTGTGAGAGTAAGAGGAGGATCCTATCCACAGTGGTACATCAAGGGGCTATGAAGGTCCTCTCATGCAGCCACTGTAGCTGACCCTGGGATATCCGTTCTCACTGTATATCTCTAGGCCTTTAGGCTACTGGAGTATGTCCATTGCTTTGATGGCACAAATGGTTTTTCTTTTCTTTTAATCAAACCCTTTCATTATGGTTGCCAAAGAGAAATCTTGGTCAAATTACAGATTGTTCCATGAAGAACCTTGCACAACTCTGCCCATGAGTTTGGTTCAAACTGAACTGAGAAGGTACAAGGACATCATGCTCTTAAACAATCTCTTCTACCTGAGAGGATTCTCTTGGAGCCCCGTGATAGATCCCCAAACAGGCTTAACAAGTGTGTGGTTTATCTAAAAATTCTTGTGATCTCCTATTGTCCCCACATATCAACTTAAAGGGTGTGTGTGTTGGGGGGAGGAGCTTAGGGAAGGGAGGGGCTTTCTAGGGAGTTCTTATGTTTAGTCTTAATCTTCTGCCAATAATTTACTTTCCTCTGTGTGGCTGAATTGGAAGATTAGGCAGTGTGTTACCAGACTGCATACAGGAAAAAAGTGTCCTCACTTCTAAGACTTCAAATACTGGTGAACTGCAAGTCTCTGACTGAAAAGTAAGTTCTGGGCTCCTGGATTTGAGTTTTCTGAAAGAGTTATGTGGAAGTAAAAAAAAAGGGGGGGGGGCCTTCTTGGACCCTGGACTTCAGTGGCAGATGGTCCAGGTTAGACTCACAGCTTCCCTGCGTGCAAACTGTGTTCACAGTGTAAACTTCTAACCTTCAGTTTAGACCCTTGGTTAATTTTCTTCTCAAGTGTGTTAATTTTGGAACATATACTATTTTCAATTTTCTCCATCTGTAGTCCTGACTGCGAATCTGGTGATTTTTTTTCCTTTTCTTTCATTAACTTGGTTAGAATTGTTCGAGTAGTATTGACTAGCTAAAGTGACAACCAGCATTTTATCACAGGCAAGCTTTATAGGAATGTTTTGTGTGAAGAAGGCTGATCGCTCTATACTGTTATCTATAATATCTTTATATTGTCATCTATTTCCATCTGCATACTACCTATATATTATCACCTATGTATTGTTCTGGCAGGTAACATTGGTAATTAAGAAAGCTTCTTGAATTTTTTTTTTTAAATGATGAGTGTGTGTCAAAACTCCCCACGTGTGTCCTGATACCCCAGTGATTGCTTTCTTCTTCTTCTGTTAAGATAATCGTGCATTGCTAGCATGTAGATTAACCATTAACTATCATCTTTTATAAATCTAAATCTAAGATGAATTTGTTTTTAATATTGTCAGGCCTGACTTGATCATATTTCACTTGGGATTTTTTTTTTCTTTTTCCTCTAAATCGGTAAGTGATATCCTTACTCGTTTTCGTGCAGGTTGTCTACGTCAGGATCACCAGGGCGACTTCTAATGAACTCTGTTGCTTGAAGGAGAGGCTGGCAGGGCTGGAGGACATGCTGAAGGAAATTCACCTCTCCCTGTCCCTGGTCCTGGTGTTTGCCTGTGGCGTGCTGTACCAGCTCACCCTGAGGTCTCAGTGTTTCTTTGCCTGTCTGCCCCCTTTCTCATTTCCACAGGAACTGGAAGGCCTCCTGAGGAGTGGACGAAGCATCGTGTTTATAGAGACCTCTCAAAGGGTGGAGCCACCTTCGCTGGTCTCCTGTGCTGTGGAGTCTGCTGCTAAAATCTATCCTGAGCATCCCATCATCTTCTTCATGAAAGGACTCAGTGACTCCGTACAGCTGACTTCAAATACCAGCTACCCAGCCTTCTCCCTCCTCTCGGCCATTAATAATGTTTTCTTGGTGCCTTTGGACATGGAAAGACTGTTCAAAGACACACCCTTGTTTTCGTGGTACACAAAAGTAAGTATTCAAATCATCAAGTCTGTGTTGGGTGGGAGAAACAGAACAAGTAAGAAATGGGTTCAATACTCTCACCGTAGACAGGCAAACAGAGGGTAAGGGCTCAGAGAGTTGAGTCCAGCACTCAGACTGCTGGGTTCCTGCTTGGCCGCTGTTCAGCCCGTGGTGTTCTAGTTCAGGTAAATGTCACTCTTGTTGGCAATTGCACTGGTTCCCTCTGCACAGAGGTTTGTGTCCTTGAGGCTCTTTGATATATGGGAGGCTTTTCTTAACTGAATGAATTTCACATCTTTTCTAGGTATATAGAGGCCTTATTTTTCATTATAACTTAAAGCCCACCTATGTTAAACCTTTTCAACACCTGAGGCAGAAATGAAGTGATATTTAAACCCAGAGTGATGTAGGTCGAAAATTGAGGAAGGGTTGGTGTCATGGTGCTCCACGAGATTGGGTTGTATTGAGATAGGATGGAGAAGCCACCGAACCCCTAGGAATCTGATGACCCTTCTCTTAGCAGTATGTCGTAACAAGGAAATAATGTTTCAGTGTGATGTTGGTCTTACAGAGGATGCTCAGTCGGATGGTGCTTAAGGGAGTTAAAGAACAGTTCTCCATTAGACATGGCTTAGCTAACCGTTAACTGACATCATATGGAAAGTATAATACAACCCAGAATGAGAGACTCCTCTTCATCCAGTTATTCAACCGACTCCAGCATTAAAAAGAACCGAGGAACCCTTTGTGGGAGACACACCAGTAAACCCACTACTTGGGAGTCGGAAGTATGAAGATCAGGGACTTAACGTCATCTTTCACTTCATAGCAAGTCGTAGGCTATCCTGGGTGACTTGAGATTCTGTTTCAAAGAGCAACAACAACAAAAATAACATCTTGGAACTAAAATTCTTTGGAACAAACCTTGGGTTGTGCTAAGATGGACCTAGACTTTGTGTCATATTAGATTTTAGGAGTACAGCGAGCACTGAGGTGCAGGGCCCTCAAGCATCCACTCCATCTGAGTCTGTAGGGCTCTGTGCTAGCGTGTGTAACTGTCATTTCCTAAGCACTGCTGGGATTGCTATGTAAACCCTGCAGGCAGTTGGAACTCTCGAAGAAGTCCAGAACCAGTATGGCCACTGTCCTCAGCCCTTCCTCTACTCACCCTTCCTCAGGTGGACAGCAGTCTAAAGCTCACATACAGGCAGGATTCCTCTTCGGCCTCTCTGAGGCTTCTTGTGTTCTATGTGTCTCTTTGTCCAGTCACAACCCTTACGATCCAAACGTATACTGATTATTTACCAAAATGTAGTCCCTTATGAACGAGTAAATATCTGGAGATAAGATGCTCAGGCTCAAGTTCATCTCCAACCCCCACACCCGGGGACAAATGACAAGAGCATCAGACCCTTCAATTTCTCATTTGAAACTTAGCATGCGCATGCATCCCATCTGTGAGGATTTGCATAAATCACAAAGTGCTCTCAGAACGATCACTGACATGGGTTGGCGATCGCTGTTTCTGAGGTTTCAGGAACTGCAAATGTCCAGATGGTTTTCAGCAACTATGAGGTTTTCTACAAAGATTTTGTGGGTTTCCTTCTGTTCTTCTTGGTAGAATCTTTTTCTCATTAATTAATTCATTCATTCATTTTACATCCTGATCATAGCTCCCCTCCCTCCTCTCAGTCACACCCTCACAATCCTCTCCCCCGATTACCCCCTCCACTTCTCCTCAGCGTACTGGGTCCCTCCCCCATGGGTTCTAGCCTGCACTAGGACAAGGTACATCCGCTCCCACTAAGGCCAGAAAAGACAGCCCAGCTAAGGAAAAGGGATCCAAAGGCAGACAATAGGGTCAGAGACAGCCCCCATTCCAATTGCTAAGGGACCCACATGAAGACCAAGCTATATATCTGCTACAAAGGTGTGGCAGGGAGTCTAGATGCAGCCCCTGCTTGCTCTTTGGTTAGTGGTTCAGTCTCTGTGAGCCCCCATGCGCCCAGGTTAGTAGACTCTGTAGGTCTCTCTATGTGTGCTTGACCCCTATGGCTCTCTCAATCCTCTGCCCCAACGCTTCTACAAGACTCTCAGAGCTCTGGCAAATGTTTGGCTGTGGGTCTCTGCATCTGTTTCCATCAGCTGCTGGATGAAGCCTCTCAGATGGCAATTGTGCCAGGCTCCTGTCTGCAAGTTTAGCAGAGTATCATGAAGAGTGTCAAGGGTTGGCTTTCACCATGGCATGGGTCTAAGTTGGGTCAGTCATTGGCTGGCCACTCTCTCAGTCTCTGCTCCATCTTTTTCCCTGCACATCTCGTAGGCAGGACTAATTTTAGGTCAAAGGTTTTGTGGGTGGGTAGGTGCCCTCCCTTCCTCTACTGGAAGTTCTGCCTGGCTGCAGGAGGTGGCCACTTTAGGCTCATAGTAGAATCTTCACTCAGTTTTTGACCAAGACCAAAGGTCCTTGATTTATCTTTTAATTGATATATTTAAATTCAGAAAAATATATTTGGTTTTTGTATTTGAATTCTTACCATGTCAAAGGGAAATACTGATATTATATTGATTTCTTTTTATTCCTCTGGGTTCCTCCTCCGTTCTGCTTGTATCTTAAAGCATTTATAATCATTCTTTCTGCCCACTCGCTCATCAACAAACCTAACATGTTTTTATCTGGAATATGGACCATGACCACTTCTGTCACCCCTACCAGGTTATCACCCTGGTCCAAGTCTGGATTAACTCAACAAGCTCCTAGCCTTCTTCTTTGCCCCTATTCTCCTCCAGTTCCCACCATCACCCCAGATTCTTGTCCACACAGTAGTCAAAGGGACCCTTGGAAAACTCAATCAGATTACATCACTCTTTTCTCCTCAACCTTCCAAATAATTTCAAACCTCAACCCCAATGGACATGATCTGACCCCCTTTCCTGTACCCTGATCTGTCCTCATTGCCCACCCCTCTGCCTCCCCCACTCTGCTTCTGCCTGGTAGCCAATATGCTTCTGCCTTAGGGCCCTTCTATTTGCTGACCGCTCCACTTAGAACTTTCTCCCCGATGTGTCTGAGGGGCACACATCTACATGAAAGTTTCCGCTGAAACCTAATGTTACATTGTGTGCTCTCTCACCCTCCATCGTCCCCTTGCCTGTCGTTCTGTTCTCTTCATAGTCCTTTTCAACACCAATGCAGTATGTGTTGTTCATTGTCGATCTCCTCCCAGTGGAGATGTTTGCCTGTTTGTTTGCTGCTGTGTTTTTAGCAGTGCTCCGTGCACAGTAAGTAGGTGTTCAGTGAATTTTATTGAAGTTCCAAGCAAACAAAGGCAGGTATGCAAGCATCCTCAGATTTTTTTCTTTTGTCAATTTCTCAATTAGTGTGTTGACTTTTTTTCCCTCCAAAGTATCAATCTTCAACATTTTGAGGACTTAAAATATCCATCCTTCTGGGGCTGGAGAGATGGCTCAGTGGTTAGGAGCACTGACTACTCTTCCAGAGGTCTTGAGTTCAATTCCCAGCAACCACATGGTGGCTCACAACCATCTGTAATGGGATCTGATACCCTCTTCTGGTGTGTCTGAAGACAGCTATAGTGTACTCACATTTAATAAATAAATGAATAAATAAATAAATAAATAAATAAATCTTTAAAAAAATTCCATCCTGTACAGCTTCGTGTTTGTGGTTATTGCAACCCACGTGGAAGAATGACTCACACTGCTCTTTGTGAAATTCCCCGCTGGATTCTGCTTCTACTTTTCCACTGCTTTGATGAAAGAAAACCATTTTTTGAAATCTTTAATGGCTGCTAAAAAAAAAAAATCTTCGCATTGCTACTGATTGCTACAAACTCTAGACTTCAAGGAAAATTCCCGGGGGGGGGGGTGGTGGTGGAGGGATGCACGGTAAAGGTAAATTGAAAATTTTACAATTTGGCTTGTGGTCAAATAGATTTGGCGAATCACCTTGTTGCATTCCTTCCTAGCCACCCTTCATGCTTGGAGACCCATTTGTCCCTGTTCCCACAGGTCAACGGCAGTACAGAGAAACACTGGCTACACGTCAGCTCTGACGCAGCCCGCCTGGCCATCATCTGGAAGTACGGAGGCATCTACATGGACACTGACATCATCTCCATTCAGCCCATCCCTGAGGAGAACTTCCTGGCAGCCCAGGGCTCCCGATACTCCAGTAACGGGGTATTTGGGTTCGTCCCCCACCACCCCTTCCTGTGGGCCTGCATGGAGAACTTTGTAGAACACTATGACTCGAGCATTTGGGGCAACCAAGGTCCCCAGTTGCTGACAAGGATGTTACGGGTGTGGTGTCATCTTAAAGACTTCCACGGGTTGGGTGACCTGAAGTGTTTGAATATTTCCTTCCTTCATCCCCAGAGATTTTACCCCATCCCTTATCCACAGTGGAAGCGCTACTACCAAGTGTGGGACAAAGAGCCCAGCTTCAATGAGTCCTATGCACTGCATTTGTGGAACTATATGAATAAAGAGGGCAGGACTGTGGTTAGAGGAAGCAAAACTCTGGTGGAAAATCTCTATCAAAAGCACTGTCCTAAGACTTATAGGGTTCTGATTCAAGGTGCAGAAGGGACAGTGTCCAAGAAGCCAGGCGCAGGTTCCAGGTAGAGAGATGTTGCTACTGTGGAAAAGTAGATGTTTCCTGGGCTGCCCCATTCTTGCTTGGTCTACATTGTCTCTAGGGGATGGGTGCTAATCCACATCCCCAGGATTAACTTTCCTGGCTATAACTGCATGCTTTCAAAGGAAAGCGGCTGCAAACACAGAAGTTGATTTATCCTTCATGGAAACAGCAAGTCTGGGGGCAGATAATTTAGGGCAGGGTGTTTGGGTTCCTCCCCCACTGTAAATTAACACTGGCCATTGGAAGCCCATGCCAGAATCTTTCTGTTTGTTTTCCTGCTGTCTATAGTCCATGCTCATGTGGCTGCTGGACCTGCAGCTCATCATTTGGGCTATTCCAGACAGTAGGATGACAGAAGAAGGAAAGAAAATGCATCTCATATGACTTTATGCATGTACGGTATAAGTGCAAATACCATGTATCCTTGTATCTCCCTTGGCTAGATTGTAGCTGCAAGAAAGGCTGGGAGGTAGCTAATAGCTCTGTTTACTGTTCTATTGTTATTAAATATTAAGATTAATTTTAACACGTGTCAGAATGAAGGGACCTGGCTGCTTGTTGTTTTGTTTTGATTTTTGAGATAGGGTCTCACTATGAAGATCAGGATAGTATCCAACTCACAGAGATCCTCCTGTCTCTACCTCCCTTATGCTGGGATTAAAGGCATGTGACATCCATCATACCTGGCTCTTGATTTAGACATTAATGTATTAATCCATTTTCTGTCACTATAACAAAATACCCAAACTGGGAAATTTATTAAGAAAAGAGATTTATAGAACTGGAGACTGAACTCTTGATCCAGATGACTCTGCTCTAGTGAAGCCGTCATGGAGAATGGCATCACAGTGACAGGAAACATGTAGAATATGATTACATGGTGAGTCAGAAAGCCAGAGAAGCTTAGGAACCAGTCGTGCCCCCTCCCCCCAATCCCTAGAGAGGTTGGTGTCAGAGGGAAGGTCTTGCTGTGTCTGTCCCAGGCAGGCCTCAAACTCTCAATCCTTTTTCCTAAGCCTCAGAGGACTGGGATTACAGGTATGTGCCACCATGGCCCACTCAGGCTTCCTCTTTTTATAGGAATTAACTGGAATCCCATCAAAAGTACATTAACTCCTTGTGATGGAATCCTCCCATGACATAGAGACTGGGCTGGAAATACACAAAACCATGTATAAACTACAGCAATGTTCATTAACTCATTAGCTCAGTACATACTAATTGATCTTCCTGGGTACCAAGCACTAATTTAGGGGGCAAAGATACAGGAGAACCAAGAAGTCTTGGTCCCAGCACATGTATCCTAATTACTGGTCACTTATCTTCAAGATACTATCTCCCTTCACAGACTGCCTTCCCCACACTTCCCCTTCCAACACACGCCTTTATCTTACTACCCCAGCTGTTGATTAAGAGCAAATTCTAAGTTCAAGCTATTTTAAGCTGCTTCGGCCATAGATGCAAATGAAATTGAATTTCTCCAGCATCATGTTGATCATATGTGATTTTTATTGTTCAATTATAAATAAACTCATTTCTGATTTTCAGGAGGCATGGAAAAAAAATTTTTTTTTCTGTAAGCAGTTTTCAGCCAAGATTTTCTAGAACGTTCCCCTTGATTGCTTGCTTTATGGAAAAATTTACTTTTTTTTTGTCCAAACACAAAATTGAGATGATGATGTCTGATGAAACTACATCCATCTATTGCCTCTCATTCTTAAATTTCCCTTTTCAGGAATCATGGCTCTGATAGTCTGATTAAAACAACTGGTGATCAAGGGTATGCAGAGAAACCCTGTCTCAAAAAATAAACAAAACCTCCCCCCAAAACAAAACAGATCCCCCCCAATAAAGCCCCCCCTCCAAATAAAGCCCCCCCTGGTGAGCTGGCGAGCTGGGCAAAGGTGCTTGCTGCCAAACTTGAGGGCTGAGTATGAGCCTTGGACCCAGGTACTGGAAGGAGAGAACCAACTCTTGCAAGTTGACCTTTGACCTCTACATGTGTGCTGTGGTATAGAAATGTGTGCACGCGTGCACACACATCTACACACCCACACCTACACCCCTCCCCACTCTACACACACACTGAATACATGTAAAAGAAACCAAATAACCTCAAACACTCCCAAGCCCTGTGTCCTGGCTCAGCCTGTTGGCTCTTATTGCTGTATCTGAGGAAAGCCCTCCAGCGAACATTCCTGAACACAAAAGTTTGGGAGACTTGAGGGAAAACACTTTAAACTTCTCAAAAATCTATACTGTTTCCAGGGAGACCAAATAGGTCAACAGCAATGTCACGCATATTTCTTTAGACTGGGTTGCATTTGTGTGTAGTTTTGAGGAGATAACGGTAACTTGGTGTTTATAGAGAGTCCTTTGTTTGCTGTAAAATGAGTTTTTGATTAATAAATATGGAAAATAAATTATTAACTTATATAAGAAGTACTATTTGTACAGTAGAAAGGAGTGACTTTAAAATGCTGTGGTGTTGGTTCTGAGGAAAACTGAGCAATGCAAATTTCCTTATTCATTTTGGAAAGGTTGATTGTTACCTATGTTTAACCAGATATATATTCTTATTCTTATTATGTAATATATGCAACAACAGGGTTTTTTATGTTGGGGTATTTTTCTATTTTTATTAATTTTTAACCACTCTGTATGTTAAGAACAATAATACTTTTAATAATATGTTACATTTTTAGTCTGTCAATTTTTGATTTTACTATTTATTAAAAATTAAAAAATTATTCTTTAGTAATTTCACACATGAATACATTTAGATTATATCTATCCTGTTGTTCTTGTCCTCCTCCTCCTCTTCCTCCTCCTCCTTCTCTTCCTTGTCTTCCTCTTTTTCCTCCTCCTCTTCCTCTTCTTCCTCTTCCTCCTCCTCTTCTTGTTTTTCTATCCACTGAATCCAGTTGGCGCTGCCTGTATGTGCATGGCTTTGGGCAGCATCCACTGAATCATGAGGAACCCATCACAGGCCATACAGCTAAAGAAAATGAACTCTCCCTATCCCAGAATCCACCAACTGACAATAGCTCCTCAGATCAAGCTGGGGCCTCATGAATCCCTTCCCTCTCCTGCTGGAGTGCTGCCTGGGTTGATCTTGGACCAGCAACCCCAGCTCTTGAAACTCATGAATGCTTTGGCCCTGTCATATCCAGAAGACAGTATTTCACAGCGATTTTCCTTGACCTCTGGCTCTTGAAATCTTTTGTCACTCGCGAGGCGGAGGTGGGTGGATCTCTGTGAAGCTGGAGGGCGGCCTGCCAGGTCTACACAATGAGCTTCAGGCCATCCAGGGCTACGTAACAAGACCATGCCTTAAAAATTAAAGAAATGAAAAAGAATTAAGTATTTGCTTAAACGACAATCTGATCCCATGACCCTTTAGCCAAGTAATGGTAGTCGGGGGTTATTTCTTAGTCAAGTTTGCTGTACCAGGCATGAGTGCTCTCCTCTGGCATGTACCTAAAGCTGCCTAAATCCAAGTTGTCAGCTACTTCCAACATGATATATTCATGTCATGATTGCGCCAATGGGCTTATCTTGCCAGAGTGATTATTATTGTAATTCATAAGGCCACAATAGGCACAGCAGGATACGACTATTGACCGTTTTTCTTCCCCAGCAGTCTGAAAAGCACCTTCTGGTACTGTGAACATAGCCAGCAAGCAGGGTTTTCCAGACCAGTACTACCTGATTTCCCCTATGCCCTAGGATCAGACTGTGGTGTTTCAGCAATTGGGTCTTACCATCAAGTTCTGGTGGGTAACCAAGAGCACTGTCAAGCTCTTCCACAGAGGCCTGGCCAGGCTATGCTCAAAGATTAGCTCATAGACAGGGTCTTAAGTGTAATTTCTGAATGCAGAAATTAGTATTAGTAATTTCTAATTACTAATAGCAGGTTTGGTGGTGGTCTCCTTGATCATGCTGGCACAGGGATTCTTGATTTGGGAGTTTAAGACAGTCATGTCTTTATTTTTATGAACTTTTAGTGTTTATAATTCTTTACAGTTATGAATATAGACCACAAGGCAGAGCAGTATTGGTAGCATCGGGCCAGCCTATGTCCTGTCATTTAACATCCTGGCCACTTTCGTATTGTGTTAAAGTCATAGCTATGTTGAACTATTATTTACACTCTTAGAAATCTTGATCAGGTGCATTTTGTGAATTAGATGCTGTATTTGCAATGCAAAGCCACCCTCAAGCTGGGAAAGATGAATTTCCTCCTAAATGACAGGAGTTCTAGGCAGAAAGTCACTGAGGTGGGTCTGTCCTGATCTCCATCTCCATCTCTGCCAGCCAAGTGAGTAACTGATCAGCCTGTCTTCTTCCTGGTCTTTTAGGCTTCTTTGAACCCTGCATTTCCATTGTTTTTTCAGAAGACATCCTTTCCCTGAGAAGAGAGTTCTCTTCTGGAAGGGAAAGATTTTCTTCAAAGTGATGTTTTCAGGGAAAGGCTAGATTGATATAAGCTCTAAATAATGAAATAAGCTCTAAATAACGAAGAGCCCCCCCCCCCCCGCCCCCCGCCCAGCTCCAGTCACTCCAGACAGGTGAGCATGCAGGCCTATTGTTGCTGGATTCTTGGATTTTTTTTTTTTTTTGAGACAGGGTTTCTCTGTGTAACAGACTTGACTGTCCTCACTCTGTAGACCAGACTTCCCTCAAACTCACAGAGATCAGCCTGCCTCTGCTTCCCGAGTCCTGAGATTAAAGGTGTGTACCACTACTGCCTGGCCAGATTCTTCAATTTTTCAAGAGAAATGACCAAAATAGGTTTTTGGGTAACATCTCCCTCTGACCACGTGTCTCCATATCCCTGCATCAGCAGCATGCAAACTCAACAAAGCACCTTTGACCTAAAGCAACCTCATAGATCATTAGTGGCCATGCTAGAGGTTTGGATGGGTGCTGGCTTCTTTGTTATAATGGCAGCAATTTTTGGGGATGCTCAGATATTTCTTACTGTTTCCTGTGGTCCCTGTGTGAGGTGTAGGGCAGGGTATATCTGTGATAAGATCTAAGCTGGGCCAAGAGTAGAAATAGAGCTCTAGACTGAGGAGATAAAGGGCAGCAGAGCAAGGTGGGAATCACAGCTACTAAAACCCAGTCAACGGTCACAACTCCAGAAGTTCAGGGTGGCAGTGATCTCGAGCCATTTTCCTCTCCCTGGATCTAGACATGGACTAACCAAGGGCTCCACTGTGGCTGCCATATTGATTGGATGGTGAGGCCTCAGCAGGTGACAGTTATTCAGTGCTTGTGATTTCTCACCAAAACAATCAATCAATCAAACAAACAAACAAACAAACACCAAACCTTGCACATGCTATGCAGTCAAGACTTTCCCGTATCAAATGTTGAACTGAGGCCCAGGGAAAAGGAAATAAATACCTGAGCATCTCATGTGTGGGAGGACAGCTGAAGATGGGGCTTAGGCTTTCGGCCAAGGTTAACCTGGGTCCATATCAAGTTTGCCTTAGCAAAGGAAGGCAACTGGTTTATACACAGGGAAAACTGAGGCTGGTGGAAATCACACACAACAAACGTACACACAGCTACCATCAGCTACCCTCTGTAAACTCTGAGGATTGTGGTGAGACAATAGCCAATAGGCAAGAATACTAAATGTGAGCCCAGAAGGACATACCATGGATGGCTCAGGCCTGAGCTGAGCCTAGGAATATTTTAGCTAATTCAGTGTTCATGAACAACGCCACTGATTTGAGTATATTTTTCCTACCGTACAGCTAAGAAAACTGAAGGTCACAGAGGTTAAAGGTGACATGTCCAGGGTTACAGAGCTTGGGGATGAGGAATATAGACTTGTCTTTGATTTCAAAGCCTGGGCACTTTGCTCTCAGCTAGTGAAGAGGGTATCTTGGTCAAAAGAGAAGAAAAGCATGATGTCCCACCGGAGGACCTGACTTATAGACAGCCTTTCTTGTTTCTTGTGTCTGATCCCATTTCCCCCCCCCCCCTTACACTTAAAACATTGTGCTAAAGTAGATGCAACATAAGATTCACTGTTTTAACCATTCTAGTATAAAATTCAGGACATTATACATCTACACTGTCATGTATCTGTCTCTACTAGCATCTCTGAAAGCATCTCACCATTCTTTCACACCTGAAACTTCTCACTCATCAAGAGTCACCTTAGTGACGTCCCCCCCCGCGCCCCCCCCCCATTGCTATGACTTCTAGTAACCACTCTCCAACCTTTGTCTCCATGAACTTGACTCTTCGTGGTTAAGCCCTGTAAGTGGAATCACATGTCCTTTTCCTTTTCCTTTGTAGCTTCTTTTACTTTGTATATCTGTTAGCTTTCTATGAGAGAATCTCCTGACTTCTTTCCTGAAGCAGGAGCTGGGATCTCACTCTCAAGGTCTCTACCTAATAACCGAAGTCTCCCTACTAGGCCTCGTCTCTTAATAGTCACACCAAACTCCCATAGCACCATGCTGGGGACCAAGACTTTACCACATGGACATTTGGGGACTCCTAACCAAACAATGTTAAGGATGGGGACTCCAGGAAGTGATGCAGTTATGAGAGTAGAGCCCTCCCAGCTGGATTCAGTGCCCTTACAGAAGAGTCTTTTGAGAACTACTAGATCCTTCTACCATGTTGATCAGGAAATAGGTGCTCAGCAGATGGGATCTGCTGATGCCTTGATCTTAGACTTCCCAGCTTCCAGGAGCAGGGCCAAGGGGTTTCTGTTTAGTCTGTAGCATTGTATCACAGTAGTCTAAGTGGACTAAGACAAACCTGGTTCATGTAGTGACACATGCCAGTATTTCCTTCCTCATTAAGGGTGAATGATATTCCATTGTATGTGTAAGCCACGTGTTCTTAGCTAATCAGCTGCCGATGGGCGCTTGGATTACTTCCACATTTTGGCTGTTGTAAATAATGTTATTATTTTATTGTACATTGTGTGTATGTGTGTGCGTGCGCGCACGCACATATCTGTATACACAGATGTCAGAGGACAACTTTCAGGAGTTGTTTCTTTCCACGGTGTGGGTTACAGGAATCCAATTCAGGATATCCGACTTGGTGACAAAGCCCTTTACCTGCTGAGCCATTTTGACAGCTTATTAAACACAAGTGTCCAAGAGTTTGTTTGGGGTCTTGCTTTAAGCTTCTTTGGATATAGATCTAGACATGCGCCTTATTTATTATTCTGTTGCTGAGACCCCATGACCAAGGCAACTCTTATGAAAAAGAAAAGTACTTAACTGGAGGCTTGCTTACAGTATCAGGGGCTTAGTCCATTTATCATAATTGCAGGGAGTATGGTAGCAGGCAGGCCTGGTGTTGGAGAAATAGTTAAGAGTTACATCCTGACCCACCTGACCTGTAAGGGTGGGTGGGCGAAGACTGGGTCTGACATGGGCGTTTTGAAACCTCAAAGCCCACCTCCAGTGACACACTTTCTCCAACCAGGCTACACCTTCTAATCCTTGTAATATTTTCAAATAGTGCTGAATCATGGCAAACCATTTTGTTTCCCACAGTGGCAGTACCATTCTGAATTCCCATCAATAACGCACAGAAATGTGAGTTTCTCCCCACCCTTGGCAACGTTTATTCCCAGGGCTTTTGTCCTTGCTGTCCCCAAGATGCAGAGCTTGGCATTTTGAAGCTGTGTTGAGAGAAAGGCCCTAAGATACAACAAACCCTCCTAGAACTTAAAGTCACAGAGATGAGAGTCCCAACGAGAAGGGGGCAGGGATCTATAATCAGGAGAGAAAATATAATACCCCCAACTCCTGCCCGAGCTTTCTGGGCAACGTTAATGGATAAGGGATTGCCATCTGATCAAATCGGAGCACACCTATGGGTCTCCTAATGTGGCTCAGGTCAAATTCCTTTAATTTTGCGGGCTTGCCAACAGTCGCTGCATCCTGCCACGGGCGAGATGTGAAGTGAAGGGATGGTGACAGAGTCTATCCTGCTGCTCATCAAGGCCTGGGAACTTGGATGCTGGATTTCCTTAACGAATTCAAAGCAGCACTCCCTCCTTCCCCCCAACCCCCCACTCCCTTGCAACTCTAAAAATAGCTGTTCCCGGGCTCTGGCGAGAGGCTCCGCCTCTGCTGTGGGTGGATGGGCTGGGGGTAGGGGTTGGGGTGGGAAGCACCGCAGACCCCAGGCCTGAGCTACTGGAGTGGAGAGAGGCGTAGGGTCTGCGCGGCTGGCAGCATCCTCGGGCTGCACTGTAGGAGATGGAGTGAGTCTGGACTTGCGGATGGGGTGAGTCGGGACGTGGGAACCTCTAAGACCTCCAGTCGCCGGCCCTTGTTCCGGGTGACCCCCAGACTGCCACAGGCCTCCCAGGAAAACTATGTCTGGAATCCAGCCGGGAGCCGCCGGAGGGAGCGCGGTTCCAGGCGGAGCTACTCGGCCCGCTGCGCGCGCAGGTTAAACCTTAGTAGCTGCGGTAGCCAAGCGAGGAATGGAGCTGCGTGGCCCAGGGTGCCTCACGACGTCCCGCTCCCTGTGCCTCCATCCCTTCATCCCAGCGGCTTCGGATTGTTCAGGACTGAGGTACCCTGCGGGGGAAGAGCTCGCATGCCTGGAGGCACGGAGGCACGGAATGGGGGATGTCTGACACCCAACCCTCGGCGTTTTCAGGAGTGTGGTCTTGGGAAATGCAGTTTTTGAAAACAGTAAAGCGATCTAAGGGACTGCAGATCCAAGTTCTGTAGGGAAGTGGGGTTCGGTTACTAACAAGATGACTTTTAAATAAAGATTGCGTGTCTAGGTTCCTCAGCTTCCGGTCTCGGGCTGAAGTTTAACGGGAGCACAGACTTAGGGGTGGATGAGAGTAGAAGTCCACAGGGCAAGAGTGTAGCAGGCAGGATCAGAGGACAGGGCCTGGTAGGATTGCCTTCACAACGGTCCTGAAGGACCCAGGGCCGGTGCTGTCCTGGCCATGTCTCCAGGAATTGGTTTCTAACAGGATTAGGCCTAGGGAGTGTGAGATGTTCCAACCCTGCTCTTCCATCTGTCTGTAAGTGTTCAGCAAGATGGTTACTTCCTTCTCCAAGGTGTGGTCTGGCAGGGGAAAACTACCCTGCTCAGAGAAGGTTGTCTGTCTGTCTGCTAGCACCAAGGGTCTGCTTGCTCCCTCCTGTGGAAATGGTTTTAGATCATTAAAGTATAGAACCTTCCTAATGCTGCAGGCCTTTAATACAGTTCCTCATGTTATAGTGATTCCCCCAGCCATAAAGTTATTTCATTCTGCTTCATAACTGTAATGTCGTTACGGTTATGAATTTGTTAATGTAAATATCGGTCATGAAAAATATCTGAGATTTCCCCAGGGGTCGCGACCCACAGGTTGAGAACCACTGTTTTAGATGCATGCCTTAAACTGGGAGCAGAAACCTTGTGCAGTTGTGAGCTGAACTTCTCTCATTTGTGCCACTCAGAACACTTAGGAAGAGAAGGGGAGCCCTTGGTAGGCAGTTCTGAATGTCCTGTGGTCACTTTGCAGAAGGGGCAGTTGTGGCCAGCAGGACTAGACAACCACTTGCCCCAACACTGGCCAGTCACTTGCCTGGTGATTGTAGTGACGGGGTCTGGTCCAGAATAAAGATGGAGAGGCTCTGTTAGGAAGCAACAGCGCTTTAATAGACAAGAAACCCCAGTACAGTCTGTTAGATTTCTTTCCGATGTGGAGCAGGTTTTGTTTGTTTTTGACACTTCTGTACCTGGGGACAATAGGTCGTGCTAGGCCTTATTCTCTAAGATATTCCCATGAGCCACCAGTCAAAGCCCACCTCCATTTTTGTTTTAAAGAAAAAAAAATTTGTGACACTAATTCATAGTAAGCTTTTATAATTTTTAAAAAAGAATTCTTTGAGAATTTCTCACATGTATTGTGATTATAGCCTGGCCCTCACTTCCCCATCCCCCTCCCCCCAACTTTGAGACCTCCTCCCCCAGTCCAATTTTCTTGTCCCACTACTTGTGTTTATTTGTTTGTTTGTTTTTTGATGGAGACCTGGCTGGCCTGGAACTCACAGAGATCCACCTGCCTCTGCCTCTCCAGTGCTGGGATTAAAGGCAATCGCCACCACTGCCCGACTGTCCTACCATAGGGTCTGCCCTGGAATATGATTGTCCTATCAGGGGTCCCTTAAGTCCTTGGAGCTGGTGATGTAGCTCAGTGGTAGGGCTCTTACTTAGTGAGGCCCTGCATTATGTCCCTCCCAGCACATCCACACCAACAAGCAGTTAAGAGGAAGCTGTTTTAAAGTTGCTAGGCAGAGTGGGCCTCTGCTGTGAATCTCTCTCTTGCTGCTTGGAAGTTCTGAGAGCGGATGCAGCCCCTGGACTAGACAGTTAAGAGTGGAAATGGATCCTCGTTTTTAATTTTTAAAAACATTTACTTAATAAAACAAGAGACCCTAAGAGCGAGACCAGGGTCTGTAAAAGAAGTCTGGAAAATCCCAGATCCCTCTCATTTCCATCAGGGGCTCCCGTGCTCCCTTGCCTCTGCTCTGTGGAGAGCATGTTTGCAAACTGTGGGAAGGTTTCCTTGGCAGCCCTGACAATTAGCTCTAATGATAAGCCTGGAGTTCCCCAGGGCAGGCGCTGTGGAGGTAGCTTGGAAGCTAGGGCAAGTTTGTCAATGATTGCCCACAGCCCCTTAGAAGCCTGGCACCTTCCAAACTTTCCTCTTAGTTTCATTTTTGAGGAAGAAAAAGAGACAGTAAAATATGGAGATGCAATTTAAATGAGAGGAACAAACAAACAAACAAACAAACCCAAACCCCAGATGTTTGGACAATATTATCTTTGGCAGAATTCAGGTGAGCAGAAGAGCCTCGCAGCTTCTGGGATTTGTTTCCCCATGGGACTGGTGACTTGGGAGGTAGTCAACACTGCCTGTCTGAGTGTGGAATTGCTGCAGGGGGCAGTGAACGCTCTCAGTAATGGAGCAGGCGTGCTCACTAGCGCAAAGCTCCATTTGAATCACTCACTCAGCATAAAGTAGGAGTAGGGAGTTTCCCTGGACCCCGTCGAGACCTGTAGAGGCAGGTAAGAGCCTCAGCTTTCCTAATGACGGTGAATCATCTCTGCCTTGTGTTCCTAGTCCCACATGTGGGAAAACAGTCTACTGATAACTCAGTCTGGAGAAGGCTGGCGTTCCTGCCCCTGGGGTGCGTGGTTTCTTGGTAACCAGCAACATAGTCATGTGGCTTTGTCTTCTACCCATACCTACCAGGAAGCCAGCTTTGTAGCCGAGATACACTGAGGGTTTATGGTCTCCAGCACTGGCCCTGTCATGATTTGCTGTGAACCCTGGCAGCCCCTCCATTCTGCACGAGAAGCCTCAGGTATTTACACAATGAAACAATCTTGTATCATTCCTACGCCACCTCTGCCATTGTTGGGAGGGCGGTTGGTATGACTCGGATTTGTGGAGTCAGACAGAAATAGCATCTTTTAAGTCTGGTGTTGCCTGGTGTGGTGGGGAACGCCTTTAATCCCGGCACTTGGGAGGCAGAGGCAGGCGGATTTCTGAGTTCGAGGCCAGCCTGGTCTACAGAGTGAGTTCCAGGAGAGCCAGAGCTATTCAGAGAGACCCTGTCTCGAAAAAACAAAAACAAAAAAAGTCTGATGCTGAGCCTGGCATGTAGGCGCTTGATAAATGATAGCTGCTCTCCTCAGATCATCATCTATAGGAATTCCCACCCTCCTCGTCTACCCTTTGAAGCCAGAAGCCCCAGACTTCCAGGAACCAAACCTAACCCAAGGCTTAGGAATCATTTGCTGACATGGACCCGAGTTGCTCCATGCTCTGGGGTCCCAGAGAAGAGCCAGGAAATTTGGACACTGGTGACAGTCAAGATGAACAGAGCTTTGAAGCACGTGTCCATCTTGAGGAGGAGCAGAAGGAAATACCAGGGGGTCCTCTATACTGAGGGGCAGCAGAAGCAGAAGCAGTGGCTGACAGCCCAAGACTGAGAAGTTGTATTGCTTGGGTTTGAATCTAGCTTCTAGACCTTGGGCAAACATCCTTTTTTTTTTCCCTCTGTGACTCAGACGTGATGGCAGCCCTTTAGGAATTGTCCTTTTAAAATACACTTTTATTTTATGTGTATGTATGTATGTGCACCACATTCCTGCCTAATGCCTGCAGAGGCCAGAAGATATCAGATTCTCTGGAGCTGGAGTTATAGACAGTTGTGAGCTGTCATGAGGGTGCTGGGATTCGAACCCGGGTCCTCTGTAAGAGTAGCTAGTCCTCTTAACTGCTGAACTAGCCTCTAGCCTCTAGGAATTGTTTTGAGAAATACTCTCCCTATTGCCATAATTCTCAGCACTCTACTACAGAGGGTTTTTCTTTTACTGCTTTCTGCCTTGGTGTTTGTTGGTGTGTGTGTGTGTGTGTGTGTGTGTGTGTGTGATGTAGAGGAGGGGGTATGGCATGCTGTGGAGGTCGGAGGAAAACTTCATGGAGTCAGTTTCCCCTCCCACCTTTATGGGGGTCCCAGGGCTGTAGCTCAGGTCATCAGAATTCTGTGGTATATACTTTCCCCTGATGAATGGGAGGCTCTCCACCTTGGTTATTGGAGACAGGGTCCCTTGCTGAACCCAGAGCTCACTAATTGGCTAGATTGGCCGTGTTTGTCTCCTGCTAGGGTTACATGTGCGTGCTACTGTGCTTGGCTTTTATGTGTGTTCTAGGGAATGCAAATGCAGGCTTTTATGCATCTGGGGGCAGGCACCTTACCAACTGTACTGCCTTCTAGCCCTGGTTCTGGGTTCTAACCCATTCTCGGTGATGCCACTGTCGTTGGCTAAGGAAGTGGAGGAATCTGAGAATCATGGCTTTACTGAGTCCTAGACAGAAAGGCAGAGAATCAGCCTGTCATCAAGTGTGCTGTGAAGTTTCTGTCCTACTTGGCATTTCTTGTATTTGATGCAACTTTCTAGGCACTGTTGGAAGTTGGGTTTGAAATATAAGCAGTTTTGGACCCAGAGTTGGGTCCTAAAGTCTCAAGAGGCAGAAAGGACCTGGCTACTTGGGGATAGCCAAGGCTCAGTCAAGAGCAGGCCCAGAGTAGCTGAAGCAGTGGGTGTATGAGCTCAGCCTCAGGAGATCACAGGACTGAGAGATGGTTCATAGGTGAACAGTGGATGAAACGTCAGGGGGTACCTGGACCCCTGCCTTAAAGGAAAGGAGGAGGAATAGTCATTATTGAACGGGAAGGCTGGCAGGAGCGACCAGAGGTAGGGGGAGAGTGGAGCGAGCCGGTGATGGAGAGCTGTGGCCTTATCGTTAGAGGGAGAACTGTTGGCACACACCGGAGGCCAAAGCTTAAATAGTTAAAGAGCGAGGTTCTCAGGCCCATGAGGGCAGGAAGTGGGTGTCCTGTTACCCTTGTACACAGCATGCCTGGTTACCTGCTGTTGTCAGAGGCATGGCTTGTTGTGAGCAACTGTCTCTGAGGCTCTGGTGGTGAGGCTGCAACCTGGAGCTAAGCATGGTGAGTGCCGTGTCAGCCACCTCCTGTTTCGATGGCTACCTGACACATTGTATGGGGTAGAAATGTAGTCAGTCGTCTTATGCTGGGTGATGTTGTTTTGGGAGGAGTGTCTGAGAAAGGAAGGGGAGGGATACCAACTGCAAAGCTAGGCTCAGGGCAGCCTGGGGCCATTCTGAGGAGCATCCAAAGAGGTCTGCAGCCAGTAGTCACACTGAATCCCAAAGCGGGGAGCAGGGATGTGGGCAATACATTACACAGTACCTACAATACTAACAGTGGGCTAAGTTCAAACAGGCATACAGTAAAGAGGGAGACTTTATGAATGGATGAATTTAGAGGCTTAAGGGAAAAGGGGGCCAGCCTCTGGTCAAAGCGAATCTTCCAGGAGGAGAGCCTTACCATGGCTGAATAGTTCAACCTCTGTAGCTGTTTGTAGCTGAACGTCTACAGACTTCAGAGGCAGGTAGGTGCATGCTTACCTGCAATTCAGCTCTGGTTTCCCTAGTGGGGGAAGGCCATACTCCCCATTCAGATTCCAGTTTGGTTTGTGGAATTGGGATAATGGTAGGTACCATATCTATTTGTAAATCCATACTTAGAGATTGCATGCAGCACGCCAGTGTTACCTCTGAGCCTGTCCCCTGCCCCCGACTCCTTCTCATAGTCCCTGGGAAGCTGATAGAGCTGGCCTGGTCATTGTCACTGTCTTCCCGAGGACAGCAGTTCAGAGGGGACAGGACCTTTCCTTTCCCCCTCCTCTGCCCACTTAGACCCACTGTTTCTTCAAGGCTTTTTGTTGTTGTTGTTAGTTTTATGACCTTTTTGTGTTCTTACTTTTGTCGTTGTTGTAACAAATAGCTATTTGACAAGAGTAGTTTAAGGAAGGGAGGGCCTCTTTTGGCTGATGATTGACATATAGTCCCTCATGCTGATGGGAAATGGTGGTAGGGGTGTGAGGTAGCTAATCACTGCTTCCACACTCAGGATGCAAGAGAATGAATTCTGCCCTACTCAGGCTGGGACTCATGTGGGTGTGGCTTTGCTCCTGGGATAAAGCTCTCTGGAAACACCCTCATAGATAAGCTGAGAGGTGTGTCTCCTAGGTGACTCCAATCCCAGTCAAGTTGACAAGGACTAAGACACTTTTCTTCTCTGCCTTTGGATTGAATTTAAGTGACAGGATCACACAGGCTGGGGAGAACTTGATAAATGGGGAGGTGTGTATCTTTTCTCATTTTAGTCTCAGTCTGCAGGGGCCAAAACTATTCTTGGAGGAACGCTGCTTACTGGCTTGCTCCAATCGCTTGCTGAGTTTGCTTTCTTATACACTCCAGGATCTTGTGTCCAGAAGTCGTACCACCCATAGTAGGTGGGACCATCCACATCCATCATCAATTAAGAAAATGCCCTACAGGCTAGGCTTGCCTCTAGACTGATCTTATGGAGACATTTCTTAATTGTGTTTCCTTACTCTCAGATGATTCCAGCTTCTGGCAATTTGACCAAAAACTTTCAAGCATATCTCCCAAGAGTACAGCAAATAGAGCCTGTGTCTTATGGCAAAAACAACAATAACAACAACAACAACAACAAGCCAAAGCTCTTTTCTCTTGCCCAGTGGTTCCCAACCTTCCCAATGCTGCAACCCCTTCTTAATACAGTTCCTCGTGTTGTGCTGACCCCCAAACAAAATTATTTCATTGCTACTTCATAACTATAATTTTGGTACAGTTATGGATTATAATGTAAATATCTGATATTCAGGGTATCTGATATGTGACCCTTAAAGGGGTCGAGACCAAAAGGTTGAGAACGACTGCTCTAACCTGTTAATGGGCTTGGAATGAAGGTCCCCATTAGAGCGTTTGCCTAGCAGGCATAAGGCCTTGTGTGTAATCCACAATGCAGGGGAAAAAAAACAACAGATAAACAAACAGGTTCATCGTAGACTGAGCACAATTTATGCAGACACATAGCAGCAGCTTTCTTAAGCCCCTCTTGACTGGGCTGGATATTGTTTCAGTTACAATCCACCAGAAATAACGTAGTCACATGATCACACTTTGCTGCAGGGGATGCTGGGAAATGTAGTCCACACATATTGTAGAATGGGGTATATGGGAAGACACTGCTGTGGTAATCGATGGCTCTGCCCTTCCTGGAGAGTTGTTGGACTTTATCCCAACTATAGCATTGCAGAAAAACCCTCTCATACATTTGACAAAATTCTTTGCCAGACGCTACCACAGTTGCTCTGTTGAAGAGGGCATCAGATCTCATTACGGATGGTTGTGAGCCACCATGTGGTTGCTGGGATTTGAACTCGGGGCCTTTGGAAGAGCAGCCAGTGCTCGTAACCTCTGAGCCATCTCTCCAGCCCCCCAGACTTGGGAGTTTTAAGAAGAAGAGATTTGTCCAAGGCAGAGGATTTAGATTTCTGTGCAAGGGAAGGCTCACCTTTCCTTCCCACTCAGTAGCCAGGTTGGCATAGTACATCATACTGAGCGGCTGCTCTACAGACAACCTCACTGTGTCCTCTAAGGTTTTGCTGAGTGGGAATATGGAAGGTACAACCATTTGAACTTCATGTAACTTGGATTCTTCTATTTTCCAGGTCCTCTTTCAGCTCCTTGGCCCGTGGTCCTGGTGGCATTCTACCCCTGTGGTCAGCCCAGAGCCTCTCCTGCCCATGCAGTACCCAGCAGCCACTGCTGAAGGCCTTAGTGGCCCACTGTCCGGGGCCTACACGCTTCCCGCCTTCAAGTTCCAGCCTCGCCGTGAGAGCATAGACTGGAGACGAATCAGTGCCGTGGACGTGGACCGTGTGGCCCGGGAGCTGGACGTGGCCACGCTGCAGGAGAACATTGCTGGCGTCACCTTCTGTAACCTGGACGGGGAGGTGTGCAACCACTGTAGGCAGCCGGTGGACCCGGTGCTGCTCAAGGTACTGCGCCTGGCACAGCTCATCATTGAGTACCTGCTGCATTGCCAGGACTGCCTGAGTGCCAGCGTAGCGCAGCTGGAAGCACGGCTGCAGGCCAGCCTGGGCCAGCAGCAGCGTGGCCAGCAGGAGCTGGGTCGCCAAGCCGATGAGCTCAAGGGCGTTCGGGAGGAGAGCCGGCGTAGGCGAAAGATGATCAGCACCCTGCAGCAGCTGCTTCTGCAGACGAGTGCCCACAGCTACCACACGGTGAGGAATCTTTGCTGAGGGGAGCCTGGGCTGTGCACCTGAGGCACCAGGGCAGCTGAGTGGCACTGCCTTGGGCCACACAAGTACTGGAGGCCATTCTCATTAGTTAGGAGCAGATATTAAAGATGATGTTCTGAGAGTCTGAGGATTCTTAATTGAGTTCTATGCAGTGTAAGTGTAGAATGGGTGTCTGAGAGGAGTGTATAGGGTAATGTATACAAGTACTCCTGTGCATGCATGTGTGGTGTGTAAAAGTGTGACTATATGATGTTTGCATCTGTGCATGTGGGTGTGTTAAATGTATATATGTGTATATATATGCATATATACATATATATGTATATATATAAATGCTTGAAGGGTCTATGATATCTGTGTCTGTAGCATATGTCTTGTATAATCTGTGCTTGTACTGACTTACCATAATGGACCCAGCTAAGAAGTGTAATATAAAGATATATTTATGGTGTGTGTCTTTGAGGGAGTGAAGGATGAGTATGTCTGTCTGTACATATAAAGACTGTAATGATGTGTATGTGAATGGATGAAGGCTATGTAGTATATGTGCCTAAGGATGTGAGTATGGAAGGTGGTGTGTTTGCACATGTATAAGAATGGAGAGTTTGTAGGCGTGCAGAGTGCCCTGTGTAAAGGCAGGCGTGTGGAGGCAGGTGGATGATCACTAAGTATGTGGTGTGGTATACGGAGGCGGGCTCACTTTAGAAAAACGACTTCATCGTTCAGACATAGTTCATGACTCCACTGCACAAGAAAAGGAGGCTGAGACATCTAACCTGGCCAGGCTTTAGAATGTAGTTACAGTCTATGCTAAGTTGGGTTTTCAGGGGATCCCTAGTTTGGGGACAAGGTTGTTAGTGTGGAACGGGACAGTAAAATGATTTGCACAATGTCCCCTGTTCCACCCAACTTACATTCCTCTTCCAACTAGAGGTTTGTTTCTGTCACGTCAAGTCTGTCAGTTCAGGTACCATCTATTGAGACTGTACTGGAATCGATGGCAAAGTTCCTATAGAAGCTGGCTATATTTAGGAACCCAGGACTGGTATGGAATGACAGTTACCGGTGATCCAGTTCTTTATCTCTTGCTTTGCCAGTCTTATTATGTGTCTCATGGCCTAAGACAGTTGCTTGATTCCATCCTTCAAGTCCACTAACTCCTTGGAGTTACATTCCTTGCCAGCTTTTTCTTTTTCTTTTTCTTTTTTTTTTTTTTTTTTTTTTTTTTTTAGGCTGGATCTCATGATGTAGCCCTAGCTGGGCTGGAACTTGTTATGTATATCAGACTGGCCTTAAACTCACAGAGATCTGCCTGTCTCTGCCTACTAAGCGCTCCAATTAAAGTTATGTTCTCCACTGGGGCTTTTTAAAAAAAGTCACCCTCAGAAATGCACTGTTTCTGCTCATAGATAGTGACTAGAACTTAGTGACATGGTTATATTCGGTTGTAATAGGGGCTGGGACACATGGTGGTATTGGCCTCATAGTTGACTAAAAATCAGGATTCCTGTTTGCTTTCCCTTCCCACTCCCATCGTTCTTTCTGTCTTTCTGTGGTGTTGGGGAATTGAACTTAGGGTCTCACCCACTCCCGGCCCTTCAAATTCATTTTATTTCTGAGGCAGCCCATGGACCCTGTGGAGGTAGAGTTTCACTACAGGATATTTCCACACTGTCTGGGGGATCTAATCTGGCCCTTCCAATTGCTTTTCTTCTGTGTAGTGCCATTTGTGTGACAAGACCTTCATGAATGCCACCTTTCTCCGGGGCCACATCCAGCGCAGGCATGCAGGCATGGCAGACGTTGGTGAGTTCAGGCTTCATCGGGGAACTGCTGGGCAAGGATTTGGTGTGTGGGGCCCATGCGCGTGGACCTGCTCTTAGCGATCCCACATGGTGCCCTGTGCAGTCTTGCCTGTGTAGGGGACAAGAGGCATCAGACAGGTAGGTTTAGTTTTAGTTTTCCATGAACAGTGGCCAGTACTTAGCCTCTGGCTTGTGCCCTTCACTGTGTGTGGAGCAGACAGTGACTCATAAGGGCCTTTAGCCTCCCTGTAGCCTCATCTGTAGCAATCCGAGGCTGACTGGGACAAATGAGCAGTCAGACCAGTTCTCTGGCTGTTCTGTGTACGGAGCTTATCACGACTTAATCACTTTATTTAATTGTACCATTTCAGATTCCAAAAGGAGTAACAAGGCTTTGTGCTGTCCTTGTAAAGTTATATGTGCTTTTTGCGTTCAACAGAAGTGTCTGTACAATGAAGTAACCGCATAACATACATATAAAGTTCTCATTAAGGGAAACATTGTTATTTCCTATCATTGTAATCCTCTTACATTTTTTTTTGCAGTGGAGAATGTAGCTCAGTAATATAGGACTTGCTTGTATGCAGTGTAGTTCTAGGTTCAGTTCTTAGACAGATAGACACACACACACACACACACACACACACACACAGCTTAATTCAGTATCATTTAGTTGTGTACTTATTATATATCTCTTCATAATTCTATATTGGGGATTATTGAGGAAAATAGTCTATGTCCTTTTTTTGTTTGTTTGTTTTTGTTTTTGTTTTTCGAGACAGGGTTTCTCTGTATAGTCCTGGCTGTCCTGGAACTCACTTTGTAGACCAGGCTGACCTCGAACTTAGAAATCCGCCTGCCTCTGCCTCCCAAGTGCTGGGATTAAAGGCCACCACTGCCCGGCAATAGTCTATGTCTTAAATGTTGGTTTTTTATTTTCTTGTAAAAATATATCTTCGCTATGGAAACTTAACTATGTAATGATATATAGGAAAAAGAAAGATAAAAACAAAGGACATTATCACAGAAGTTATTATTTTGATATTTTTCTGCATATATTTGTAAGTATATAAAAATTCTTTTGAGAATACCACAATTTCTGTTTTTTTGTTTTTGTTTTTTTTTTAGTTAGTCTTGAACCTGCTGAGTCTAGCTGAGGGTAGTCTTGAACTCCTGGCTCTCTGACTCCACTTTTTGGGTACTGGGGTTGTATGTGTATGCTGCTATGCCTTGCTCACGCAGTAATGGGGGTCAAAAGCAGTGCTTTGTGCGGCACTGCCAGCCCTAAACCATCTTTGAAAACATGATTTTTTAATGACTGAACAGAATTTCGTGATGTAACCATCAGTTTCTTTCACATTGTGGTACAGAATATCTGGGAAACTCAAAAATTTCCTTACTATGTAGCACAGGATGGATTGACATTCTTGTATGTAAATATTCGTGTGTGTCTTTTAATAGTGTTTTAGTAGAAGGAGAGGGAAATTTGTTCTTTTTCTATTTTACGATTTATTTTTATTTATGCGTATGTTTCTGTGTATATATGCCCTATGTCTTTGTGTGTGTGTGTGTGTGTGTGTGTGTGTGCCTACAGAGGCCACAAGAGGGTGTCAGACCCCCTATGCCTAGAGTTATAGGCAGTTGTGAGCCACACAACATGGATGCTAGGAACTGAACTCAGTTTCTCTGGAAGAGCAGCAGTTGGTCTTAATCACTGTGCTATCTTCCCAGCACTATGGAAATGTGTTCTTAGGGCAGTTTTTGCTCATGACTCTTCCCCCTTTCACCCATCCTGTGTGGACCCCAGGAAAGCAGAAGCAGGAACAGCCACTGGGGGAGGTGCTGGAGGAGCTTCGGGCCAAGCTCAAGTGGACCCAAGGGGAGCTGGAAGCCCAGAGGGAGGCTGAGCGGCAGCGGCAGGTCCAGGTGAGAGTGCAGGGAAATGGCAGGAGAGACTCAGGGTGTCCTGTGCAGCCATGCACTAGACTCCCACAGGAACCAAATTCCTACCGGTTTCCCTGAGCTGGAAGTCAGAGAGAGAAGGCCACCTTCTCCCATGTGGGACATGATTATACTTTGGAAGGGACGGTCAAACTACTTTGCCAGACCTGTGTGGCCAAAAGTGCAGCAGAGATTCATGGTCTTCTGCGTAGGGATGCTGAAGGCATCTGAACTTGAACATAATGTTTTGGGCCACACTGTTACTTGGCTCTCTGAGGACAAAGACTGGAGCTGGTTTTGAAAACTCCAGAATTCTAGGCTAGTGGGCGTGAACTATAAGTATCAAATATAAATAAATTTATAGAGTGAAAACTCTAGCCTTTTTCACCTCCCCGTGTCATCGCTCGTCACTTATTGCCTTAGCAGGCATTTATTGGGGATTGAAAAGAAAGAGAAAATGAGTCTTATCTTCACGGGAGTCTACAGCTTAGATAAGTCGTGTCCAGCAGTGGATCACTCTGGGTCTAGACTTCAGGGGCTGAGGGTGGCCTGTTCTTTGGATTGCCATAGTGTTATGCATATGGAGGAGGCCTTGGCTGGTACTCAGCAAATGTTTGCCATAACTGGGAAGCAATGATTATACTGCCTTTTATTTTTTTGGGTAGGAATTAGAGATGACTCGTCAGCGGGAAATGGAAGCTAAAAAAAAGTTCGATGAATGGAAAGAAAAAGAACGCAGCAAGCTTTATGGGGAGATAGACAAGCTGAAACAGCTGTTTTGGGATGAATTCAAAACTGTTGCCAACCAGAACTCCACGTTAGAAGAGGTACCCCACACAAAAATCTTTTCAAAATTAGTTTGTTGCAAATCTATTTGTTCTTAAAAGTTAATTTTGTGTGTGCACATGCATGCATGTGTGTGTTAGTGTGTGTGTTTTTGTGTGTGTTTGTATGCTTGTGCACATGTACAAGGGCTTGCTCATGCACATGTATGTAGAGACCAGAGATGGACATGTCTTCTAACATCTTTCTGTACCTTCGTTCTATATTAGACTTATTTTTAAGTGTGTGTGTGTTTTGTGTTTGTATGTCTATTCATGCATATGTGTGGGTGCCTGTGGAAGAGGCCATTAGATTCTCTGGAACTGGAGTTACCTGCTATTGTGAGCTGTCTCGTGTGGGTTCGAGAACTGAACTTGGGTCCTCTGTAATAGCGGTACATGCTCTTATCCATTGAGCCATCTTTCCAGACCTCCCACCTCACGTTGGCTATTTATTTATTTATTTATTTATTTATTTATTTGTTGTTTTTTGGAGATAGGATCTCTCTATATAGCCCTGGCTGTTCTGGAAGTCAGTATGCAGACCAGCCTGGCCATCAAGAAATCCACCTGCCTCTGCCTCCCAAGTGCTGGTATTAAATGCATGCGCCACCACACTTGAATCCTCCACCTTAGTTTTTGAGACATGAGCTCTGACTGAATAGGGAGTACCCCATTTTGACTTGAGTAGCTGGACAGTCAGCCCTTAGGATCAGCCTGTCGCCAGCTCCAATCCCTGGCTTTACAGATGTGCATTGCTGTGCCTAGCTTTTAAATAGGTATTAATGATTGAACCCAGGTCCTCTCCTCTCCTCTCCTCTCTCCTCTCCTCTCCTCTCCTCTCCTCTCCTCTCCTCTCCTCTCCTCTCCTCTCCTCTCCTCTCCTCTCCTCTCCTCCCCTCCCCTCCCCTCCCCTCCCCTCCCCTCCCCTCCCCTCCCCTCCCCTCCCCTCCCCCCCTCCCCTCCCCTCTCCTCCCCTCCCCTCTCCTCCCCTCTCCTCCCCTCCCCTCTCCTCCCCTCTCCTCCCCTCCCCTCCCCTCTCCTCCCCTCCCCTCTCCTCCCCTCCCCTCTCCTCCCCTCCCCTCTCCTCTCCTCCCCTCCCCTCCCCTCCCCTCCCCTCTCCTCCCCTCCTCTCCTTTCCTCTCCTCTCCTCTCCCTTCCTCTCCCCTCCCCTCCCCTCCCCTCCCCTCCCCTCCCCTCCCTTCCCCTCCTCTCCTCTCCTCTCCTCTCCTCTCCTCTCCTCTCCTCTCCTCTCCTCTCCTCTCACACATGCACTTTGGTTTAAGAATGTATATGACATTCCTTTTTTACAGGTGAAATCAAGACCATGTAATTTGTACAAGTTCACACAGCTAGTAAGGGCTGGAGGTGAGGATTGAACATAGCATTTAAAGTTCCAAGGGCCTGTTTTCTGCTGGCTGCACTATCCAGCACTAACACAGGGAGATCTTCCTAAGGTTACGGCAGAGTCGTATCTTCTCATACATGCCAAGATGGAAAACCATTTTAAAATGTATTTACCTCCGATTGATCCTCCTCACATGAAGAGAATCTCATTTTGAAAGTGAATTGTCAACAGTTTTTCTCAACACCATTCCATGTTTTGCATAAAGATAGATACACATAGGCAAGTGTTCCTAGGGGGATTGTCTCTGTGTGTCTGTCTCTCTATCTCTGTTTCTCCTCTATCTCTGTCTTTCTCTGTATGTCTTTTCTCTCTGTATGTCTCTCATCTACGTCTCTGTCTCTGTCTCTCTCTGTTTTCTCTGTGGTTAATCAAGTCCTCCATCACAGTGCTCCCTGCTGGGTTAGGGACGCTCTGTGACAGACAAGCTGACCCTCCCTTATTGTGACCCTCTGTTCTCACCAGCAGCTTTATAGCCATTGTTCCTGGTTTTAAATGTCCCGGACTCTGCAGTTCGCAACAGGTTGCTTATGGAGTAGGCATCTGTAAGTGCTGTTGATCTGAAGCAGACACCATTGATCAGCAACCACCTTATCAAGGACTGAGAGATTATTTTTGGTTAGAAAATCTTGAGGTTCAGAAAATGAGGGCACGCTTCCTTACCAGCTCCCGTCTGACTCAGATCCCGTTCTTCTCATACCGGAATAGCCTAGCACTGTATTTATTTATTGTCTGTCTGCCTGTAAGATTACTCATGTGCATTTCCATGTCTCCTGATTCCTTTCAACGCTTTATTATTTTACATTATTAAAGTATAGGGAGCAAAATTAGATACAAGACTCTCTGTATCATTCGGTAACTCTTTTGTCAAGTCATTCTTTTTTAAATTCTCAGGGAGAAAAGGTAACATTTCTGTTTAGAATGACTGGAAAGTACTGTGAGATAGTCTTCAAAACCAGAAGTGACACCCTGATGTGAGGAGGGCCACCGAGCCCTCAGTATATCTTGAGAGTATTTCTCCTTACAGCTTACCTGGTTACAGAGGTCTGAGCCCTTACTTGGGCCATGACTGACTGCAGAAAGAATAATGTCAGGATACATGGAGTAGATGCAGCGGCTAGAGGGTTTGCTTACAGGAAGAACAGGCCATGGGGGTTTGTAGTGCAAAGAGCCAGCGGTGTAATGTGCTATAGTGCTGATAGAGGAGACACATTGGAAACCCCCAGTTATCCATGCCTCTGCTGAAACATTTGCCAGCAAAAACGCTCTAGCTGGGACGTGATTAACATCTGATGCTGGTATTGCTTAAGCAGTGGCTGAGAAAAGTTATCAAGAAGAACGCTAAGTTAAACTCAGGCTTGCCAGTTCTTAATGTTGCACTAAGGCATATCAGTTGTATGTCTGAATAGACATGGGCTTTGTTAGTATGACCTGGGTAGGCAGGAAGGGATTCTGTCCTTGATCCAGCCTTCTCTTCTGGTGACAGTGCTTGCTCAAGGATCAGTAGCTATAAGTGACATGGCTCTGAACACTGCACAAAAACACCTGTTTCTGCTCTCTCTCTCTCTCTCTCTCTCTCTCTCTCTCTCTCTCTCTCTCTCTCTCTCTCTCTCTCTCTCTCTCTCTCTCTCTCTGTATATAAGAGGCAGGAATCCTCAGGGCATGGCTTGGAGGAGTCAGAGGTTCTCACATGGGCCCTAAGTGTGGGTCTTCCAGCTTATTCCAGACATGGGAAAAAGCTGGCCAGCACTTGGGCAAGTTCAGGGTTTGGGGACATTAGAAATTCACTGGAATTGAAGTAGCACTTGAGTCTGTGTTTCCCATGGGTACTTACTTTTACTGTACAGGGCTGAGCCCAGGGGACCCCCTGGGAGGGGGCTGCTGATTGGTGTGGATGTTTGCAGGCACGTGGTGGTGGTGAGGACAACGTGGGGAGGCTCTCGATTGCTGCGAGTTTCACTCTTCTGGTTCTGTATTGGGGTGAGGTCTAGGACTTCATTTAATAAAACAATTCTTGGCCTTTTCAGAAACTGAAGGCACTGCAGTCCTACAGCATGACGGAGTCCCACCTTGGGTCTCTGCGGGATGAAGAGTCAGAGGAGAGACTCAAGCATGCCCAGGAGCTCCAGGCCCTTCGAGAAAAGATGGAAGTCCAGGTGAGCTGATGGTAGCTCCATACCCTTCTGTCCAGAGCAAGCCAAGAATCTAGCTGTCCCCACCGAGGTTTCTGTTTGGCCTTGTGTTGAGAGACATCAGAGCTCTGTATTTTCAGGTCTTGTTCAGAATGAAAGTAGAATAAGGTTCTCGGGCAAGGCTGGTGATGGCTTTAATCCTAATATTTACCTGATGTGTACAAATATAGGTAAACATAGGTGCTATTTATTTATTTATTTATTTTTGACATTTTTGTCTCCAACTTTCATTCTAACACAGTTGAAAAAAGTATTCAGAAAGAGAGACAGTCCTGAGAAATTTATGACAGATCTGTGGTGTGGTAGTAAATGCTTAGCTGTCAGTTCGGAGCTAAGAGTTTCTGTGGTGTGCAGGCTCCTTTTGGGCCATCACTCTGAAGTCACTGAACAGAGCTGGGGAGATTTGTACCCTGTCTACCCTAGCCACCTCTGGGAGAAGCTTCCTTAAGTCCAGGCAGAGGAGGTGGATACCACTTATAAGGCCACAACGGGGACAGTCAGCAACTGCAGCCCAAGGGTGCGCCAGCATCTGTGTCTGCTCTTGAAGGGTGGTTGAGAAAGAGCTGGAAGCCTGTCTGCAGAAAGGTGCCGAGGCTGGCTTCATGGAGTCCCACTGGCTTCTTATTGCCGTGTTAAAACACCAAGCCCAGGTGCATCTTGGGGAGGAAAGGGGTTAGTTGACTCACACTTCCCTGTTACAGTGCATTATCAACAGAAGCAAAGGCAGGAACCTGGAGGGGAGGCAGGAACCACAGCAGAGCCCGTGGAGGGAAACTGCTTACCGGCTTGTTTTCCTCAAGGCTTGCTCTAGGACCGCCGCAGGGATGACACTGCCCACAGTGGGTTGGGTCCTTCTGCATCAATCATCGAGTAAGAAAACACCCCGTAGGCTTGCCTACAGGCCAGTCTCATGGGGGCATCTTCTTCTTGAGGATCCCGCATCTCAGATGACTCTAGTTTGTGTTAACTGTACAGACAACCAACCAACCCGCAAAACTAATCCATAGAGCTGGTTCATGGAATTTACATCATAAAAAAGTCATTGTCCTGGGGAGAGGACTTGGTCAGTAAAGTGCGTGCAATACATGCGTGAGGACCTTAGTTTAGATCCGCAATGCCCACATAAAAACCAGAAACGCATAAGTCTAGAACCTTAGAGCTGGGCTGGGGGTTGGGGTTGGGGGACAGAGACAGGTTCCCAGACTTATGGCTCAAGGCTCAGTCAGTCTAGCTAATTGGTTTAGCGGGAGACCTCCTCTCAAGAAATAAGATGGAGAGTGACACCTGGCTTCCACACACACACACACACACACACACACACACACACACACGCAAGCATGTACAAATACACATACATATGTACACATATGTGTCCATGTGTGCACACACAGACAGCACCTTTCTTTTCCTATAAACTTGAACTCTGTTCTAATCCTTTCCTTTCTCTTTATTTATTTTTTGCCTCCTCTCTTATTATTATTATTATTTTTTTCTTTTAACTTTTTGAGACGGTTCTCATGTAGCCTATAGACTGGCCTCTACTTACTGTGTATCTGAGAAGGACTCTGACCTTGAACTCCTGACCTTCCTCCCTGCTTCCGGCTTTCAAATGCTCCAGTTACAGCCATGAGCCACTGCACTGGACTAACTTTCTTTCTTTCTTTTCTTTCTTTCTTTCTTTCTTTCTTTCTTTCTTTCTTTCTTTCTTTCTTTCTTTCTTTCTTTCTTTCTTTCTTTCTTTCTTTCTTTCTTTCTTTCTTTCTTTCTTTCTTTCTTTCTTGTTTGTTCTCTGTGTAGCCCTGGCTGTCCTGGAACTCACTCTGTAGTCCAGGCTGGCCTTGAACTCAGAAATCCACTTGTCTCTGCCTCTCAAGTGCTGGGATTAAAGGTGTGCGCCACCACTGCCTGGCTTGGACTTTCTACTTCTCTGTCTATTATTGCTATTTTCCTTACCCAGTTTTGTGTTTGTATAACATGTGAGACTTTTTCTTTTCTTTTTAAAGATTTGTTTTATTTATTACATGTAAGTACACTGTAGCTGTCTTCAGACACTCCAGAAGAGGGCATCAGATCTCATTACAGATGGTTGTGAGCCACCATGTGGTTGCTGGGATTTGAACTCAGGACCTTTGGAAGAGCAGTCAGTGCTCTTAACTGCTGAGCCACCTCTCCAGCCCCGAGATGTTTTTTTCTTTAAAGACTTTGTTTATTTTATGTCTTTGAGTACACTGTAGCTGTCCTCAGACACACCAGAAGAGGGCATGGGATCTAATTACAAATGGTTGTGAGCCACTACATGGCTGCTGGGAATTAAACTCAGGACCTCTGGAAGAGTAGGCAGTGCTCTTAACCGCTGAGCCATCTCTCCAGCCCAACATGTGGGAATTAAGACTTTTGTTATTATAGTTGTTTGTGGCTGATTTTTCTCCAGTCTTCTATTGGCTTTCAGCTTCGCTTTATTGTCATATGGCCGTAATAAAGTAATTTCCGTGGTAAAAGTTATTAAGCAGTCAGCCTTTTTAAAGGAGCCATTGTCATTTTTATTTATGTATTTACTGTATGTGTCTCTGTGTATATGCATGCATGTGTGAGAATGTCTGCAGAAGCTAGAAGAGGGCGCTGGATCTTCTTCTGCAGCTGGAGTTACAGGCAAGTTGCAAGCCACCTGATATAGGTGCTGGGAACTGAACTCAGGTTCTCTGAGTAAGCAGCAGCTCTCTTAACTGTAGGCTGTCTCTCTGTCTCTTCTTGTTGTTGTACCCACTCTGAGACTTAAAAGGAAAATATTCCTGTGTTTTCTTTGAGTAATTCTATCACCTTAATTATTACTATTTTTACTGTCTTGATTTTTATGCACAATTATCTGACCTGTCTATAGTTGGTTTTGATTTTAAACAGACATTTGTGTTTTGTTTTGTTTTCTTCTGGTCAGTTAGCCACTTGTTCAAACTCCAGTTGTCAATGATCTATGCTTCCATTCTCTCTCATTTTCCCCCCACATGGTTCAGGTCCTCTATTCTGTTAGTCTTCCTGTCTGACCAGGAGCCAGTACTTTTTACTCTTCATAGTTTTATAGTTTATATCTATTACTATCTAGAGGGCTCCATTTGACAAGCTTCTGTTCTTTTACAGAAAACAGAGTGGAAGAGGAAAATGAAGGCCCTGCATGAAGAGCGGGTAGCTGAGAGGAGACAGGTAGCTCCTGTGTGGCAGCAAGAATTTGGTTTCCCACGACCTTTTCCTATTCAGCATCACACCTCACCCCCAACCCCATCCCATTCTCTACCTAGAATTGGCTATCGGGTGTTATTGTTCATGGTTGCAAGTCCCCTTTAATATATAAATAGGGTCATCTGCCTATCTCACAGGTTCCTTAGCCTGCTTCAGGGCCCCCTGGCCGTGTCCTGACTCACATGCATCCTGCACTAAGTGGGTACTTGCTTTCAGGCTGTCAGCCTCAGAGGAGTTATCAGTCCTATTACGTGTGGGTTCTTTGTAAATCTCCACAGCCAGGGAGAACCAGGTAGGGCAGACCTCAGTGACATTTCAGAGGGAGTCTAGTGATGGGCTCACATCATAAGGCCTGAGCACAGAGAGCAGCAGACCTCAGGACCAAGAACATGCTTCTGTATAGATGCCTACCAGAAGGAGGCAAGTTAGGGAGGTGGTTGGTTAACCTCCTCAGGTTCTGCTGGCCCTTGGCTCAGAAGATGCCTTGACGCATGGCAGACAGAGCTTGACCCATGGGGCACTTGGTCCCATGGGACATGTGGACCCGTGAGACACAGGGACCCATGGGGCACTTGCTCCCATTTCCTCATAGGGCTGCCCAGTCCCATGTGGTGGTTTTATTTCATTTATATTCTCTGGAGTATCTTTATGCAAGTATTATTAGATGGCCACATTTTGCCTCTGCTCTTATATCAGAGGTGGCAACACATTTTCTTCACTTGCTTTTATCTGAAGGTGAATTTGATGATTTTTGAGTGTACATTTTTACCTGAATGCCCTCAGTGGATGACGACATCTGACAGAACCTTTGTCCATGGTCCTGGGAGCATGTATTCCACTTTCTCTTCCCATTTCTTCCCCAGTACAGCTTAAAAAATGTACCCAAACTAGAAGGCAGCTAGAATTGTTAGAAAGTCACCTGCGGGGCTGGAGAGATGGCTCAGAGGTTAAGAGTGCTGGCTGTTCCTCCAGAGGTCCTGAGTTCAATTCCCAGCAACCACTTGGTGGCTCACAACCATCTATACTGGAATCTGATGCCCTCTTCTGGCATGCATGCAGAATACTGTATACATAATAAATACATTTTTTTAAAAAAGCCACCTGCACAGTTTAAAGATCCAGTCTTGTATTAGGAGAGGTCCACCAGGAGCACTTGACTGTAGGGACCACCCTTTTCCCTTGGGGCCTTTGGGTTCCTTGGGTCTATAGCAGACATCTCACTGACCAACCTCCTTATGCCCACCAGCTGCAGGAGGAGAATGAGAGGCTCCACGTGTCCCTGTCTCAGGACCAGAAGAAAGCAGCTGCCCAGTCTCAGCGCCATATCAATGCCCTCCGTGCCCAGCTTCAAGAACAAGCCAGGCTTATCGAGTCCCAGGAGGAGACGGTAGGCCCTTTCTTTCCTAGTCGGGGCCTGCAACTGCCAGTCCTCTTCTCTGTGAGGATGGCTTTGGCTTCTTCAGGGCTCATGCAGCTGATGCTATTAGGCTCCTGAAGGGGAGTGAAGAGAAGTTAAAGGCTGTAGCCACCTCCCTCCAGGCTGGAGTAGCACGGTCTCCAAGTGGGCTGTGGCAAACAGCTCATTCTAGCACCAGAGACCACACAGGACGCCTGGCCCCAGGCTGGCAGTTTGTGTGTTATGTCATTTAAACCCCAAACTGCCCTTCAAGATAGATACTGCTTTCTCTTGACCTCTGTTTAGTGCAGTGGTTACCGACCTTCCTAGTGCTGCGACCCTTTAATACAGTTCCTCATGTTGTGGTGATTCTCCTAACCATAACATTTACCTTGTTGCTATTTCATAACTGTCATTTTGCTACTATTATGAATTGTAATGCAAATATCTGATATGCAGGATATGGAATATGTGACCCTCCCCATGGGGGTCATGACCCGCAGGTTTGAGAACCATGGATTTAATGGCTGATGAAACAGGCTTGTTTAGGTCTGCATTGTGATGACACTGGACTCTTGTGAGGCTGGTGGGACACAGAGATGTGCTCCTTATCTGTACATTCATAGATGTAACTTCTTAACCAGTCCCCTCTCCATAAAGGAATGGCTTCTGAGGAGGTTTTCTATTAAGCCAGTAAGAAAGAAGTTGCTGGCTGTCTGAGTGTCTCCTAAAGCTAGGTGCCATGGCTCTTCACCTGTTCTTGGTAATTTTCCCAACCAGCCTGTACTCAGCTCCCCTTTGGAAGGCCAGGATTGTGGGAAAGCTGTCTCTATGCCCTCTGAGCCCCACCTGCAGCCTCAGGTTCCTGTTCTCCACATAACCCTGGAGTTACTGTCACTGTCTCTCTCCTTCCTCCTGTCCTCATGCCTCTTGTTAGTTACACTTTTCTGCTCTCTAGCCACATTCACTGTAACCACCTGTCACGTGACAGAACTTTTCCTGGGAGACACAACATGCAGATCTACTCACCCCAGATAGGGAACCACGACAGACCAAAGTACAGATACCACCAAAGCCCAACTTGGTGAACCAGTGAGTTTTACTGGGGTTACGTACAGGAGTATAGCTAAGGAGTTACTTCTGAGAGTATAAATGTGATACCTGTATCACTAAAGCCTGCCCCAGCATGGGTGACAGCTCACAAAAGCTGGGAACCTGGAGCACACTGCACTGCCTGCAGGCAGCTCAGCAGGCTGGGGAGTGTCCTCTCCAAGAGACTCCGTTGGTCTAGGCTTCTTCCAGGCAGCTCACCAGGATTCTACTTCTTGTAGGCAGCTCAGTTGGTCTCAGAGCCTTCTTGAAGCTTGTCAGAGTCTTCTTTGTAGTTTAGCTTCCTGAGAGTGGTGCTCTCAGCTTTTATTCCTTATTCCGGCAGGGAGGGGCCTAGTGAATCTGGTCGATTTCAGGGACTTCCTGAAGCTCTTTTGAGTTGGTTACCTTCCTGCTTAAGGAGTTTACTACAAGATGGAATGTTTTAGTCTGGGAGGAAACTGCTATACAACACTACTCTTGTCCCCTAGTCCCTGCAAACATTGGCCTCTTTGCTTCTGTAAGCCACCTCTAGTTAACCCTGGAACTAGATCCTTCAGATCTATTGCTTGGAAGTGGAGGTTGCTGGCTCACGATAACAGAATAAAGTATTAGTGGTTTATGTTCATCATAGACCCAAAGAGGCAACCCTGGCTGGCTGTGGTTAGCACCAGATTGGTACCACTGAGAACTCAGACTCTGATTTCAACTTTATATTCAGCTGTTGTAGTTACAAGATAGCATCACAGCCCCAAATGTTATAACATATTTGATGGAAGAAGTTGATGAAAAGGCCTCTTCCCCAAACATTTCAAATATAATAATTTATTTCAGGTGTGTGTGAGCACGTGCATACCACAGCACACAGAGAGCTCACAGGGCAAGTCTGTGGGGTTCATTTGTCCTTCTACCTTTGTGTGGATTCAGGAATCTAATGCAGGTCACTGGGCTTGGGCAGCAGGGGCCTCCATCCTCTGAGCTCTCTGCATTAGCTCAAGACATTGGAGTCGTATGATTGGTCAAAGCTGTGTGGGTGAGCAAATATAACTTTAAAGTAACTGGGTATACTGGCTGGTTTTGTGTGTCAACTTGACACAAGCTAGAGTCATTAGAGAGAAGGGAACCTTAGTTGAGGAAATGTCTCCAGGAGACCCAGCTGTAAGACATTTTCTCAGTAATTGATCAATGGGGGAAGGCCTAGACCATTATGGGTGGTGCTATCACTGGGCTGGTGGTCCTGGGATCTGTAAGAAAGCAGGTTGAACAAGCCAGGGGGAGCAAGACAGTAAGCAACACCCATCCATGGCCTCTGCATCAGTTCCTAACTCCAGGTTCCAGCCCTGCTTGAGTTCCTGTTCTGACTTCCTCTAACGATGGACTTTGATATGGAAGTATAAGCCAAATGAACTCTTTCCTCCCCACCTTGCTTTTTGGCTATGGTGTTTTATCACAGCCCTAGAAAACCCTAGCTAAGACACGGGGAAAGAGTATACTTTTTAAAAAAAGGGTTCTTCATTAAAAAAAAAAAGATTTTATTCTGTGTGAATGGGTATTCTCCCTGCATACAAGTATTGTACCATGTGTGTGCTTGGTGCCCTTGGAGGTTGGAAGAGGCTGTGGCGTTCCCCTGGAACTGGGATTAGAGAAGATTGTGACTAGAGGCTGCTGGGAGCTGAATCTGGGTAAGAACAGCGAGTGCTCTTAGCTGCTGCTTCCTCTCTCCAGCCCCTCATAGTCGGTTTTGTTGTCTCTGCAGTAGAGATAGGTAAGGAGAAACAGTTGGGAATTGATATTAGATGAGAACTTCGACACCAGTACATGGTGATAGAAACCCAAGCTGACGCAGAAGAGAGGACACACTGTATCAGTGAGTGGTGCTTCATAGCCCAAGGCTGGGGAGCAGCAGAGTTTGGGAATAAAAGGGACCAGGACGTGAGGATGGACAGAGTTTTCCTGTTTTGCATCTCTCTTCTGAAAGTGTTTCTTTTATTCAGAAGCTAGCTTGTTTCTTATTGGTTCCACGTGGCAAAACAAACAGACAAACCAAGAAAACCAAAAACAGTTGGCTGCTAACATTTGACCCTTTGCTAGTTCAGAGCGCTCCATCCAAACACGGACTGACAGCTGCTAACTGTGGTCTGAGGTCAGGTTGCACATTCGACTGCTCAGTCTACAACCTGTGAAAGAGGAAAGAGAAGGCCCTTGTTGGGAAAGGTGTGTTGAGCAGATTAGGGAGTTCCTGGGTCAGGCCTCCAGGCAGGGATGCTGTGTGGCCTCTGTGCTCCCAGGAGCCCTCAGCTCAGGTGTCTGCATCCCTGGTTAGAATTTCTACCTTCTCCTGACTGTCTTACATCAATTTCATCTCCATACCAGCTGTTCCACTCTGCTTCCATGGCCTCCTGCCCTGAAGGAATGGCTCTCTGAAGACAGTCCTTATGGTCTCTCACTCCTGAGAGAGCTGAGCAGGCTGTCATCCAGGACTGCTGAGTACCACATCTTCCTTGAGTCTTTCCACATATTCAGTGGGAGATGACATGAGCATGGGGCTGGGTAGTGAGCCCTTAGTGGATGGCATGGCAACAATGGCTGCCCTTTCTTCCCTATTCTGGGCAGATCTCCTGCTCAGAGCAGAACAGAGTCCCTCCAATGTCCTCTGCTGACTGTAACCTGCTCTATCCTGCCTTTTGCAGATCCAGACTTTGTCCCTCAGGAAGGTGGAGGGTAAGTCTGCCGTGGGAGCTTAGTATCAGTCTTTGGAGGTGTCCTGGGCTCTTTCTCTTCCGCTGCCCAGGTGACTTATGGGTAGAGGTGGTGTTAGCAGTCCATGGTACATGCAGTGTGGTGACAGGCTCTTGAACTGGGCAAGGGACAGGGCCTATGGGAAAGAGGGTATTTTTGCTGAAGGCCTCCCATCAGCTCCCAGAGATTCATGCCCGGTTTGATTTGGTCCAGTGGGATGGAGGGGGTGAGAGTCTTGGGCATGGTGTCGATAAGGCTGGGCCTTTAAGTCTTTTTGAGTCACCATGTCTGTAGCATGCCATTAATGACAACTGTACCGGGCCAAGTTCTTCAGGCCCGTCTTTGTATTACTCTGTGTTTAACTCGGGGTGGTTGTTATTCCTCTATTTTCCACATAAGGAAACAGACACTGAGTGAGGTTCAGGGACTTCTTAGCTCCCGCACAGCTACTGGGGGATGTGTGTGGCAGAGCTGAGATGTGAACCGGATCTTTCTGCCTCCAATGTCTGTGTTTGTGATCTTTTCCCATTCTGTTCCTCTGGTAAAGATGAATCTGTGGAGGGCAGGTCCTTACAGGCCAGCACTCACCCCGGGGTACTTACTAAACCTTTCTTGTGTCGGGGTTGGGCTGCAGGGTTCTGGTGCCACTAATTGTTCCTGTCTTCTCAGAAGTCCAAGAGATGCCAAAGGCTGTGGCCACAGAGGAGGACTCTTCTGAAGAAGGTGGGTCTCTCTTTTCCTGTCAGTGAAGAAAGCAGATAGGCTGCGCGCTCTCTCTCTCTCCTCCCCCACCCCCCGATTTATTTATTTATTTATTTAATGTATTAATTAGTGTATATGAGTACTCTATCTGAATGTACACGTACATGCCAGAAGAGGGTATCAGATCACACTATAGATATTTGTGAGCCACCGTGTGGTGGCAGGGGATTGAACTCAGGACCTCTGGAAGAGCAGACTGCTAAGCCGTCTCTCCAGCTCCTTTAGTTTTTCTGTAACTGTAATCTGGACACGTGAAACTATGGTGGAAGGAACTAAGAACACAAGGTAAATATTTCTTCTGCACCTTGTGTGCACCAGGTGTCTTGCACTAAAGGTACTAATGTTCGGTCTGCAGCGCCACTGAGCCATAGGCTACAGGAGGCGGAGCCAGTGCCTGCAGGGCTCCTGACTCTTGCCTGCCCCTTGTACCTGCCAACCTAGTGCTGTTCGGAGCCACCGAGGAGATCTCATCTTTCAAATGGTCTTGTTCTACTGTCCCTGCGAAATAGCTGTAGGTAGATCACGGGGAACCTAAAGTCACAAGCCTGTCATGTGGCCTGAAGGAAACTCTCCAAGTTCTAGTTAGAAAGACTTTGAGATGAGTGGGTGAGTCCCTATGGCTTTGGTAGACCTATCATCTGCCTGGTACAGTGTGCTGTGTCCCTTTAGGTCCCAGGACAGCAGGTAGCAAGCATGGCATTAGAAATGTAAATTGGCAAATTCTCCCAACCACATCACAGACAGATGGAAGTAGAATTTTGGAGGACAGGAACCAGCAATGTGTTCCTATGTAGCCTCCCGAGCGTTCTGCTTCCTGCCTCAAATGACTGAAACTTTCTGTGCGTTAAGACCCAGGTAGGGAGCTTACACCTAACTGGGTGGAGGATTGTGCTACCCCGACCCCCTGCAGAGCTTGTGCAGATAGGCTCTGGACCTTTAAAGCTTTTCAGGCAGTTCCAGTGTGTAGCCTGGGTTGAGGTGTGCATCTCATTGTATACTTACTGAGAGTCACCTGAGGAGGGTGGCTTGGTCAGCTCTTGTCCAATCACAGATTTCAGGGCCTCACCTGCTGCTACAGAAGGTTTGGAGTGAAAACTCAGAGAATTTTCATACCTTACAAATCACTGGCCGATGATGTTTGGAAGCAAAGCCAGCGAGTTTTGAAATAAAAATTTAGGTTTCTGACTCATTATCACTAATTTGGGTATAATTAGCTTGGGTGGCTTTGATGTGTCGCCAGCTTGAGAGTCACCATGTCTGCCCATAAGCTCCTTGGAGGAGACAGGATGAGTTTCTCTAGGTCCTGAGCACTCAACCGTAATGGATTGCTGTCCTCTTGGCACATGTCCTTAGTTAGGGTTTTACTCCTGTAAGCAGAGACCATGACCAAGGCAAGTCTTATAAAGGACAGCATTTAATTGGGGCTGACTTACAGGTTAAGAGGTTCAGTCTAGTATCATCAAGGTGGGAGCCCGGCAGCATCCAGGCAGGCATGGTACAGGAGGAACTGAGAGCTCTGCCTCTTCATTTGAAGGATGCTAGTGGAAGACTGACTTCCAGGCTGTTAGGATGAGGGTCTTAAAAGCCCACCCCCACAGTGACACAGCTACTCCAACAAGGCCACACCCACTCCAACAGGGCCACACCTCTAAATAGTGCCCCTCTCTGGGCCAAGTGTATTCAAACCATGACAGCGTAACATGGCCCCTGCTGTCTTGAACACTCAGTGGCTGGGATTACCCTCAGGAGACCTGCTCAGCTAGAGCCCGTTAACTTTCAGAGACCCTGCCCCTCCCTGAAGAGTTCTAAGCACTTAGCAGTAGCTGTGAGGAGCGAGCCCCTTCTTGGGTGGTGTAGCTCTCTGTTGGTTACCCATCCTCCTCTATGTTACCCCAATTAAACTATTGGCTCACCAAGC